>NC_135572.1:78023001-78375501 GCF_965152235.1 Eretmochelys imbricata
CTTTGTTGTCTTTCACAGAGCTATGCCTTAAATCCATCCAGAAAGTGAAACTACTGGCAAATACTGTTGGCCAACTATTTGTTAATAGTAGTGTTTTACTATGATACCTGGAAACCAGGATTCCACACTCTTCACTGGCTGCCTGCTGGTTTCCAGGAGTAGGTAAAGGTGTCCTTTCTGACCTCTAAAACCCTAAATCATTTAGAACATGGTTACCCAAGAGGCACCTCTTTTCCCATGCAATACCACTAGGTTCAGTGAAGTCATTCAAGATGGTAGTCCTGCTTGAGAGGGAAATGCTGAAACAGCAACCTCCATGGCATCTTTGTAATTCACTCCCCTTTTGCTCCAAAATAGCCCAAATGTATTAACTTTCGAGGTAATCTACAAAAGCCCATTTGGTTAAACAGACATACAGGGAGGATTGAGGTTGGTGAGAGGATGTTCTTTTGGGGACTGAAGGGGTAGACAGTTTTGTTTGCTAATAGATGTTTGCTAGATAGGCGTGGTATGCTGGATAGAATTTGCAGTTAGTTTTGTTTTATGGTTAGGGACTGCATTTTTAATAACTGATGGCATAACGCCTAGTACATGAAATGGGCTTTAGGGGATTTTTTTTGGTGTTTGTAGCTAGATGAATAAGGTAATCTCTTTCACATTTATATTGTAGGAAGGAACACTGATATGATTTTGAAGGATACAGGATTCACACATGCAAAGTTGACGAAGGGACTAAAAGAGAAATGTTCAATTAAAGGCTCTCTTGGCTCTGATATAATATCCCAAGTCATTTAAATGCAGTTTCCATGTAATAATTCTTATATCAATTAACAGTGAGGGAGGTGCTCCCTTTGGGATATTGTGAGATGAGGTATATGAATGGCTGGCAAAGATTCTGGGTCAAAATCTGTTCTTGTTTACATTAGGCTGATAGCTAAACCCTGGTTCCTTTGAAATTAGTAGGAGTTTTGCCCTTGACATAATCTGGTCCTGGATTTGTGTTTGAGAATAGAAATTGACCCTCTAACTTTATGTCTGTAGTGCAATTACACACTCTAGGACTCTTAATCTGTTTACTGAAAAGACCTTAGTTTAGCAATACACCTGAAATTTTCCATTAATTTAACTTCACTATATGCAGTTATGACAAGAATAAAGAATGGGTTAATTTTAGGAAAGAAACTGGACAAATCTCACCAATTTCATTGGGTGCGAATAAAATGAAATCAGAAAGAGTTTAAAAAGTAAACATGGGGCAGATAGAAAAAAATTTAAGAAAGCAGAGAGTAGAAAAACTACTGCTCATAATAATCAGTTATTATTAATAATAGCAGGAAATTAGGAATTGCTGTATTGGTTCAGACTCATGGCCCATCTAATCCAGCATTCTGCTTCTGATAGTGGCAGCTACAAGATGCTTCAGAAAAGATGCAATACATCATGCTGTAGGCAGATGTGAGATACTCTGTCCTTCCCTCCATAAACACTTCATAGTTAGAGTCTGTATTAAGCGCTAAAGCATGAAGTTTTATATCTCTTCCAAATTTTTTGTTAACATTAACTCACTAGCATTAAGTCTTGTTACCCATACAGATGCCCAAACCCTCTTTGAATCTTGCTAACTTCTTGGCCTTTAGCAATAACCTGTATAATTTATATAGCACTACAAGTACCTTAGGTGCAGTTGATCAGGAAAATGCTGATTTGTCATATCCCAAATTTTCTGCTTGGTTTTATGTCAGCTTGCCTGGTGGTCTACTCGGGAGGCCAGGCTTCTAGGGTCTGCGTCGCCAGGACAGCCTTGCCATGCCAATCGCTTTGGAGCCAGGGAACCTAGAATTTCCAGGATCCCTGCCATGGATCTAGGAGTCTGGCAGTCCTACGAGCCCCAGCTCAAGATAAGGATCTCAGAGTATCTAGTCTTCCTCCTCTGTGGCAGAGACCCTAGAACCTGGAAGCTTTGACAGCCTCATCTTGAGCCAGGTCTCTCAGGTTTCCTGCCCTGCCTGGAGTTAAGGTTCTCAAACCTTCTAGTCTGCCTTCTAGTCTGACTCCAGGCTGCTCCAGCTGCTAAACGTTTTTTTGAGGGTGTGAACAGAAATCAAATGGTTCAAGTTTTTCAAAAACACAATGCTTAATATTTCCATTTTGTGGAAAATCTCTAAATTTTTAATTTTTGTTAAACTTGTTCAAAACACTGGAATTTCCTACAGAATGGAAATTCAAAGTTTTGACCAGCTAGTCCTCAGTGCTTTAAAGGGATCCACAAAACTCCTCTTATTTACAATCCCAGGATAAGGGGTATGGAAAAGTGGCAGGAAATCATCTATATTCCTTCTTCCCCTGATGCGCTGAGCACTGCTCAAACATGGGAGGATCTAGTCTGTGAGCTCCTTACAGTTGTAATTCTTATTCCTTCTGCATCTTGCCCTTCTCTTATTTGTTTATCATTCCTTGATATTTTACATCTTACCGAGTGGAGTGGAGTGGACACCCGCTCCGGCCCAGAGTGGTTTAGAACAGCCCTGAGAGAAGACTGTTGTAGAAGAAAGGCAGCAGGGCTGATTGAGGCAGTAGCCTCAGCTGCGGGCCACGCCCCAATCAGGGCCTAGCTGGCTCTATGAAGTCTGTGAGCCAGAAGCCTAAGGAGAGTCTCTCTCTGCCTTGAGAAAGAGAAGGGCCTGGTTGCAGAGGCTTAACCAAGTATCTGGAGGGGGGCTGAGGATAGGCCAAGGGAGCCAGGGAGCTCTGGCCTAGGAAAGCCTCAGGCTGCGGGCCTGGTAAGGCCTATTAGGTATGGGGGTTGCAGGGGCAGCCATGGGTAGGCAGAGGCAGCAGGTCCAAACCCAACCTTGCCTGTGATGAGTGGCTCATACTGCAGTCTGCCCCAAAGCGTGGGGGCTAGCTGGTGACTGGCAAGAGTCTATGACTGAGGTGAGGTAGGGATAGTGGGTGGGGGGTTCCCCTGGGAGTTAGAGACCCAGAACTGTGGGGTACTGCCAGGGGGCAGCACCCAGTGAAAGGGGCACCGGGGTCCTGGGAGGGACACGGGAGCCAGCAGCAAGGCAAGACACAGGCCTGAAGAGGGCACGCTGGAGGCTGGAATGCTAATTCCTTTGACGACCAACAGGGGGTGCTGCCGGTGAGTCTGTGCCCAGTTCCACCTAGATTGTAAATTCTTCGAGGCAAGAATCTCTGATTTGCTTGTCGAGTGTCAGTTGTGTGTACAGTATGGTAGAAATACATACATTAATAATAAAGTATTCACAATGAATGAGGCAGAAAAATGAAGCCCCAGTCTCCTACATCTGACAGATTATAGGCTTATGGAGTTAGATAAGAATTTGTTGCAGTTCTTCAAAAAAATAAACATTTGGCACTTTAACCAAGAAGAAAGTGAGTGACTATTCCTTCTCTTCTATGTTTCATGTCTCAGTGTTTGCTAAGCCTAACTCTCAAAAGTCAGTTCCTGTCCACTGCAAATAAGATCCACTGCAGAATGTATACACTTGTTAAAAATTAAAATGCACACACACAGAAATTTACTCTGTGCTGCTTTGCTTCCTGAAGATCTTATACTGCTTTCAGTTAGCTGCATACACAATGCTTTGAAGTTCCATTTGAGTGCTAAGCATTATGTTAGAAACATTTCTTCACAAATGCATGTTATAAAACTAGCAAAGTAATGGTTCACTATGGGCATATTTTAATATTTGTCAAGGCTTTTTTTGTTACTGTGTTTCAAAAATGCTTTCTTCTGGAATCATTTATGACTTTGAGATTAACAATTCTATCTTTCTCATACTATACAAATGTCTCCCTAATAAATGTTGACTTTAAAAATATGAAATAACTGAAGATTTCCTCAATAAATTATTTGAAAACTAGGTATACACAAAAGTAGCTTAATAAATATTTGTTCCTCCTTTCAGTATGAAGCTTTTAATAGTTCTGTGTATAATGACCTTAGAGTCAGTCTAAGTGACTTTTTTGAGCTGTGGATCTGGTGATTTCAGGGGATGACGAAGTTCAAAATTCTATCTCCTTGAAATTTGTTTCCAGAATGTTAACTGCAAAGCAAGTTATATATAGCAGTAAATGCATGCTTAATTTGTGCAGAAATCATGGTGTGATGAATACAATTAAGAGCCTCCGAGGGAATAATTATATTACTGCATAAAGCTGGTGGATCTCAAATTGCTTGGTGCCTGGACTCTAAATTGGCCTGTGTTCCTGTTGTGAAAGTCATCCATAGTAGTAACAAAACTGCAGTCAGAAATGGGGTAGTTTCAAAGTCATAAGTATATTTACTGCTCTATCTCCATTGTCAGAGGCTACAAAATAGAGCATCATCTAAAAACAAAGCTAATTTAATTAAAATGTGTGAGATCAGTTATGTAAATAAAATGCAATAAATATTAAGTGTACTTCAAACCACTGTTTCATGCAGAGAAAAATCTCACACAGTAATTGCATTTTCAATCCATATGTCCATAGCTAAAACCATTGGCCTAATGAAGCAGTCTTTACTCACATGAACAATCCTTGCTTGCTCGCTCGCTCTCTCGCCCACTGATCTATTGTAGGTATTTCTAAAGTGTTTGTAATCCTGCTATCTAAATTCCAAACAAAACCAACACATACAACACCAATCCAGAGTTTAACCCATGTAAGCTTTCCAGTGGCAGTCATTAGGATGTCTCACCTGAGTAAGGATTACTCATGTGATCAAGCAACACAGGACTGTTAAATTATATCAACAGTGAAATACAGCCAAGCCAACTGGATTAAGGTCATGTGATTTTAAATAGTTTTACAATGACAATAGTTTTGCAGCTTTGCACTCCTAACTGTTCAATATATATATTTCTGTACTATTGAGCATCTAGCAATTGGTTTACAGGAGGTTCATTTGACTCTGTGACCTAAAACAGAAAGGGCTCAGCACTGCTGCTGCAGCCAATTTAAAGGTTTGAGACTTTTAAATTTATTCCATAGTCCGTGCAGCATTTGGGACCCATTTTCTTGTACTTCTGCTGAATGGTGGGCTTGTCAACCACACTGCAAGAAAGTGTATGGGTTGTGCTAGAAAAAAACAACACAAACAGTAACTGGCTTTTAAGATCAATAGATGTAAAATATTACCAAGGGAGTAGAAAAGTCTGAAATGGTGATTGTAATGTGAAGGGTACAGGCTTAGGGCATTATTTCTAAACTGTGGCATAAGTTTCTTCATCCTGGGAAATATTTTACACAACTCTGACTTGGAAAACCAGGTGTTAATTATTGTCATTTTTTTTCTCTGAATGAATTTTTCTGTGTCTGATGCGTAAACCATCTTGTTCTATGAAAGGATGCAAGCATAATTTTATTAGCTGTTCTTTTGATTTTTGAAGTAATAGCATAGAACTTTTGAAATTCTCAAAGTGGGGTCTGCGGACCTTTGGGGGTCCCTGAGGGTACCCCAAGGAGTCCACAGACTCCACTGATTAGTGTGCAGGAGGCACAGGGAGGGGAAGGAGTTAAAGTCTGGTGGCACAGCAGGGCTAAGGCAGGCTTCGTACCTGCCCCATCTCCATGCCGCTCCTGGAAGCGGCTGGCACATCCATGCAGCCCCTGGGGGAGGCGGGTGGTCTCTGTGCACTGTCCCTGCCCTGAGCACTGAGTCTGCAGCTCCCATTGGCTGGGAACTGCAGCCAATGGGAGCTGTGGGTGCGGTACCTGTAGGCAGGGGCAGTGCCTGGAGACCCCCCCACCCCGCTCTGCCCCCCTCCACCTAGGAGCCACTGCCAGAGGCATATGCTGGTCTCTTTTGGGAGCAGCCTGAGGAAACCGCCGCCCAGCCAGAGCCCGCACCTCAACCCACTACCCCATCTTGGTGAAAGTGAGTGAGGGTGGGGAAGAGTGAGCAACGGCTAGAGTGAGCGAGGACATGGCCTCAGAGAAGGGGGTGGGGCAGAGACTAAGTGGTGGGGCTTGGGAGGGTCCCTTAAAATTTTTAAATCAAAATGGGAGTCCTCGGGTTGCTGAAGTTTGAGAACCGCTGGCATAGAACAGTTTTTGCTGCGGACGATTGAGCTGTAAGCTTATATATAATCAAGAGGTGTCGTATCATTTACATCATGGTAACAATGAAATTAAAGTTTGAGTCCTTATTGGTCTTATCTGTTTTAGTGTTTTATAATGCTGTCCATCACCATAGCATCTGAGCACCTTCCATTAAAATCAATAGCAATAGAGAAGTCCCCAATGGACTCAGGCTGCCCTAGTCTTCCATGTCAAAACTCTGCTTTGTTTTTGGTTCTGATATTTATCTGTTTTTAGATTTGATTAATTACATGTTTTGTTACTGATTCATAGGGTTTTAGGATACAAGGGGGTGTCAGTATTATGAGTATCATTCTGATGGGTGGGAAGGCGTTTTCAAAGAAGAGGTTAGTGCTGTAGCTGAAACCACGATATATCTAGGTCTCAATTTTCCTAGACCACACTGTGTACCCTTAGTCCAGCATAGCATGAGTAACTTTAAGCATGTGAGTAGGCCATAGAAGCCAGTTCTCAGGAAGAGTCCTGTGATGGGTTGCCCCTGGTGTGCCACCTGGAACTCAGATACCACTAAGCCCCCATGACCCACCAGCCTAGGCTCACTTTTCACTGTACTGCTGTGACCAGCCTGAGAAGCCCTCTCCCAGGCTCCAGCCTGAACTTTTACTAGCAAACATACAGGTAGGGACACACCCAGCTGCAGTTACATGCAGATGCTGTGATCAGCTCTGCATGGGGAGACTTCAGCTAAGGCACTTCCCAGCGACATCCCTCCCCACCCCGCCGGGGTATAAACCCAAAATTATACCATCTTGCATCTTCTCTGTGCAGCATAAGAAATTTGCCCCCTCCCTCAGTGTGGAGAGGAAATATATAACATCTTTCTACGCCACACGTATTGACAAAGCAAAAACAAACTTCTATTAACTACAAAAGGTAGATTTTAAGTGACTATAAGGGATAGCAAACAGATCAAAGCAGAGTACCTAGCAAATAAACAAAACATGCAAGCTAGGGAGATTGGATATGAATAGCAAATTCTTACCCTAAACAATGATACAAACAGACCGCAGATTCTTAAGGGGCAGGCTGCAGTAACTTACATCTTAAAATCCCACGTGTTTCATTCACAGGCTAAACATCCCACTTCCAGCACTGCCCCCCCGAGTTCTGTCTTTGTTCCTTCAGATGTTTCCAGAAGTCTTCCTTGGGCAGGGAGTCAGTGAAGAACCATGATGATGTCACTCCCCTTCTTTATATAGCTTGTGTATATGGTGGGAACTCTTTGTTTCAAAGCTTGGATCCTACACCAGTCAGTGGAAAAACACTGGTATCCCAAGGTAGAGTCCAGCACCAGGTGACCTGGTCACATGTCCCTGTAGTGTTACAGCAGCCATAACTCGGAGGCTGTTCATAGTGTCCTCAGGAAGGCCCCCCAGGCGGGAAATAAGCTTCTTCTAAGGCCTATTGTTCTCCCTAATGGTTCATTAACTTGAATGGGCCCTTCTCAGCCAGCCATCTAGACTGAGTGCATTCTGCCTAGTGGGCATTCCCCATCTGTATACACACTTAAAATACAGATATATAGTCAATATTCATAACTTCAGATACAAAATTGATACATGCATAGAAATAGGATAATCATATTGAATAAATCAGAAACTTTCCAATGACAGCACCAATGGCCTATCTTGCATAAAGTACATCAGAATTATGCCATAATTATATAATAATATCTCTGAAGAATATAGGGTGCAGTGTCACAAGTCCCATTTAAATATTTTGTATTTTCAAATAATTTCTGCTGTGAAAATAAAGCATTTGGGATTTAAGAAAACTACCTTCTGCCACCTTTATGCCTTGTACAGAAATCTGAAGAATAGTATTGTGCTGGGCCAGTGCTGCCTTTGCACCTGCCAAAGAGTGCTTTGCTAGCCTTTAAGGGAAGGTTCCCTCACCAATGTTTTTGTAAGAAAAAGGTCTTTTAGGTGTGCTGTGTTGTCCTAGGATATAAACAAACTGCTATAACAGCAGTTCATAATCCTTTCTTCATCCTTATTTGCTCTTGTTATTGCCATTGTAATGGCACAGCCTCATCTTCAGCAGCACCTCTGTGTCTGGGTCAGCGTTGCCAGCGGTCCTCCTCTCTGGCACCTTCCAGTAGTCACTTCTTCAGCTCTCTCTCTCTCTCTCTCTGAAGTTCTGTGGCTGGCCCTCTGGCCAAATCACATAAAATGTCCCTCCCCTTCTGGGGTAATGGAAGGTTCAAAATAAATGCCCAAATTTATAATTCTTCTGCCCCACTCAGGCTCCCTGTAAGCACTCTGCTTCTTGCCCCTGCAGAGTTTCACTTATCTTGGTTCTTCCCCAGCAGGATTCCCACATGGCTTTCCTTCCTCACTAGGGTGACCAGAGAGTACATGTGAAAAATTGGGATGAGGGGGGAGAGAGACAAGGCTGAAGTAACTACTAGAGGGTGCCAGAGATGAGGATCTGGCAACGTTGTGGGGTGCTGCTGAAGATGACGCTGTGCCATTACAATGACGATAACATGAGCAAATAGGCACCACTATAAGACAACACCCCGAATACTGGGCCTATCCCTATACAATTGGGACATCTGGCCTATCCTATTTCGCACAGACTCTGGCAGCTTCCCTTAGGGCCTTCAGGAGCAGGGAGATCCCTATCTCAGAGTTTCCCAATACTCAGGTGCCAATTCTGCTCCCTGTGAGTCTCCTCTATTCCCTGGTCCCCAAGGACTGTCTCCCTGGATAGCTGGCCCTTTGTTCCATGAACCCACCCCAGTATTTAACTCTACTCTTATGGCTCAGCTCTCCAGACACAGCCAGTCCCAAACTACTGAGCCTTTCCCTGTAAGACAGTCCTTTCGCCTCTGTAGTGTCTCCAACTCAGTTCCCAACTCTATTTAAGCAGTCCAGTCTCTGATCCTTCACAACTGGGGTCAGTCTTTCTAATTAAGTTCCATCATGCCCAGCTGGGGTCCCTAATTAGCCCTATGTTGCTAGCTCACCAGTGAGGCTCAAGGATAACTGCTAAGTCATAGACAGGGCTGAGCCCAGCTTGCCACAAAGGGCCAGGCAGCCTGTGACACAATTCACATGGCAGTCTCTACATATGACGAGAAAATTGACTAGGGGGCCAGCAAGGTATAAAGTACCTTGTGTTCACACCTACTTCCTCTGTGGAATCTTTGTGCTAAAGGAGATGATCAGGCCCCAAGTATATTGTACTGTCCACCTTTATGCCCTCTCTCTTTCCACATCTTCACAGAGGAAAAACCTTCAAACAAACTACAATCCTTAGAGATAGATGAATCAGGATTAGCATGTGCAACATCCATTTAATCACTGTTTTATTCAACACCTTCAAATGGATAAAGCATGTGCCCGATGGGACTGCTGGTATGGGAAAGCAAACAATGAACATCAGATATGCAGTTTTGCAGCCTAACAACACAAATATAACAGTGCAAGCAGCAAAGGATTCCATTTAAGATAAATGTGTTCACTATAATTTTCTACAAGTTCATAGTAATATTGATTTCCAAACCCACTACCAACTACTCTTAATTCAAATCAACACAATATCTACTTTAAAATATATGCTTTATATACATTTCTTTAGGTGATTTTCACTTACAAGCAGAAATGACTTTCATTGCACATAAATATGTTTTCATTTTCTCAAAACTAGAATTCTTTTAAGAAAAGTGTCTTAAGTTCACTGCTAAGATGTGTCTTTTAATGAATGCTGTAGTGTTCTCTGGATATCACTACAATGTAGTGCCAACCCTCTTTCTTCCGGGGTGGTATTTGCAATGCCCAGATGCTGAGCTATGGAAATTTCCTTTCCAGCAGTAACATCTGGCTCATTGGCAACTTCCGCTTGCTGTTCTGTTGGCTGTATTGCAGTTGTCCTTAGGCCGTGAAATGATTAGGATACTGATGTGATCTTATTCACTGGGATGACATTGCTTTTAGCTAACTTATGATTTTGCTTCTGTAGCATTTCCAAAAATGTAAATAAAACCAAAGTTTCTCACAAAGACCACTACATGAGCTGGACGTGATGGAGAACAAATCCAGAGTACTTCTCTAAAGTTAAAGCAAATGCAGTATGTTTTCCATGCAAACCTGTCAATTTGCTGCCATCAGGTTGGTAAAGATCTACAATTTTTATTTGAGATTCAGGATTATAGCATACAATATTTCACTGAAGATGTTGCAAACTGCCATTTTCACTTGTAGAACAAATAGTGTTCACATGCAAATAGGATTCATTGTGTACATAGTGTGAATGCTGGTCCATTCTCCATGCTTTATAAATTAATAAATTGTCCCATTTCAAGAAATTTTCCATCTTTAGTATAAGCTTAAGGCAATCCTTTCAACTTCAACAGGATCAGGCCCTTAATAGGCCAAATGCAAAATTATCAAATTCTATACATTTTCCCCCAACGTTTGCTCCAAGAGGGGAGATATGTAACTGATACAAAGAGATTGAGATTCCAACCCACCAGAATTTAAGGGTGTTCAGAACTGAGATTTTAGTTAATCACATTAAAAAGTTAGTGTCAAACGGTCTTCTGAGGTTATGTTTAGATCCTCTAAAATGATTGGATGCTTGCTATCTTGTGATATTGTTCAAATTACCCAGCTGCCCAGCCATTTGTCTTTTATGATACGACATGCTATAATTTAATAATAATGGCATAATGTAAAACAGTTCTTTTCAACCAGGGGTCCGGGGCCCCCTAGGGGGCTTCAGGGGGGCTGCCAAGCATGGCCAGCGTTAGACTCTCTAGGGCTCAGTGCAGACAGTCAAAGCCCTGCAGTAAGGGACTGCAGCCTAGAGTCCTGAGCCCCACCACCCTGGGCTGAAGCTGAAGCCTGAGCAACTTAGCTTTGCAGTGCCCCCTCTGGTGTGGGGCCTCAAGCAATTGCCCTGCTTCCTACCCCTTAACGCTGGCCTTGGCTTTTATATGCAGAAAAACAGTTGTTGTGGAACAACTGGGCCATGGAGTTTTTAATTGCATATTGGAGGGCAGAGAGGGCTCAAAGAAAAAGGTTGGGGACCCCGATAAGTATCGTTACATAATGTTCTTGGCTTTGTTTACTTGGAAGGAAATATCATACAGAGGGTTTTTTTGTTGTTGTTGTTTTTTTACAGAGACATGCTTCCAGAATTCCTTAAAATCACTTGATTTGGTAGATAGAAAAATAGACCAGTTACCCACAATTATTTATTCAGCAGGTAGCATTCATCTTACTTATCCAAACTTCCCTTAGTCATCTAAGAACACTTCAGTGATACAGAAAGGGATCCATTTATTAGCTGGATGAAAAGTTTTAGTGTATTATAAAAGCCAAAGCTCTTTCAAGAACTTTTCATTAAGATTCCCTGATTTGTTCTGACTGTATAAATTGCATTCCTTGTCCAGAAGTGAGGTATGTCACCACTGCTTTCTTCCTTTTTTAACTCATTTTCTCTTCAGCTCACACAACCTTAGTAGCATTGTTTATTTCAGACCACCAATTTACTTACATTTATTTACTTTATTTATTTACAGTGTCTGAAAATTCCATGACCGCACAAGCTATATTTCAGATAAAAATTGCTATCCCTTCATGTACCCTCTATGTAATAAGGGAAAAGATGCAGCTGATACAAGTGAAGCAGATGGTAAAAGGTATCTGCTGACCGAACTGGAGCAGTGGAATTGAATTTGGTTAGGTCAGCTCATCTGTAATGATAATCTCAATTGTCATTACACACATCAATTGCTTTTGATGTTACTCTATGTCATGAAATGCCTAAGAGCCGTACGGCTTTCCTTGAAACATTTAACATAAAACTGCTGAGATACTGTAATATTTGCCTCACATTTTTGAATCAAGTTTGTAAATTCCCCTCAAGAAATGTATGTATCTGGTGTTTTATTTTAAATTAAATATGCTTCCCTTTTGTAGAGATACAAGATTATTACTTGATATATATCCAGTTTGTCTGCTAATTTACGCAAGTACTGTATAATGATATTGCATTATTGTTATAAAGTTAATCAAGACTTTAATGGGACAGCTATGTTACTATCAAGGTTTTTTTTCCCTTTTACTATAATGCATTTGTTCAATGAGCTGATTATGCAGTGACAATGAATTCACTGATTACAAACATATAACAATGTCTATATTTTAAAGAGAAAGTTAAGGAATGACTTGGTCATAGCCCATAAGTATAACTAACTACATGAGAAACAAATATTTAATAATGGGCTCTTCAATCTAGCAGAGAAAGGTATAACAGAATCCAATGACTGGAAATAGAAGCTAGACAAATTCAGACTGGAAATGAGGCATAATTTTTTTAACATTGAGTAATTAACCATTGGAATAATTTACCAATGGTTGTGGTAGAGATTCTCCATCGCTGACAAATTTTAAATCAAGATTGGATGTTTCTCTAAAAGATCTGCTCTAGGAATTATTTTGGGGAAATTCTATGGACTGCATTATGCAGGAGATCAGACCAGATCATAATGGTCCTTTCCGGCCTTGAAATCTATGAATTTGTAATAGGTAGGAACTCCAGCTTTGTAAGTTTCATTTTAAAAGCGTGAAAGATGCTTTCACATGGTAAAAAATATGACAGTTGATATAGCAGGGTATGTTATAATCATGAGGTTGATTGCTGGCCTTACTGTTTAGTACCTAATGAAGACATTTACTTATGTGCAAAGTAAGTGCAAAGTGAATGTGTAACACTGCCACTCTGGTCTGATAGCATTGCAATTATTGGAAAGACCTAGAGTGCCAGGGAGTGAGGAATCAAACCTTTGATTTTTTTTTTTAAATGAAATTAGTTACTCAATTTCATGAGATTTTTCTTTCTGCTGATGTTTAGTTTGGAACTGTGATTTATGACTTTTTTCCTTCTCAGAAAAAGGAGACAGGAGGTCACTTGAGTCATGGAAAGAACACTGAAGAAAAAATTTAAAATACATAATGGAAAGATAAACTCCCTAGGAAAAATTCCCACTTAAGTTGTCAAGGTTCCTTCCCCACTCTGAACTCTAGCGTACAGATGTGGGGACCTGCATGAAAAACCCTCTAAGCTTATTTTTACCAACTTAGGTTAAAACTTCCCCAAGGTACAAACTATTTTACCTTTTGTCCTGGGACTTTATTGCTGCCACCACCAAGCGTCTGCCACCACCAAGCGTCTAACAAATATAAGAGGGAAAGAGCCCACTTGGAAATGTCTTTCCCCCCAAAATCCCCCCAAGCCCTACACCTCCTTTCCTGGGGAAGGCTTGATAAAAATCCTGACCAATTTGCATAGGTGAACACAGACCCAAACCCTTGGATCTTAAGAACAGTGAAAAAGCAATCAGGTTCTTAAAACAAGAATTTTAATTAAAGTAAAAGAATCACCTCTGTAAAATCAGGATGGTAAATACCTTACAGGGTAATCCAATTCAAAACCTAGAATCCCTCTAGGCTAAACCTTAAGTTACAAAAAGACACAAAAACAGGAATATACATTCCATTCAGCACAACTTATTTTATCAGCCATTTAAACAAAACAGAATCTAACGCATATCTAGCTAGATTCCTTACTGACTTTTTACAAGAGTTCTGACCTGCATTCCTGCTCTGGTCCCAGCAAAAGCAACACAGACAGAGAGAACCCTTTGTTTCCCCCCGCTCCAGCTTTGAAAGTATCTTGTCTCCTCATTGGTCATTTTGGTCAGGTGCCAGCGAGGTTGTCTTAGCTTCTTAATCCTTTACAGGTGAAAGGGTTTTTCCTCTGGCCAGGAGGAATTTTAAAGGTGTTTACCCTTCCCTTTATATTTATGACACAAGTGAAGTCAATGAATGTGTTATCATTGATTTCAATGAGTCAATTATTTAACCCAGAGTTCATTAACAAACCAGGATTTCTTTTATGAAATCGGGATAATAATGTCACAGGCTTCATGGGATATGCATCCTACTTCCCTCAGCCTCTAGCCTCACAAATATATATATCTTCCCTGAAACCTCATATTATTCTTCAGTTCCATTCATCACACTATATACCTCAAATTACCAATGTTTAACAGCAGTCTGCCCACTAATCAATGGCAAGATGGAGGGAAAATGGAGGGGGGAAAAAACAGAAAATATTCCACAACCAAAATCTGGATAACTCTGACTTCAGTCTCTGGAACTGTCTGATCACAGAAGTCTTTGTAACTCACTTTAAACATATTTTCATTTAAACATCTAATTTTAAAAAGCAGGGAGTGGAGTATGGGGAAATTGAAATAATAAAACCAAAACTACATAACAAAAGAACTTTGATTTGAAAGAAACTGTATAATGACTAGATTTTCCATTGACCAAGGGAGCATATATGAATGCCCTTCCCTTGGACATTGATGGAAGAAAAAATAGGTAAAAAAAAATTTAAAAAAAGAGATTCAGGGTTTTGGGTTTTTTGTATTTCTGCATAGTGGTCTGGTATTTTCCTTCTGCTTATTCAAGTCCCACTCTTGCTACCACTCTGACTCTGAACCTTATCTCATCTAGGATGCAGAGGAGAAATTTACAAACAAGGTGCACTGTATAACAGCCCTCTATCCCCTCCCATGACAAGGGATTATATAGAACCCAGCTGCCCACCTTGTGCTGATTGCAAAGTTTCAGTAGTAGCTTACTGTAGATTTAAAGATCTTCAGTGGGCACTGTATAAAGCACTGAGTTCCACTGAGGACATAATATACAACGGCAAGGACATTTTGTATCAATACATCAGATGTGTAGATCAGAGACTCTGTGCCCTATATTACACATAGTGAACTATTTTTTCCATTAAACATTGTTCGATAAAGCGACAGGCACAGGGACATAGGGAAAGACATAGTTCTTGCTCCAAGAAAATTACATGTTGTTCTACACGTTTGTCCCAAGGTGCATTTGTTACCTATGGAACACCTTTCATGATGTTTAAGAAGCTTTGCAGGTATTGAGAAAAGACTGCATAAAAGGAAAAATTGTCTGGGAGCTAGAAGAGCCAATTTTGCATTTGACATACTGTATGTGATAGTTTCAGAGTAGCAGCCGTGCTAGTCTATATTCGCAAAAAGAAAAGGAGTACTAGTGGCACCTTAGAGACTAACCAATTTATTTGAGCATAAGCTTTCGTGAGCTACAGCATCTGATGAAGTGAGCTGTAGCTCACGAAAGCTTATGCTCAAATAAATTGGTTAGTCTCTAAGGTGCCACAAGTACTCCTTTTCTTGTATGTGATAGTGGGGAGGACTGCTGTAGGCACACAAATTAGGATACTCAGGTTTTTGGATCATTTACCCATTGCAGGTTTTAGTCTATCCCCCCTTCTCCCTAATGATGTCTTGAACATCCCCTCCAAATTATTCTCTATATTTTCCATCACCAAAGACATTGGGGCAGGTTCTAATTCCCTTTTTTGAAAGAGCATTTCAGTGGAGGAGAAGGGCTGAACTGGCTCTCAGTGGCACTATTTTGCTGCATGACTTATTCTCTCAGTTTGGCAGCCAGCGTGACCCTGTGCTGCTGTTCTTCAGAAGATGTTGTTTTAATGGACTTTACCCCTGTGAATTTGGCAAGGATTGCAAAAACAGCAGAGTAGAGAGAGATGCTGCTGCATCTTTTGGCAGTGGCACAGAACTTAAATTTACTATCCCCTGGTGCCTCTTCTTCCTCTCTTATTAGTACCATTGCTACAGAGGAAGTTGGTGTGGATCCATGGACCTAGCTCAAGTGGATTGCATGCCTGAGCTTGTCATAGCCCTAGGCAGTGCTGATGGAAACACTACAGTACATTTGTAATAGAGGCACTGAAACCTGAGGGATTCTGCAACGCTTCTGTCTGCTTTTCCTCCTGTTCCTCTCTTTGTTTTCAGGAAACTGTGCCTGTGGACTGAGCCTCCATTCTAAGAGCTCTTTGGATAGAAAAGGAAACTTATTTGGAGGTCATTATTTGCTCTTTACCCAGTTATAGCTTAGCCAGATCTCTGAAATCTTCTTCTCCTCTTTTTCTGTCTTACATTGGAAGTTCTCTCTCTAAATGGTATTTAGCAAAAATGTGTTTGCTGAATACCCAACATCCTTCTTTCCTTTTTCCACCCTTCCATCCACCTCCCTCTTCATCAGACCAAAATACCACAGGATCTTTTTAAAATTAGACATGAGACTGTTCATTCAGTTAAATGCCTGATTTTCACTTGTAATTACTGTCAGTGCATTCAAACTGGACATTAGTACTTGCAAATAGAGATTTAAGCATCTAATTGAAGCAGTTGCACACCTATCTACTTGAAAAGTCAAGCCTACAATGTTTATATGGCTCAGCAGTTGAATACTATGGTGTCAAGGTTCCTCCCCCACTCTGAACTCTAGGGTACAGATGTGGGGACCTGCATGAAAACCTCCTAAGCTTACTTTTACCAGCTTAGGTTAAAACTTCCCCAAGGTACAAATTAATTTTATCCTTTGTCCTTGGAATATCCACTGCCACCACCAAACTCTAACTGGGTTTACTGGGAAACATAGTTTGGACACGTCTTTCCCCCCAAAATCCTCCCAACCCTTGCACCCCACTTCCTGGGAAAGGTTTGGTAAAAATCCTCACCAATTTGCATAGGTGACCACAGACCCAAACCCTTGTATCTGAGAACAATGAAAAAGCATTCAGTTTTCTTACAGGAAGACTTTTAATAGAAATAGAAGTAAATAGAAGTAAAGGAATCACCCCTGTAAAATCAGGATGGTAGAGACCTTACAGGGTAATTAGATTCAAAACATAGAGAATCCCTCTTGGCAAAACCTTAAGTTACAAAAAAGACACACAGACAGAAATAGTCATTCTATTCAGCACAATTCTTTTCTCAGCCATTTAAAGAAATCATAATCTAACGCATACCTAGCTAGATTACTTACTAAAAGTTCTAAGACTCCATTCCTGGTCTATCCCCGGCAAAAGCAGTGTACCGACAGCCACAGACCCTTTGTTTCTCTCCCTCCTCCCAGCTTTTGAAAGTATCTTGTCTCCTCATTGGTCATTTTGGTCAGGTGCCAGCGAGGTTACCTTTAGCTTCTTAACCCTTTACAGGTGAGAGGATTTTTCCTCTGGCCAGGAGGGATTTTAAAGGGGTTTACCCTTCCCTTTATATTTATGACATATGGGTTCATGGATCTTCACACTTTCAAATTATACATTAAGAACTACATCCAGCCCTTACATGCTCTGCAGCTACAGAAGCCAGAAAAGGCTTGGAATATGGGGACTGCTCTATATTCAAAAGGGATACTTCCTCCTCTGAAGCAATCACACAGCAACTTGTGTGACTACCTGAGAGTTGCATGTCTCTTGGGGTAGACTTGTGTAGTGCCATCTAGTGTCAGCGTCTCATCTAGTCTAGTCTCAGCACCTTATTTCCTACTCCCGACCTTTCTCCAATGTCTAGCTGGAGTGTAGTCTTAAAATGCCACCCCCGCACCTGAACCCTTTAGAAAGTAGGAACTCTTAGCCACATAGAGAAGAGGAGGCCACTCTATCAACCAGTAGAGGTTTTCACCAAACCAAAGCGAACTGCTATAAAAGCAGCAGATAGTGAAAAGCATACTGCCAGGGCAGATCCTCTGTTTCCAAACTTGCAGTTTTATTTTTGTGAAAATGTTGAAAGTGGCTTCTGAATAGGTCAGCCTTCTGATCAGCTTAGATGTGGAGCCCTCTGGAGCTTACATGCCTCAGTAACCCATGTATACTGTGGCCTGAGTAGTACTTTAACATGTATTAATATGCATACATGTTTTCAGACCTAGTCATAGAATCATAGAATATCAGGGTTGGAAGGGACCCCTGAAGGTCATCTAGTCCAACCCCCTGCTTGAAGCAGGACCAATTCCCAGTTAAATCATCCCAGCCAGGGCTTTGTCAAGCCTGACCTTAAAAACCTCTAAGGAAGGAGATTCTACCACCTCCCTAGGTAACGCATTCCAGTGTTTCACCACCCTCTTAGTGAAACAGTTTTTCCTAATATCCAATCTAAACCTCCCCAACTGCAACTTGTATCTACTGTGGAAAAAGAAACAAATGCTGACAAAGGTGAAATTTAAAAAAAAATCAGCATGAGATGTAAATCTTCATAAAGGAGCAAAATAAACTTAGTTTTCTGTTCATTTTTGGGTGGCTCTACTTCTTTATTTCTCAATCCTTACCCATTTTGTTAATACAGTTATGAAGGTATTTTGTATGAGGGAGACTGCTATTCTCTCACTTTGAATGGTTTCAGCTAATAGTGGTTCTTTGTATCCACCCAGAAGCTTTATTCACACCTTTCCATTGGGCCTTTATTGTGTATGTGTAATCCTTTTTGTGGTGTCCCTTGCACACAGGGCCAAACTGCTCCACAAATAGGGTAACACAATGCGAAAAGAGCAAGAAGAAATGTATGCAAGGCAGATATGGTTTGCTGGATTAAAAAACAGAGGAAAGGGCCAGGGAAGTATCTGGTTGTGTGTAAGACTCAGTGTGTGGGCAGAAGATTTGGGAAACAAGAGAAGAAAAGTAGGGTAGAATGATGCCAAACAGAAGCAAAGACTTGAGATATGACACTGAAGTTGCTAAGTAGTTAAAAGGGCTAGTATTTGACTCAGGCTATTTGCCTGCACAGAGATATTAGAAGCATTAAGACCTTCTCTCTCTCTCTCATGTCCTTCCTGGGTTACCAGACCTTTGATACACTTGTTTTCTTCCCACCTATAACTGGTCAGAGTAAGATGGGCAACGGAAAGGGCCTTGTTCAATTCCCATCAATATGCCAGCTAGAACGGCTGATGTGGTAAAGTAATTGTAGTAATTTGCTCCTGGAATATTCCCCCCTCCTGGATTCACGGAGTACTGTACTTTCTGAGAAGAGTAAGCTGTCTGATGTATTGGATCACCTCCACTAAAATAGCAGAAGAATCAATCTAGAAAATTACAGAACAGCAAGTTTAACTTCAACGGCTAGTAAATTGCTAGAACATTTATTAAAGCAGTCAATTTGTAAACACCTAGAGGAAAGCAAGGTGATAAATAGTAGGCAACATATAGTAGCTGCAAATAAATCATTCCAAACTAACTTAATTTCTTGCTTTAATAAGGCTTGGTGAATTAAGGAAATATTGTGAACATACAATAGATCTCATTCAGTACAGTATTTGATGCTATATATATAAAATACACTATATACAATATACTAATCTCACATGGAAACTAAAGAAGTGTGTAGGAAACACTATACTATGAATACAAAAGATGGACACATGGAATCGTTATCACAGTTTTATGCCAAGATGGAAGGAGTACCAAGCAGCATCCAAATGCTACCCCAGCTGAATTGGCCAAAAAGTATTTTCCCTTTTTTTCACCTGAACGTAAAGCAAAACACTGTCCTGATTCAAGGATCCAGCCGGAGGAGAAAGTTCCATAATTCAGACTTGTAAGACAGAAGCAAAATCAACTCATGCACATATTTCACACAGCACCAGCATACAGAGAGAGCCACTTCTGCCAGTGCTCCTGCTCTATTCACCACCACTGTGTGCACCAAATTTAGCTGATTGCTTTCACCTTGCACCAGATCAGAGAGCTCAGTAATAACCAGTATCAATCTCTCTGGTGATTGGCTATGCTTTCATGTGGCTTGATTACCAGGCTTTGCTGCAAGCTGCTTTCCCATCTCTAATTAAGATATCAGAGATATAAAAATTAGGGCTGTCAAGCTATTAAAAAAATTAATTGCGATTAATCGCACAATTAATTGCACTGTTAATAATAGAATACCATTTATTTAAATATTTTTGGGTGTTTTCTACATTTTCAAATAATGATTTCAATTATAACACAGAATACAAAGTGTACAGCTTTCAGTTTGTATTTTTGATTACACATGTTTGAACTGTAATAAAAAAAACCCCAAAAGAAATAGTATTTTTCAATTCTCCCATTGCAAGTACTGTAGTGCAATCTCTTTATCATGAAATATATAATTTACAAATGTAGAATTATGTAAAACAAACCTGCATTCAAAAATAAAACAGTGTAAAACTTTAGAGCCTACAAGTACACTCAGTCCTACTTCTTGTTCAGCCAATCGCGAAGACAAACAAGTTTGTTTACATTTGCAGGAGATAATGCTGCCTGCTTCTTGTTCCCAATGTCACCTGAAAGTGAGAATAGGCATTCGCATGGCACTTTTGTAGCTGGCATTACAAAGTATTTGTGCCAGATATGCTAAACATCCGTATGCCCCTTCATGCTTCAACCACCATTCCAGAAGACATGCGTCTATGCTGATGACAGGTTCTGATGGATAACTATCCAAAGCAGTGTGGACAGATGCATGTTCATTTTCATCATCTGAGTCAGATGCCACCAGCAGAAGGTTGATTTTCTTTCTGGTGATTTGGATTCTGCAGTTTCTGCATCACATGGTTGCTCTTTTAAGACTCCTGAAAGCATGCTCCACACCTCTTACCTGTCAGATTTTGGATGGCACTTCAGATTCTTAAACCTTGGGAAGAGTGCTGTAGCTATCTTTAGAAATCTCACACTGCTACCTTCTTTGAGTTTTGTCAGATCTGCAGTGAAAGTGTTCTTAAAACAAATAACATGTGCGGGTCATCATCCAAGACTGCAATAACATGGAATACATGGCAGAATATGGGTAAAATAGAGCAGGAGACATACAATTCTCCCCCAAAGAGTTCAGTCACAAATTTAAGTAATGCATTTTTTAAAATGAGCATCATCAGCATGGAAGCATGTCCGCTGGAATGATGGCCAAAGCATGAAGGGGCATACAAATGTTTAGCATATCTGGCACATAAATATCTTGTAATGCCAGCTACAAAAGTGGCATGTTTCAGGTGACATTGTAAATAAGAAGCAGGCAGAAGTATCTCCCATAAATGTAAACAAACTTGTTTGTCTTAGCAATTGGCTGAACAATAAATAGGATTGAGTAGACAGTGTTTTATTTTTGAATGCAGTTATGTAACAAAAAAATTCTACATTTGTAAATTGCACTACAGTACTTGTATGAGGTAAATTGAAAAATACTCTTTTGTTTACTAATATTTGCACTGTAAAAATGATAATCAATAATATAAAGTGAGCACTGTACACTTTGTATTCTGTGTTGTAATTGAAATCAATATATTTGAAAATGTAGAAAAACATCCACAAATATTTAATAAATTTCACTTGGTATTCTATTGCTTAACAGGGCAATTAAAACTGCAATTTATTGTGATTAATTTTTTATCGCAAAATTGTTTTTGAGTTAATCGTGTGAGTTATCTGCACTTATTCGACAGCCCTAATAAAAATCTGTTTATGAAATCGTGTAAGTGGGTTTTGAATTTCTGATATGGTTTTTAAAGGATGTGGTGTTTCTGTGGTGGTTCTTTACTAAATATTAAAGCAATTAATAAAAACTTCAAAATGTCATCATTAATACAACTACTCTACCATCTCTGCATTCTTCGCCCAAAACACACTTCTCACAACCATACATAAACTGCATTCCATCATACACCCAAAAAACAATTCAACCTCTCCAGCAAACTCCTAACAGATGCCATTGCTTTGGTTACAAGAATGCTGTACGTATGTCTGTATATAAGAGAATAGTCAATTAATAGATAAGGTAACAGTAGGTGGCACTCAAGAATATGTGATATCGCTGATGGGTTTTTTAAGACCAATAAAACTTATTTTTGTGCACTGCAAATGGCTTCCTTTGTGCTGCCATTTATATCAGCTCTTAACATTTTTGATAGTTGTCAAATTATTTTAATGGCTTCTGGGTATTGATGGTTTTGGATAGGAACCACATCTTTCTCTATGTTGTTTCACACTGCACCAAGGACACTCAGTAAATAATAAATACGAATAATGGGAGATGTTTTACAACGCCCCATTTTCTGAACACTCAACTTGCTTTCAAGCAATTCACCAGTGAATGCATGTTGGTGTTTATGGCAACAGCTTATTCACATGCATCCAGAGTTTTGCATACAACGGTGGACTTTTGAAAATCTGATAAGCAATAGTCTGTGTTTTCAGTTAGAAGAGTGGGGCCCATCTATAATCTTTCTGAATCACACTGCAGCATGTGTGAAATATCCAAATCACTGAAAAAAATGTAAACATTCCTTTATTGTTCAAGATATTTTGTATTCAAGCCATTCAATCACATTTTATATTAAATAAATTAGCCCTCATATGTTATACCCATTACCAAGATTCATCTTGTGATGTTAGTGTAGTTAAGTTGCCAATAGCTGCTCTCACTGTCTAGGAGGTTATTAGGACCTAGCAAGCAAATAAACAACCTGTCAATGATGCTAGTGTTTCAGCATACAGTGCAAGGGTTTGCAAGACTTGTAGCTCCCTTATAATGGTCAGGGCACAATTCTGCAACCCTTATATAAATGTCAATATTAAAAATAATTATCCCAGGACAATTCATCAAAAGAACCAAAGGGCAATGGGATGCTGAACATATCCTGGATAATGTTTAGGATTTTGATGTGAATATCTCAATTTTCAGGCCTCAAAAGGTTGAAAGAGTTCATTTTAACAGGCAGAAACCATTACATATAGCATTTGCTTGAGGCACACATACTGTCTGCAATTAACCTTCCCATTCCCATGTCTTTTCATAATTTCCACCACCTGGTAGCTCCATGGACTCTCTCCCCATTGGAGGATGGGGGGAGGGGAGATAGGGGGCGATGTCTATCTTTATAGCCTTCTCCAATTTGTTCGTCTACTGGGATCTAAGGAGGGAGGTTTGTGATTTTCCCTATTCCAAAATTCCTCATCACAGATTAATCAATGTGTTTTTACATCCCCCATTTTTACCCTCCCCACCAAATTAATCCCCCCCAAAATGATTTTCTCACCCTCTTCTCCTAATTACATACTGCAATAAATTGTCCATTACAGGCAACTCCTGAGTAGTAATAAAGCTGCTGTCCTGTGCCCTCCAAGGACCCTGCTGTAGATGCCCTCCTACTGCCTATGTAACACTACCAGCACGATCCAGAAGGCACAGAGCTTTAAAAATAATATTCAGCAAATCACAAAACACAGATTGTCCAGGAATTATGCAGGTCTGCTTCATGCTCTGCATTGTTACCCTTAGTGGTATCCAAGAGGCCAGCACTGCAGAAAAAAACCCTCCAGCTGCACCGTTTCTAAGGTATTAGCCTGGACTGTAACCACCCAGGATGGGTTTGCAAAACTCCAGCCCAGATTAGGATTGTTGGAAGCCATGGCTTCCTTATACAGAGAAGTACTTATTTAGTCATGCGAGCAGTCCTCTTTCTTTTTCAGCGTGGGATTTAAGCATATGTCTAACTTTAAGCATGTGATGTGGCTATTTGCATGTTTAAAGCTGGGCCGATGCTTAAAAACTTTGCTAAATCAGGGCCTTAGCAAATACTGGTGTAAAAGTTACAGACTAAGGCTTTATTAAATAAACAAATTTACATTAAGATTAACTAGGGCTAGCAGCTGTTTTAGTCAGAAGCCAAACAGAATTCTACTAAGTGAGTACTGTGACTTGAACAATATAATCAATAAGCATAACAGGCCCAGCTGCCAATTTTTGTGCAGTTGTATGTGACATATATGTAAGTTATTTTAAAATATTGGAATTTTTTTGCATATTTTCAAATATTGTGTATACAATCCTGACCTTCAGTGTGAGGTCAAAATGCCCTCCCCCAAGCAGTGATGGGAGTAGAACATGGAGATGCACAACACTTTGCAGGGGTTGCAGGTGAGTGAGTGCTGATGGGTGTCAGCGGGGGCTAAAGTTGATTTGTGGTGGTACCTGGGCAGATGATGGTGGTAACTGTGGGCTGTCAGGTAGCTGTGAGAGAATGTGAGTTTGAGAGGATATCTGGAGGGGAGATAGTTGGCTTTGTGGAAGTGTCCAGGAAGGAAGCTGGGAGGTGACGGGCTGAGGTGAGCTGGGGATAGCTAGGTGCCTGGGGGAGAGCTGTATGAGGTGGGGGCATTTGTGGGGATGTCTGGAGGGTATAGCTGGGTAACCTGGGGGAGAATTTTGGGACAGCTAGATTTGTGGGGGTCTCCAGGAGGAAGGAGGGGTAACTGAGAGAAGGTTTGTGGGAGCTGGAGGGGTGTGGAAGATCAGAGTAGCTGAGTGTGCATGGGGGACAGAATTGAATGAACTTTCTTCAGAGAGGGGGAGATTGGCTGATTGCTCAAGGATGAAGAGGAGCCTGCAGCCATTACTGGATCTCCTCACCTTCTATTCTTGCCTCTGCTTGCTGCTGCCACCACTTGCCTGCTCCTTCTCTGCTCAGACCCAACAGGTGAAACTGAGAAACAGAGGCCTTTTGGCTGCCTGCTCACCTGACAGTGCCATGGTCTATGGTGGCTGTGAGCTGCAATTGCGGCCCTTCCTGTAGCCCAATTGAAGCGTGGTCTACACTACAAAGTTAAAGTGATGCAAGGCTGCTTACATCAACCTGGTTGTGCATGTGTCTACACTTAAATTTGTCTCCCACTGATGTAGATGCCCTGTTATACCAAAATAGTAACACCATCTTCCCAAGCAGCACTGAGCCATGGTCAATGTACTTAGGTCAACACAGTGTGAATCTACATGTTATTCACAGTGTGAATCTACATGTGTTACTTATGTCAATCCTAACTGTCCTCCAGTAGCTGTCCCACAGTGCCCCCAGGTTACCCAGCTACTGCTCTGGTCATCACGGAGGGGTCAAAGAGCCTGGAAGCTTCCCCCTGACTTTAAAGCTGCACAAATTTTTGAAATTCCTTTTTCTGATTGCCTGGCTTGGTGAGCACAACTATCAGCTACCCCTTGTTCAGGGCAACTGTGCAGCTGACCGTGATAGCTACACATTCCAGATATGCACCTGCCTGGAGTAGAAAAGAGATATTGGCAGGCACAGCTTTGCACCAGCTGTATAAACATTGACATCTACTTATTGCCTAGGGGATGCAGGAGAAGAGATATGACAGGGACCAACAGCAGTGCCATGTGAAAGCCAAGAAGCTACGGCAGGCATACCAGAAGGCCAGTGCAGCCAACAACCAAGACAGTGTTGAGCCACAGACTGTCTGCTTTCACAATAAACTGCATGCCATACTCACTGGAGACCCCACCATCACCCTACTCACCAACATGGATAGCTCCAAGGAGCCATGAACAGCAAGAAGGAGGAGGTGGTTGAGGAAAAGGAAAAGGAGTATGGGGGACAGGTAACTGGGGGATCTAGCTGCGCAGTGAGCCAGGACCTGTTTTTTACTTCACTGTAGCCCAGCCAGTCAATCACTGGTGAGCTTGGTGCAGGAGAAGGAACCTTAGGCTAATGTGTAGATACATTTTCATTTACTAGGCTGCCTCACCCCCCTCTTCCAGAATAACAGGACACAGCTTTTGACATGTCATGGATTTACTCATGCTAGAAGAGGTAGTGGTACAACCAAGAGGAGTAGAGTTGCTATTTACTTTTCATTCCCTTCTTAAGTTAGGCAGGGGGGACCATATGGAGCCATTTTTTTTATGTACACAGGGATGTCTCTTGAATCCTCCTGAGAGATCTTAATGAAACATTCATGGAGGTACTCTGCAATCCTGTGTCAAAGATTTCTAGGGAGTGCTGCCTTATTTCTTCCTCCACAATAGGACAATTTCCTAGGCCAGTCAGCAATAACTTCAGCAAGCACCACTGCAGTAGAAAGGCTAGCAGCATACTGGCCCGGGAGGCTTTGGGATGCTAGCAACAGCTGTGCTCTCGCTGCCTTTGTTACTGTCAAGGTTCCTCCCCCACTCTGAACTCTAGGGTACAGATGTGGGGACCTGCATGAAAAACCTCCTAAGCTTATCTTTACCAGCTTAGGTCAAAACTTCCCCAAGGTACAAAATATTCCACCCGTCGTCCTTGGATTGGCCGCTACCACCACCAAACTAATACCGGTTACTGGGGAAGAGCTGTTTGGACGCATCTTTCCCTCCAAAATACTTCCCAAAACCTTGCACCCCACTTCCTGGACAAGGTTTGGTAAAAAGCCTCACCAATTTGCCTAGGTGACTACAGACCCAGACCCTTGGATCTTAAGAACAATGAACAATCCTCCCAACACTTGCACCCCCCCTTTCCTGGGAAATGTTGGATAAAGAGCCTCACCAATTTGCATAGGTGACCACAGACCCAAACCCTTGGATCTGAGAACAATGAAAAAGCATTCAGTTTCTTACAAGAAGACTTTTAATAAAAATAGAAGTAAATAGAAATAAAGAAATCCCCCCTGTAAAATCAGGATGGTAGATATCTTACAGGGTAATTAGATTCAAAAACATAGAGAACCCCTCTAGGCAAAACCTTAAGTTACAAAAAAGATACACAGACAGAAATAGTTATTCTATTCAGCACAATTCTTTTCTCAGCCATTTAAAGAAATCATAATCTAACACATACCTAGCTAGATTACTTACTAAAAGTTCTAAGACTCCATTCCTGGTCTATCCCTGGCAGAAACCCAGCATATAGACAGACACACAGACCCTTTGTTTCTCTCCCTCCTCCCAGCTTTTGAAAGTATCTTGTCTCCTCATTGGTCATTTTGGTCAGATGCCAGCGAGGTTACCTTTAGCTTCTTAACCCTTTACAGGTGAGAGGAGCTTTCCCCTGGCCAGGAGGGATTTCAAAGGGGTTTACCCTTCCATTTATATTTATGACACGACCCCCAAATCTCAGCTAGGGTGAAACACTGGCTGGGTTTCTTCCTGGAGCTCTAGGAAAAACAGAGTTAATAAGACACATGCATCTCTAAATATACTACCAAGTACATAAAGACTAACAATATTTTCCACAGCTCAAGGACGATTTTAACCAGTTGATTCTGGGAAACTTTCACGGGAGAGTGCATCAGCCACTTTGTTAGAAGCTCCTGAGATGTGTTGGATGTCGAAATCAAAATCTTGGAGAGCTAAACTCCACCGAAGAAGTTTTTTGTTAGTTTCCTTGACGGTGTGAAGCCACTTCAGTGCAGCATGGTCGGTTTGCAGGTGGAAACGCCGTCCACAAACATATGGGCGTAGCTTTTCCAGAGCGTAGACAATGGCGTAACATTCTTTTTCAGTGACTGACCAGTTGCTTTCCCTCTCAGACAGTTTTTTGCTGAGAAACACTACAGGGTGGAATTCTTGATCAGGTCCTTTCTGCATTAAAACTGCTCCCACACCACGCTCGGACGCATCTGTGGTTACTAGGAACGGTTTGTCAAAGTCTGGGGCCCTTAGTACAGGGTCAGACATGAGTGTCGCTTTAAGCTTGTTAAAGGCCTTCTGACACATTTCGGTCCACTGAACAGCATTTGGCTGTTTCTTTTTGGTTAGGTCTGTCAGTGGGGCAGCGATTTGGCTGTAGTGCGGTACAAATCGTCTGTAATAACCGGCCAAGCCTAAGAAGGATTGAACCTGTTTCTTTGACTTTGGGACAGGCCACTTTTGGATAGCATCCACTTTGGCCTGTAGGGGGCTGATAGTTCCTTGACCCACCTGGTGTCCAAGGTAAGTCACTCTGTTTAGGCCTATTTGACACTTCTTAGCCTTAACAGTTAGTCCTGCCTCCCTTATGCGCTCAAGGACTTTTTGTAGATGTTCCAAGGGGTCTGCCCAGGAATCCGAATATGTGGCCACATCATCAAGGTAGGCGACTGCATATTCTCCTAATCCCGCTAGGAGACCATCTACAAGTCTTTGGAAAGTGGCGGGTGCATTTCGCAGCCCGAAAGGGAGTACATTAAATTCATACAGCCCGAGATGTGTGGTGAAGGCTGAGCTTTCCTTGGCAGATTCATCTAGCGGTACCTGCCAGTACCCCTTGGTTAAGTCCAAGGTAGAGATGAACTGGGCCCGTCCCAGTTTCTCTAATAGTTCATCTGTGCGTGGCATTGGATAGTTGTCTGGACGAGTTACAGCGTTTAGCTTACGGTAGTCCACGCAAAAACGTATTTCCCCATCTGGTTTGGGAACTAGAACCACTGGAGATGCCCATGCACTTTCAGAGGGGCGGATTACACCCATCTGTAACATATCCTGGATCTCCCGTTCTATAGCAGTTTTAGCTTGAGGAGACACCCGGTAAGGTTGGACCCTAATTGGGTGAGCATTACCTGTGTCAATGGAGTGGTATGCCCGTTCAGTCAGTCCTGGGGTGGCTGAGAACGTTGGCGCGTAGCTAGTGCACAGCTCCTGGATCTGCTGTCGCTGCATACGCCCAAGGGTCATGGAGGGGTTCACCTCTTCCACACCACCACCACATTTCCCTTCGTAGTAGACACCTTCGGGCCACTCAGCGTCGTCTCCTCCCTGGGCTGTAAACTGACAAACCTTTAATTCTCTGGAATAAAAGGGCTTTAGAGAATTAATATGGTACACCTTAGGCTTTCGGTTGGAGGTGGGGAATGCTATGAGATAATTAACAGCTCCCAGGCGCTCCTGGACCATGAATGGCCCTTCCCACGATGCTTCCATTTTATGGGCCTGGAGAGCCTTTAAGACCATGACCTGGTCTCCTACTTTGAAGGAACGCTCTCTGGCATGTTTATCATACCAGGCTTTTTGCTCTTTTTGAGCAAGTTTTCTCTAGCAAGGGTCTAAAGAGGTTTGGAGGGTGTTTTGTAGGTTGGTTACAAAGTCCAGAATGTTAGTTCCTGGAGAAGGTGTAAATCCCTCCCATTGCTGCTTCACCAACTGCAATGGCCCCTTAACTTCACGGCCATATACAAGTTCAAATGGGGAAAACCCTAAACTGGGATGTGGTACAGCTCTGTAGGCAAAGAGCAACTGCTGCAACACTAGGTCCCAATCATTGGAGTGCTCATTTACGAATTTACGTATCATGGCCCCCAAAGTTCCATTAAACTTCTCCACCATGCCATTTGTCTGATGGTGGTAAGGAGTGGCAACCAAGTGATTTACCCCATGAGCTTCCCAAAGGTTTTTCATAGTTCCTGCCAGGAAATTAGTCCCTGCATCTGTGAGGATGTCGGAGGGCCAACCTACCCTGGCAAAAATGTCTGCTAGTGCCTGGCACACACTTTTATCCCTGGTGTTGCTTCGAGCTACTGCTTCCGGCCATCGGGTGGCAAAATCCATGAAAGTCAGTATGTCCTGCTTTCCTCTGGGTGTCTTTTTCGGAAAAGGACCCAGAATATCCACAGCTACTCGCTGAAATGGAACTTCAATGATGGGGAGTGGCTGGAGAGGGGCTTTGACCTGGTCTTGGGGTTTTCCCACTCTTTGGCATACCTCACAAGACTGGACATAGGTAGATGCCCATTCCCTCCCAGTGGAATGACCCCCCCAAACGGTCTTTGGTCCTGTTCACCCCAGCATGGCCACTAGGGTGATTGTGGGCGAAACTCAAGAGCTTGGCCCGGTATTTAGTTGGAACTACCAACTGTCTCTGAGGATGCCAGTCTTCCTGGTGTCCCCCAGAAAGAGTTTCCTTGTATAAAAGTCCTCTTTCTACAACAAACCTGGATCGATTAGAAGAGCTGAGAGGCGGTGGGTTGCTCTGTGCCACCGTCCAAGCTCTCTGGAGGCTTTCATCTGCTTCCTGTTCGGTCTGGAACTGTTCCCTTGATGCGGGAGACATCAGTCCCTCATTGGATTGTGGACCTAGGCTTGGTCCCTCTGGAAGCGATATAGGGGATGGAGCTGTTTCTGTTGACTGTGAACCGCTCTCCGCTGGTGCACTATGTTGGGATTCAGGCTCCGGCTGAGCCTCTTGTGTAGAGTTATCGGCTGCTGCCAGTTCAGGGTCGGTAGGGCCCTCTGGTGTGGAGGTTGCAAGTACTGGATTCAGTGCTGACACTGGGTCTGGTGTTGGTTGTTCGGCTGGTTCCGGTTCTGGGACTGGTTCCGTCTGGGTCTCTGGGATGGGATCCACTACTGCTGTTGCAGACATTGGCCTGGGGTCCGGGTCCATCACCTCTGACCGGGTCCTAATAGAAGTTTCCAGAACAGAGCTAGGCCTCACGGCTTGTTTAGCCTGGCTGCGGGTGACCGTTCCCACCCTCTTGGCCTGCTTCACATGATTGGCCAAGTCTTCCCCCAACAGCATAGGGATGGGATAATCATCATAGACTGCAAAAGTCCACATTCCTGACCAGCCCTTGTACTGGACAGGCAACTTGGCTGTAGGCAAATTGAAAGAGTTGGACTTGAAGGGTTGAATCGTCACTTGGATCTCTGGGTTGATTAAATTGGGGTCCACTAAGGAAGCATGGATAGCTGACACTTGTGCTCCGGTGTCCCTCCACGCGGTGACCTTCTTCCCGCCCACACTCACAGTTTCCCTCCGCTCCAAGGGTATCTGGGAGGTATCTGGGCCTGTGGACCTCTGGTGTGATTCCGGTGCAATGAACTGTAATCTGTTGGTGTTCTTGGGGCAGTTGGCCTTTACATGCCCCAGCTCGTTACATTTAAAACATCGTCCAGCTGACGGGTCACTGGGGCGAGGTGGGTTGCTGGAGAACGGGGTGGTGGGACGATAAGGGGTCTGGAGGGTTCTTTGGGAGGTAGGTGGGGCTTTGGGCGGCCCCCGGTAATAGGTTGGGGTCTGGGGTTGTCCCTTCTGGTCTCCGCTCCAACTGCGACCAGTTTTTCTTCTTCTCTGCCACCTCCACCCATCTGGCTCCAATCTCTCTTACCTCGATTACAGTTTTGGGCTTCCCGTCTAGGATGTATCTTTCTATTTCCTCAGGAACACCCTCTAAGAATTGTTCCATTTGCATTAGGAAGGGCAAATTTACTGGAGATTCAACACTTGCTCCTGATATCCAGGCATCCCAATGTTTCACAATGTGGTAGGCATGTCGGGTAAATGACATGTCAGATTTCCACCTTAGGGCTCTGAACCTCCGACAAGACTGCTCGGGTGTTATCCCCATTCTGACTCTCGCCTTGGATTTAAACAGTTCATACTTGTTCATGTGTTCTCTAGGCATTTCAGCTGCCACCTCAGCTAAGGGTCCGCTGAGCTGCGGCCTCAGCTCTACCATGTATTGGTCAGTAGAGATGTTGTACCCAAGGCAGGCCCTTTCGAAGTTTTCTAAGAAGGCCTCAGTATCATCACCTGCCTTGTAGGTGGGGAACTTTCTGGGATGGGAAGTGGTACCTGGAGAGGGATTGCTAGGGTTTGTTGGTATATTCTGTTGGGCCTTTATCCTCTCCACCTCCTCCACATGCTTCCTCTCTTTTTCCTTCTCCTCCTCCACATGCTTCCTCTCTTTTTCCTTCTCCTCCTCCACATGCTTCCTTGCTTCCATTTCCCTCTTGTGGGCAGCCTCCTGTACCTCCTTCTCCAGCCGCATGAGTTCTGTCTGTCTTTCATGTTCCCTTTGTTTTTCCTCAGCCTGAAATTTGGCTAATTTCAGCTGTAGTCGAGCTGTGGATTTTGTCATTCTAACCTCTCTGTTTTTAACTAACTTTACACCCGAGGTTTAGAAATAAACAAACAAAACTTGGCTGTAAAATTTTGCTGTGCTGGAATAGAATACCTATTCTCTGATAGTGATTGTCAGCCTACAGAAAAAGACAATTCCCTTGTCTCTGCTCTGGGCCCAAATTAAAGCAAAAAACCTCCAACTACTTGGAAACCTGCTTACCCAGCCCAAAGAAAAAGCAAATGGGTAGAACACATACCCCCTATTTACTTTTAGGAAGAAAAGGAAAAAAACCTCTGGGTTGGAAGACTGTGAATTTCCCTGCAGGAGTTAAGTACCCTGCCTCCAGGCAAAGAAAACCTGCAAATCACAAAGATAATCCCCTTTTGTCTCTGCTTGGCCACAAAGCAGAGAAAAAACAAGCTGCTTTCATTTTCAGCTGCTTTCTGGACTTCCTTTCCAAAGGAAAAAAAAATCCTTTTTAAAATCTGTATTTCTAGTTCAAAAAATCTCAACTGGATCTCAAAATGATTTCAGGTTAATCCCACCACTATGCCACCATGTCAAGTTTCCTCCCCAACTCTGAACTCTAGGGTACAGATGTGGGGACCTGCATGAAAAACCTCCTAAGCTTATCTTTACCAGCTTAGGTCAAAACTTCCCCAAGGTACAAAATATTCCACCCGTCATCCTTGGATTGGCCGCTACCACCACCAACCTAATACTGGTTACTGGGGAAGAGCTGTTTGGATGCGTCTTTCCCCCCAAAATACTTCCCAAAACCTTGCACCCCACTTCCTGGACAAGGTTTGGTAAAAAGCCTCACCAATTTGCCTAGGTGACTACAGACCCAGACCCTTGGATCTTAAGAACAATGAACAATCCTCCCAACACTTGCACCCCCCCTTTCCTGGGAAATGTTGGATAAAAAGCCTCACCAATTTGCATAGGTGACCACAGACCCAAACCCTTGGATCTGAGAACAATGAAAAAACATTCAGTTTCTTACAAGAAGACTTTTAATAAAAATAGAAGTAAATAGAAATAAAGAAATCCCCCCTGTAAAATCAGGATGGTAGATATCTTACAGGGTAATTAGATTCAAAAACATAGAGAACCCCTCTAGGCAAAACCTTAAGTTACAAAAAAGATACACAGACAGAAATAGTTATTCTATTCAGCACAATTCTTTTCTCAGCCATTTAAAGAAATCATAATCTAACACATACCTAGCTAGATTACTTACTAAAAGTTCTTAGACTCCATTCCTGGTCTATCCCCTGCAGAAACCAGCATAAGACAGACACACAGACCCTTTGTTTCTCTCCCTCCTCCCAGCTTTTGAAAGTATCTTGTCTCCTCATTGGTCATTTTGGTCAGGTGCCAGCGAGGTTACCTTTAGCTTCTTAACCCTTTACAGGTGAGAGGAGCTTTCCCCTGGCCAGGAGGGATTTCAAAGGGGTTTACCCTTCCCTTTATATTTATGACAGTTACCCTCCGGAGTGAGAGATCAGCTAAAATCACCACCCCCTGTGGAAAATAGTGCCAGTATTCAGTGCCACTGCCCTATACTACTAGATTCATGTAACTTAGCAATTCCCTCCTCATTTGCGTAACCCTCAGACGGCCATATTCACCATGGCTGGTGCTGTGACTAGCACCAAGCACAAGCAATCCCAAGCAGAAATGACAATACAGTAATGGAAACTTTACGGGAGCAAGGGGAGTGAGTTGTGCATCTTAAATTTCACTGTTCACTGTGACTAGAATGACAATGATACAATACCTCTGTGTGTTTTACCTGCAGCTGCTGCCATTGCAGCCTTCAGAGCCTCCCACCTCCACCACTGCAGAACTCCTGAGCCAAATGAAGAGCAGAAAGAAGAGGACACAGGGGACAGCAGAAGAGTACAGGAAGCCCGTGCTGTATCGGACCATGAGCACAGGGCCTAGATGAATGACACTGGGAACAGCCTGGAGAAGGAAAGAGTGAAGAGGATAAAGGCTCAGGAAAAGGAAAGGAAGATTCACCAGGACACAATGGGGCTTTTCAGGCAGCAAACCCAGATTCAACGATCCTGGGGTCCACCTCCCTCTGCAGCCCATTGAGAACTCGCAACAACTCCCTAACACTCCATTCCAGGGGGACATTAAAGACAATTACAGCTTCACATACACTGATCTGTGCAAGCCACAAGTGGTATATGTGTGGCTGAAATTGACATGAATATTCTTTCTCCTTCATAATAAATTAAGAAAACAGAACTTACTAAGTGTTAAATATATTTGTTTTAAAATTTCACAATTTTTTCATTGAATTCGTTTACAAAAGACATTTATTTTAGTTAAAACATAACTCATCTTTATTAGTTTGCAACATCTGCTACTGAGTGCTTAGTAGGTTTGAAAGCAATCAATTATTTGTTCTTGACAATGTGACACAACTGATCAGATAAGCCAGAAACCAAATTAATAGATGTATTGACAATATATTGCTATGTGTATAGCAATCACCACAAAATTCCTGATAGGCCACACAAGAACAGGGCCTGCTAGAGTGCATAAAATAAAAACACATTACCCTGGCTCACTGTTAAAATGGTCTTTCAAAGCCTCCCTGAACAGAATAGCTGCACACTGAGCTCTTCTAATAACTCTTGTGGCTGGCTGTTCAAACTCAGCAGACAGCCACTCCACTTCCACCCTGGCAGAAACTTTTCCCCCTTTGCTTCACAGATAGTATGCAGGGCACAGCAGGCAGCTATAACCATTGGATATTTGTGTCACTGAGGCCCAATCTTGGGAGTAAACCATACCAGCATCCCTTCAAATATCCAAAAGCATATTCAACTCTCATTCTGCACCTGATGAGCCAAAATTGGATCATTCCTTGGTGCTGTCGTGTTGGCCGTATATGGATTCGTAACCCAGGAGAGCCAGGGGTAGGTCTGTGTCACCCAGGTTTGCTATTGGCATTTTAATGTTCCCAATGGTAATCTGCTGGTCAGCAAAGAAAGTCCCTGCTTGAAGCTTTCTGAAAAGGCCTGTGTGTTCTTAAAGATGCAAGCATCATGCACCTTCCCTGACCAGCCAACATTAATGTTGGTGAAGCATCTCCCCTGGTCCACCAATGCTTGCATATCCATAGAAAAGTAGTCCTTTTTGTTTATGTACTTTATGGCAAGGTGGTCTAGTGCCAAAATAGATATGTGCACCATCTATTGCTCCACCACAGTTCAGGAACCCCATTGCTTCAAATCCATCCACTATGGAGGTTTAGATTGGATATTAGGAAAAACTTTTTCACTATGAGGGTGGTGAAACACTGGAATGTGTTACCTAGGGAGGTGGTAGAATCTCCTTCCTTAGAGGTTTTTAAGGTCAGGCTTGACAAAGCCCTGGCTGGGATGATTTAACTGGGAATTGGTCCTGCTTCGAGCAGGGGGTTGGACTAGATGACCTTCTGGGGTCCCTTCCGACCCTGATATTCTATGATTCTATGATTCTATGTCCTGTATGTACCAAGAGTCACAGTCCTGAGACAGACTAATGGCCCTCCACATTTGCATGACAACAGCCCCACTCTGGATTTCCCTAATCCAAATTCATTTCCAACTGATTTGTAGCAATCTGGCATTACAAGTTTCCACAGTGTGATCACCACTCGTTCCTCCACTGTCAGTGCTGTTCTCATTTTGTGTCCCTGTGCTGGAGGGCTGGGGCGAGCTCAGGAATGTGACATTGTGCATCCAATAGTTCTTCAGCCATCATCACAAACCTACATTATGATGCAATCCCACCAATTAGTGCTTGTTTCTCAGGCCCTGAAGCGTCACTCCACCACCTGCAGCTGCTCCATGAACATCACCTATAGCCTTCAATTGGTTCTTGCTGTGTTTCACAGCAGTCTGTCCTCCATAAAATCATCATGTTCCCCACCAATGGCATGCTCTGTGCTTGTGACATTCATGAAAATAGTGCAGAGCTGTACAGACTCCATGCGTCTGTCAGAGATGGCAAACAGTGAGGCAGATAACGCGATTTTGTTGGACTTTGAAAAATAAGGCATGAAAATTATGGGATACAGATGACATTATGGGATGAAGAGAGTTGCAAACTGGGAAGTTGACCCCATGCTTTCAGACACCCAGGTGTGACTAATTTTAGCCCCATCATGCATTGCCAAAACTTCCCAAAAGAGCGTACTGGAAGGTGGTATGTTGCACAGTGGGATACTGTGACAGAGCGCAGAGAGTGAGTAGGTGAGCCTGCACTCTGATCACTTGGTGGCTAATTAGTGCCACGGGAGAAGCTGACTGAGGTAATGATGTAATCAGGCTAATGGGATGGGTGGGATAAACATTCAGTTAGCCCTATCAGCCCAGGTAAGATAAAAAGAGGTACAGGACGGATGTGCAGGGGGAGAGAGAGAGAGAAAGAGAGAGAGAGAGAGGAACAAGGCTACCTGGGATTGATCACACTGAGGGCTCAGAGTAGGGAGACCTCTGTTCCCCTCAGGTTCTGGTGCAAGTGCTAAAAGCTTGGTTAGCATTGTAACTAGACTGTTTCAGGGGACTTGATATAGGTCAAGAGAACTAGAAATAAAAGGTCACTGAATGCACACCTGGTGAAGCTTGTGTAGGCACTTTTGGAACACTTCTATAAAATATGTTCCTTGGTCTGACTCAACCTGGTGGGGCATCCCCAGCAAGAGAAAATGTGTTCCACTAAGATTCTTGAAGTGGCTAGAGCAGTATTTGTCCTAAGGAGAAATACTTCCACCCCACTGAGAGAATGGATCAATGATAATATGGAGGTATTGGTTTCCCCTTTAAGTTTTTTGTAATAGTCCCACAAAGTCCATTTGCAAAGCTTGCCAAGGGCCTCTATAATCTGGAATCATAATGGGGCATTTCTTTTTACAAGGGTAGGATAATTTTGTGCACATACCAAACAATTCGCATAATACTGCTGCACATCCACCCTCATGCACAGTCACCAACCTACTGAGGTAAGTGGCTATATCATTTTAATTACATATTTCCCTGCATATCCGAAATGGTACTGCCCACACCAGGAAATGTTCTCCAATGTATATCAATACCCCCTCTCCATGTACAGCCTGAATTCATGCTTTTTTTATAAGAGGAGTTCTTGGATAACGATGCCCATGTTTCCTGTCCTTCTCCTGATTTGGATAACTGCCAAACTAATCACCTTCACTATGTCTTGATCCTTTCCTGAAAAACTTTGAGATCTGGGGCCTCTTTCTTGGGTTATTCCTTTGCATCTCCCACAAGGAACACTAGACCTGGGATTACAATGGGATATTCCTGACTAGTTTTCTCTCATGGAATCCCACTAGGGACTCCTTCCTTAGCCAATGAATCAGCATGATAGTTTTCCTGAGTGTATAGTTCAGTTTTACTACATTCTCATTCCTTCTGAACTATTGTTTACCATCCTGAGATGGACGCTTTTATTACTAACTTAAAGATATACTGCAGGTGTGGTGTGTATTTGAGTGGGGATCCATTTCAAGGATGTAAATCTATAAGCATCAAACAAGGGCAAAAATTCTGAACCCATGCTGAACCTGAGAAAATAATAATGGGATGGAGCTTTGTGGCTATGGACAGTTTCTGACACTGTTCCAACACACAAGCCACCACTGCTAGTTCCACATACTGGGCGGAGTGTGGGACACATGAGCATGACAGTTCCAAGCAACCTCCATCTCCCTGGGCCTTAGTTTGGAATGTATAGGAATAGACTGTTCCTTGGATTCTGGGGGAACACCATAAATTCCAAATCCTGTAGTATAGCAGCTGGACCCTTCTGTGAAAAAACAATATCCCTCTGTGGCTTTTACATGCAGAAGCATCACTGTGAAGAAGTGGTTTAAGGTTTTCCCTTGATCATCATCTGGGCACACATGAAGGTCCCCAGAATACAACAGAGATGGGGTTTATACTGACATCACGGTGATATCTTTTTCCTGCTACAACACAGTCCAGTGTACCAACGGCGCATTAGACACCTATCCATCCTTGATTCAATTAGAAAGCAAGAACTAGAGGGGATGGCAGCATTACTGAGTTTAAGCCAATTAAAAACACAAAGTCCTTGATTGCCCAGTTAGTAGCCAACAAATATTTTTCACGCATAGAATACTTGAGCTCATTCATCTAGAGGCATGGGCTTCTGGCATGATTATCCCATGTCTCTCTTGAGAAGCTACTGCTGCAAGTGCAGTTGTACTCACAGAGACCTCTAGGTGATACAGTTTTCTGTGATCTGAACTGATCAGCCTGTGTGCTTATATGATGGCTTGTTTCAGTTTTACGCATGCTGATCTGTCCAGGCCCAAGGAACCCCCTTCTTTTTCAGATTATACAGTGGACCTGCAATGGAAGCAAAGTTATGAATAAATTCCTGATGGTAGCCTGCCAACCCTAGAAAAGATCATAAAGAAATTATATCAGTGGTCTTAGGCAATTCTCAGATTGTATCCACCTTCTGTTGTGCTGGTGTTCTGCCTCTCCGAGGTAAGGAAATACTTAAAAAGGAAACCTCTGTGATCCCCAGTTGCACCTGTGACAGGTTTCAGAGTAACAGCCGTGTTAGTCTGTATTCGCAAAAAGAAAAGGAGTACTTGTGGCACCTTAGAGACTAACCAATTTATTTGAGCATAAACTTTTGTGAGCTACAGCTCACTTCATCGGATGCATACTGTGGAAAGTGTAGAAGATCTTTTATACACACAAAGCATGAAAAAATACATTCCCCCACCCCACTCTCCTGCTGGTAATAGCTTATCTAAAGTGATCACTCTCCTTACAATGTGTATGATAATCAAGGTGGGCCATTTCCAGCACAAATCCAGGTTTTCTCACCCCCCCCCAACACACACACACACACAAACCCACTCTCCTGCTGGTAATAGCTTATCTAAAGTGACCACTCTCCTTACAATGTGTACGATAATCAAGGTGGGCCATTTCCAGCACAAATCCAGGGTTGAACAAGAACATCTGAGGAAGGGGAGGGGGTTAGGAAAAAACAAGGGGAAATAGGTTACCTTGCATAATGACTTAGCCACTCCCAGTCTCTATTCAAGCCTAAGTTAATTGTATCCAATTTGCAAATGAATTCCAATTCAACAGTTTCTTGCTGGAGTCTGGATTTGAAGTTTTTTTGTTGTAATATCGTAACTTTCATGTCTGTAATCGCGTGACCAGAGAGATTGAAGTGTTCTCCGACTGGTTTATGAATGTTATAATTCTTGACATCTGATTTGTGTCCATTTATTCTTTTACGTAGAGACTGTCCAGTTTGACCAATGTACATGGCAGAGGGGCATTGCTGGCACATGATGGCATATATCACTATTAGCTAAGCTATTAGATAAGCTGTTACAGCAGGAGAGTGGGGTGGGGGGATGTATTTTTTCATGCTTTGTGTGTATAAAAGATCTTCTACACTTTCCACAGTACGCATCTGATGAAGTGAGCTGTAGCTCACGAAAGCTTATGCTGAAATAAATTGGTTAGTCTCTAAGGTGCAACAAGTAATCCTTTTCTTTTTGCGAATACAGACTAACACGGCTGTTACTCTGAAACCTGGCAAGCCTACAGACAGCCCCCCAACCTGAAGCAAATACTCACCAGCAACCACATACCACACAACAGAACCACTAACCCAGGAACCTATCCTTGCAACAAAGCCCGTTGCCAAGTGTGCCCACATATCTATTCAGGGGACACCATCACAGGGCCGAATAACATGAGCCACACTATCAGAGGCTCGTTCACCTGCACATCCACTAATGTGATATATGCCATCATGTGCCAGCAATGCCCCTCTGCCATGTACATTGGTCAAACTGGACAGTCTCTACGTAAAAGAATAAATGGACACAAATCAGATGTCAAGAATTATAACATTCATAAACCAGTCGGAGAACATTTCAATCTCTCTGGTCACGCGATTACAGACATGAAAGTTGCGATATTACAACAAAAAAACTTCAAATTCAGACTCCAGCGAGAAACTGTTGAATTGGAATTCATTTGCAAATTGGATACAATTAACTTAGGCTTGAATAGAGACTGGGAATGGCTAAGTCATTATGCAAGGTAACCTATTTCCCCTTGTTTTTTCCTACCCCTCCCCCTTCCTCAGATGTTCTTGTTAAACCCTGGATTTGTGCTGGAAATGGCCCAACTTGATTATCATACACATTGTAAGGAGAGTGATCACTTTAGATAAGCTATTACCAGCAGGAGAGTGGGGTGGGGGGAGGCATTTTTTCATGGTTTGTGTGTATAAAAGATCTTCTACACTTTCCACAGTATGCATCCGATGAAGTGAGCTGTAGCTCACAAAAGCTTATGCTCAAATAAATTGGTTAGTCTCTAAGGCGCCACAAGTATTTCTTTTCTAGTTCCACCTGTGTTGGACTGTACTTTAATCTTGCCAATTTGATAATCTGCAAAAACTTGTCCAGGTGCTCCAGGCTTTTCTTTGGAGTTTCAGACGCTAAAGAAATATCATCCACATACTGAAATAAAACAGAAAGTTTGTAAAAACCTAGACAAAACCTCATCTGCCCATGAAATATCACAGGACTGTTTTGAAATCTCTGGGAAAGGACTGTGAAGGCATATTGAATGCCTTCAAAAATAAATGCCAGGTGATATTGACTTTCCTTAGCAACTGGTAACAACCAATAATCATTTGAAATATCAATGTTGAAAAATCACTCTGCTTTGGGATCAACAGATTTAATCATGTCAGGCATCTTGGCCACTATGGTGGCACAGACCAGTGTGGCTTGGTTTAATCTTCAGTAATCAGTAATAAGGCACCACGACCCATCTGGTTTTTGCACTGGCCAGATTGGGGAATTACATTCTGAGGTACTTTTAGGAATGATTCTTTCTTGCAGCAGAGACTTAATAGTGCTAGAAATATAAAGTCTGGCTTTATCTGGGAAGGGATACTGTTTCTGTGTGGAAAAAAATCTCCTCCTGTGATCACAATAGTCACTTCCATCCTTCCACACTCATGCTTGTGCTTAGCAAAAGCATCTGCCTGCAGATCTGCTCTTCCTTCTGCAATGTTATCTAGATTATAGCTCTCAGATATAGTTCTCCAGATATAGTTCTATAGTTCTCCACCGTTGACACCATATCACATGCAGAAATAACAAAAGCTGATTGTCTAATGCCTGTGTTGTGGTTACACATAACATGTAGTTGGTTAGATCTATAATGCACCCATGTTTAAACAAGAAATCTACTTCCAGTAAATTATAGGGTTCCTCAAGATGTGCAAGTGCAAATACATGTGTTCTGTACATATTTTCTATCTATCTGATAAAGACAGCATAGCTATGACCTGGTTACTTGCAAATGTTGCCAATGCCTTTGGTTTTCCTGATGACAAAGGGGGAAACTCTGGATCCTTATCCATTAAATAGGGTGATTATAGTCCCAATATCAATAATAAATTGAAAATGGTGGTCCCTCACCATTGCTGATTATGTGGGTCTCCCATTTGCAATCTTGCCTAGAGGGGATACGATGTGGCACGGAGCCTGTTGGCATCATACTGTCTGGTCGTGTGGGTACTGGTTCTTCCCACCCTTCTTGATTCTCACACTCCATGAATGGTCTCAAGGTCCAGGATAGGGTGGTAGCAGCAACAATAGATTGGGAGGGTGTAGTCTGGCAATCCAAAATCATAGAGTTTATTTGCTGCTGTATGTCATGCATATCAAGCTTCTGGGCTTCCAGGGAGGTTCCTATTTGATGAAGTTTTTTAATGATCATGTCCATTGTAGGATTAGGGGGTGGATAGCTTGGGCTTTTTTGATAGGCGTGATAATAGTTCTTGTCACAGAATCATAGAATATCAGGGTTGGAAGGGACCTCTGGAGGACCAATCCCCAACTAAATCATCCCAGCTAGGGCTTTGTCAAGCCTGACCTTAAAAACCTCAACAGAAAGGAGATTCCACCACCACCTCCCTAGGTAACGCATTCCAATGCTTCACCACCCTCCTAGTGAAAAAGTTTTTTCCTAATATCCAACCTAAACCTCCCCCACTGCAACTTGAGACCATTACTCCTTTTCTGTCATCAGCTACCACTGAGAACAGTCTAGATCCATCCTCTTTGGAACCCCCTTTCAGGTAGTTGAAAGCAGCTATCAAATCCCCCCTCATTCTTCTCTTCCACAGACTAAACAATCCCAGTTCCCTTAGCCTCTCCTCATAAGTCGTGTGTTCCAGTCCCCTAATCATTTTTGTTGCCCTCTGCTGGACGTTTTCCAGTTTTTCCACATCCTTCTTGTAGTGTGGGGCCCAAAACTGGACACAGTACTCCAGATGAGGCCTCACCAATGTCAAATAGAGGGGAACGATCACGTCCCTCGATCTGCTGGCAATGCCCCTACGTATACATCCCAAAATGCCATTGGCTTTCTTGGCAACAAGGTCACACTGTTGACTCATATCCAGCTTCTCGTCCATTGTAACCCCTAGGTCCTTTTCTGCAGAACTGCTGCTGAGCCATTCGGTCCCTAGTCTGTAGCGGTGCCTGGGGTTCTTCCGTCCAAAGTGCAGGACTCTGCACTTGTCCTTGTTGAACCTCATCAGATTTCTTTTGGCACAATCCTCAAGTTTGTCTAGTATTCCCTCTGTATCCTATCCCTAACCTCCAGCATATCTACCTCTCCTCCCAGTTTAGAGTCATCTGCAAACTTGCTGAGAGTGCAATCCACACCATCCTCCAGATCATTTATGAAGATATTGAACAAAACCGGCCCCAGGACCGACCCTTGGGGCACTCCACTTGATACCAGCTGCCATCTAGACATGGAGCCATTGATCACTACCCGTTGAGCCCGACAATCTAGCCAACTTTCTATCCACCTTATAGTCCATTCATCCAAACCATACTTCTTTAACTTGCTGGCAAGAATACTGTGGGAGACAATGTCAAAAGCTTTGCTAAAGTCAAGGAACAACACGTCCACTGCTTTCCCCTCATCCACAGAGCCAGTTACCTCGTCAGAGAAGGCAATTAGATTAGTCAGGTATGACTTGCCCTTGGTGAATCCATGCTGACTGTTCCTGATCACTTTCCTCTCCTCTAAGTGCTTCAGAATTGATTCCTTGAGGACCTGCTCCATGATTTTTCCAGGGACTGAGGTGAGGCTGACTGTAGGGGTTGTCAAATAGGGGTTGTCTCCTAACTGGTTGGTGAAGATAGCAGAGAACATACCATAGTGACATATGCCCCTTCATGAGGGTTTCTTTGGCTGTTATATCATGGGAACTGGGTTTGACATAGAACCCTTTGGGTCTGATGGTTGGGTAAATTTAAGGGACATCTTGGAATGGTCTCTTGACTTTGCGTGATATCTTTTGGGCCTTCCACTTTTACTATGGTCCCAGATGATACTCCCTGAACAGCTGATGCAGGAGTGTTAGCTCATTTTGACCCACCTTGTCAGGTTCAGATGTAGCTGTAAGTTTTAGACAACACATATAAGATGTCTGGAAGGGTGCTTTAGGGATGGGCATGCATTATGAACTTCTCCTGAACTACAGGGAGTAAGTCATTTACTAACAAATTAAAATATCGAGGTTAAGTTTCATCTCCAGGCATCTCATTGGGCTTTCAGGTTGCACAATACCTGTTATGAAATTTGTTAGGGGCATTCCCTCATGCTGCCTCATGTTGGCTACCCCTGCCTGCCCTAGATGCATATTTTTCTCTGACAGGCATATTGTGCCTTTAAATTATGTTTCCTCTGCTTGGAATTCTGGAGGTACTGTATTCCACAAAGCCCAATTCATGGTTAACTCTTACCAAATCCTGAAACACCTTCATTACAGTTTCTAAATGCATTGTATGTGCTGCAACTGGATCTCCTTTCTTCATTGGGCCTACTGTCTTTGCAATTGCATCTGGTTTAAACTGGTTTTCTCAAATTGTTCGGAATGTGAATGTAAAGGAAGTTATAATTTTCTTAATCATAGAAGCAAGATTACTTTTTATCTGTACTACAAAACTTGCAAAGCTACTAGAGCAGCTTTTGGAAATCTATTTTTCTACTGAAAATAACCCTGTAGATTATATGATAAATATTTTAGTTAACATCTAACTTTTATCATATAAACTGTAATAATAATTGCTACAAAATGTCTTTCCTTTAGAATTGTATATAAGGAAGAAATACCCATGTAATCATCTTGTAATTATATTGTATTTACCATGCAATTACATAGTAAATAAGCTGTGAATTGAAAATCATTACATAGGTGCTTGCATTTTGCAACCTATTCCATCCAAATTTGACACATCAAACAGCAGGAGAGGCCAACACACCTCAAGCATTATAAAGATGTCAGCTGCATAGCAGGATCTATAGCAAGGAAAGCAAGCAACAGAGCCTTCTCAGACAAACTCTCCCTATGAAGTCATTATAGATTGGCAATACTGTAACTGTAATTAACAGACATGGTAACTAAACAGTGAAACCCAAAGGGAGAATGGCATTATATAGTAAAGACAACAATAATCTCCCCTATCTATAGAAATGCAGATTATTATTATTTGGTGTGGTGGTCTCCTGAACTAAAATGTTTTCAGTTTAAAAGATTGAAGATAAGGGGTTAGCATTTCAATAATAAACTATTTAAAATGTGCATTGTTGTTGCCCATGATCCACATGCTCTGTAGGGCCATGATCAAGAGAAGAATTTAGGTATATGCTTAACTTTAAGCACATGAGTAATCTACTCAAATCAAAGGAGTTACTAATATGTTCAAGGCTAAGCACATGCTTAACTGGCTTTGCTGAATCAAGGTCTAGATGAATAGAGGACTTCAACTCTCCGATGCTTAATATACCAGCACTAAGCTTAATTTAAAGCACACTTCAAAAGAGAGAGATTTAATAACTAACAACAAACCAATTTAGGTAGTAATTCATCTTTTCCCCGCACTTCCATCGTAGCTATTATAAACAGATTTTTTGCTTGGGCTTTTTTTACATGAACCTCACAAATTATTCCATAGTTTTTCAAAATATAAGTTACTCCAGTGGAGCCATTAACACAAATGCTTTGGTCCACATTCTGCCTCCCTCATTCAGGTTGAATAGTAAACTCCATTTGCGCCGATGCTAAGACCACTGAAGTCAATGTCAGTCTTTACATTGACTTCAATGGGCTTTTGATCAGGTCCTCTGTAAGAAATGAATGGGATGACTTGTTGAGTACTACCTGGCATGAGTCAGAGTCATAGAATCTGACCCTTTGTAAGCTACCTTCAGAAGCATTTGTTCCAATCTATTTTTAACATTTAGACAGAGTTGATGCTGGCACTTAAAAAAAAGGGGGAATCAAACATAATGTACTATAATTTGGATTCTATCAAATACTGTATTATTAACATATAGCAATCTTATTTATTCAAGTAAATCCATTTATATATAAAAATCTGATATTTGCCTTTTAAAAAATTTAACAGGCATAAGTGCCCATAAATCAGTTATGACAATCATTGTTGAAGCAATCAATAGTAAGGAATATGCATTAATTCAAATAATATTGATAGCCACAAGAACCTGCATCATTCTTCTGTGAAATAAGAAAAATGAGACATCTTCTTAAAATCAATATTTTCCTTTTTATGTCATTCATTGGAAGAGTTTCAATAATACATTACTTTGTACCTTATGTGTCAGTGGTCTTCTAAATGTAGAGGTATCTTAGAAATATATTAAAGTAAAGCAAAGGAAAGAAAGTCATCAAAGCAATGAACTGCTAAAAAGCTTACATTCATCCACTGTATTGTGGGGATCAATTTGAGCTAAAATATGTATGTGCAGCATTACTGGTTAGATATATTATTTATAACTCAGACCTCAATAAGGGATGCTTGTACAGTATCTTTGTTCTGGAGTTAAAGAATAATGGGAACAACAACAAAAACTCAGTAGTACCCTTCTCTGTCCTTGGCCCTTGTGAGCAGAAAAGTTATGCAGGTGAGCAGTCTAAGGTAAAACTACAAGATATGGAATTACAACATCCATTCATCACAAAAAACCATTTTAATTGGTTATAGGTGGAAAATATCTACTTGACAGTCAGTTTCTCACTTTTCACATAAGTGCTTTGCTGCTTGGATGCCTAATCTTGTTTAGTATAGGGAAAGTAATTTGACATGAAAGTACCTCGATGGCTGCCGAAAATTAATTGCCAATTAAAAAAGAAAAATGTTTGTGCTACTCTATAAACAAGCCAACATATAAACCTTTCAGTCTCGTTGCTTTATTTATGTCTTTGTAGATCTGGTTTCAAGCTATTTGCATACAATTTACAAATTCATATTATAATTCTCCAGCATATTTATGATTTTATAGTTGTATATATTTTACCTCTATGAAAAATATTTATTTGTGTGTGCTTCTGTTGCTTATTATTTAACAAAAACATTTCATTACATTTGATAGTTTATGGTTCTTCTTTAGAATGAGGCATTTTTATTTGAAGGCTTGAGAAGAAGGTGATTTCTTTTCCCTCTACAAGCAAAAACACAAACACTCCCCTCCCCATGGACCTTTCTCTAACTTTTCATAGCTTACATTGACTGTTTTCATGTGAGGATGAATACCTCAATGAGTCCAGGTATAAAGGTTAATCTGAGTGGAAAGTGAAGGCTTTAATGGGATTATAAAGCTTAAAGACTCCATTCACCACTAAAAAGGTTTCTGAAAGTTGCAAGTTATGGTGGTTTCATAGGTTTCTATGGATTGGCCCCTTAGATTCAAAACCAGATTCAAATGACATCACTGATTCCTTTTGTAGAATTGAAGATGACCTTCCATTTCCCTTCCCACCAACCCATTTTCTACACTCCATCAGGTAGATATTGTGGATTAAAGTTACCTGCATGTGGTCACTAATAATTATATCTAGGGTGGATTAATGAAGATGCTAAGATCAAAAGAGTTGCTGAATAACAGCAGAGAGTTTTAAAGCATGCATGGCTTTTAAGCAGCAAACTAAATATAAGTATATTAAATGAAAAACTATATTGAGTATATTCTCATTTGAAAGGACTCAGAGTGACTGATTTCAACTTTTATTAATAAAGAAATGGTAATATCTATGTTTGTGCATGGCTGGCCTTAAAAATTATTATTCAGACATCACATGTTAATGAACATATACTTCCATAGGATTGGAAAGGGAGATGAATAAATAAATAGCCCTCTGCCTCCAACTGCCTTTCCCAAGCCCAGATTTATGAAAGTATCATCTTTGGCTCTATGGGACAGCAAAGTTTATGGTGAATCTCTTGGCTACATATTGGCTGCAGATTTCTAACCTTTTGCAGACTTAACCAGCATGTACGGCCACAAATCTTTTGTGAGGAACAGATTCTTTATGTTAAACCCATTGTATAAGACTTTCTGTGCACACTTATTTGGCTTCACTTTGTATCCCACAAAGCTAACAACACTAAATAAAGCTTCAATAGAGTGTGAAGATAATGTAAGGATCACTTGTTCTGACTATGTGGCAAACATCTCTTGGGTACTCAAAAGTCTGACACATACAATACCCCCCTTTCACGGTCTGAATGTGCAAATGCCTGCTTACTTGTCTTCTTTTCTTTTTCTTTTTAATCCTCACGATAAAAATAGAATTAATCAATGATCATGTATTGATTTCTGTTGAAGGCAACATACATTTGAGAAAAAAGTTAACACACACATTGTAAAAGTATTAAATATTAGCATTAACATTGTACAAAATCACTGGAATAGTTACAAGAGTTAAACTTTCAGCAAATATAAAAATATTTCATCACACTAATTTTATTATTATAACATCAAATCTTTAGATTTTTCTTTTGAGAATCTCTCTTCTTACTCTCTGTCCCTTCCTCCTAAAACGTGTTTATTGTTTGTTTGTTTTTTTTATCCTGACACAGGCTCTAACTCTCCGCTTTAATGATCTGTGGCCTGACAGAGAAAGTCACAGTTCTTGTCTCTGGAGCAGACTGACCTGAAAGGTAACATTTAGGTAAGCAGTCTCAGGCTATGAAAACATGAAGAGAGAGAAAGTACAGTTCCTGACTATGGTGAAAAGGTTCAGAAAAGGGCAACAAAAATTGTTAGGGGTATGGAATGGCTTCCATATGAGGAGAGATTAATAATTGGACTTTTCAGCTTGGAAAAGAGACATCTAAGGGGGATATGATAGAGGTCTATAAAATCATGACTGGTGTGGAGAAAGTAAATAAGGAAGTTTTACTTACTCCTTCTCATAACACAAGAACTAGTGGTCACCAAATGAAATTAATAGGCAGCAGGTTTGAAACAAACAAAAGGAAGTATTTTTTTCACACAGCTCACAGTCAACCTGGATTAGACTACAATTTGTAATGAGTAAAAAGATCTGGAGTTTCAGTTTAGATAGAAGCACAAATAAATAATACTGCATACTTGTTTCAAACATATCTGAGAAAGCCTGCGACTCAGCTAACAAAAATTGTCAATGCCTCTTGTAATGAAGACAATCCTATGAGCCATCCTACAGTATGCAGTCGTCTGAATAATATTAAAGAAACCATCACTCAATGCTAGACATTTGCATAACACTATTGAATGTCTAATCTTCCTTTTGTACTCACGCTAACTGAGATGCTAGCAAAAAACAATATCCAATGGCATCTGTCAGCAGTCAGTATCTTGGATCACTTAGGCTTCAGTCCAGTGCATTGTACAAAGACAGAACGGTGGCTCTGTTGCGTGGTGTCCACAGACAAGAGATGTACACTCACAGTCATCCTGCTGGACCTTTCTATAGCATGTGATACTGTTCACCACCAAGTACATATGCCTTTCCTCCTAAAAGCTGTAGGAGTAATGGACAGACCTGAAATAGTGCAAGTCCTTTCTCTTAGACCGGATGTACTAGTTTTAATTGGCAACCGGTCCTTCATCTTCCCAGTCTTTAACTGTGGCATCCCACAAGACTCAATCCTTCCCCTCATATTATTCAACATATTGTGTACCAGGATGATGCTAGTAGTAGGAAGACTATTTGAGGAAGTTGTCTCCTCTAGGATTATTTCCCTCTATTGAGGGGCTGGTTAAACTGATCTACAGCCTTTGTGTCCTTTGCGGTTCCCCAGTGCTATTAAACGCTGTAACAATCCAGGTGGCAAAAAACACCCACTTTCATTTGCTACTGAAAAAAATATTGTGCTCTATCCTATGGGATAGAGATCTGGCCATGGTGATCCACATAATCCTGACCTCTAAACTTGGTCCAATCTATATAGGACATTTTTGGAAAGTGTAGGGGACAATTTCCTGGTGCAACTGCTGGAAGAACCAACTAGGGGCAGAGCTCTTCTTGACCTGCTGCTCACAAACCGGGATGAATTAGTAGGGGAAGCAAAAATGGATGGAAACGTGGGAGGCAGTGACCATGAGATGGTCGAGTTCAGGATCCTGACACAAGGAAGAAAGGAGAGCAGCAGAATACGGACCCTGGACTTCAGAAAAACAGACTTTGACTCCCTCAGGGAACTGATGGGCAGGATCCCCTGGGAGAATAATATGAGGGGGAAAGGAGTCCAGGAGAGCTGGCTGTATTTTAAAGAATCCTTAGTGAGGTTACAGGGACAAACCATCCCAATGTGTAGAAAGAATAGTAAATATGGCAGGTGACCAGCTTGGCTTAACAACAAAATCCTTGCTGATCTTAAACACAAAAAAGAAGCTTACAAGATGTGGAAGATTGGACAGATGAACAGGGAGGAGTATAAAAATTTTGCTCAGGCATGCAGGAGTTAAATCAGGAAGGCCAAATCACACCTGGAGTTGCAGCTAGCAAGAGATGTTAAGAGTAACAAGAAGGGTTTCTTCAGGTATGTTAGCAACAAGAAGAAAGTCAAGGAAAGTGTGGGCCCCTTACTGAATGAGGGAGATAACCTTGTGACAGAGGATGTGGAAAAAGCTAATGTACTCAATGCTTTTTCTGCCTCTGTTTTCACGAACAAGGTCAGCTCCCAGGCTACTGCACTGGGCAGCACAGCATGGGGAGGAGGTGACCAGCCCTCTGTGGAGAAAGAAGTGGTTTGGGACTATTTAGAGAAGCTGGACAAGCACAAGTCCATGGGGCCAGATGCGCTGCATCTGAGAGTGCTAAAGGAGTTGGCGGATGTGATTGCAGAGCCATTGGCCATTATCTTTGAAAACTCATGGAGATTAGGGGAGGTCCCGGACGACAGGAAAAAGGTTAATGTAGTGCCCATTTTAAAAAAAGGGATGGAGGAGGATCCAGGGAACTGCAGGCCAGTCAGCCTCACCTCAGTCCCTGGAAAAATCATGGAGCAGATCCTCAAAGAATCAATTCTGAAGCACTGAGAGGAGAGGAAAGTGATCAGGAACAGTCAGCATGGATTCAACAGAGGCAAGTCATGCCTGACTAATCTAATTGCCTTCAATGACAAGATAACTGGCTCTGTGGATGAGGGGAAAGCAGTGGACATGTTATTCCTTGACTTTTGCAAAACATTTGACATTGTCTCCCACAGTATTCTTGCCAGCAAGTTAAATAAGTATGGTTTGGATGAATGGACTAAAAGGTGGATAGAAAGCTGGCTAGCTTGTCGGACTCAACGGGTAGTGATCAATGGCTCTATGTCTAGATGGCAGCTGGTATCAAGTGGAGTGCCCCAAGGGTTGGTCCTGGGGCCAGTTTTGTTCAATAACTTCATTAATTAATGGTGTGGATTGCACCCTCAGCAAGTTAGCAGATGACTCTAAACTGGGAGGAGAGGTAGATACGTTGGAGGGTAGGGATAGGATACAGAGGGACCTAGACAAATTTGAGGATTGTGCCAAAAGAAATCTGATGAGGTTCAACAAGGACAAGTGCAGAGTCCTGCACTTAGGACGGAAGAACCCCAGGCACCGCTACAGACTAGGGGCCAAATGGCTCGGCAGCAGTTCTGCAGAAAAGGACCTAGGGGTTACAGTGGATGAGAAGCTGGATATGAGTCAACAGTGTGCCCTTGTTGCCAAGAAGGCCAATGGCATTTATACGTAGGGGCATTGCCTGCAGATCGAGGGACGTGATCATTCCCCTCTATTCGACATTGGTGAGGCCTCATCTGGAGTACTGTGTCCAGTTTTGGGCCCCATACTACAAGAAGAATGTGAAATAATTGGAAAGCATCCAGCGGAGGGCAACAAAAATGATTAGGGGACTGGAACACATGACTTATGAGGAGAGGCTAAGGGAACTGGGATTGTTTAGTCTGTGGAAGAGAAGAATGAGGGGGGATTTGATAACTGCTTTCAACTACCTGAAAGGGGGTTCCAAAGAGGATGGATCTAGACTGTTCTCAGTGGTAGCTGATGACAGAACAAGGAGTAATGGTCTCAAGTTGCAGTGGGGGAGGTTTAGGTTGGATATTAGGAAAAACTTTTTCACTAGGAGGGTGGTGAAGCATTGGAATGCGTTACCTAGGGAGCTAGTGGTGGAATCTCCTTTCTTTTGAGGTTTTTAAGGTCAGGCTTGACAAAGCCCTGGCTGGGATGATTTAGTTGGGGATTGGTCCTGCTTTGAGCAGGGGGTTGGACTAGATGACCTCCTGAGGTCCTTTCCAACCCTGATATTCTATGATTCTATATCTAACCATGAAATCATACACTCTGAAAAGCTCCCACTGCTTACAAAACACAGCAACCTTTTCTAGCTATGTAGGTAACTGTAAACATATCACTGATTCCTCATTCAGAAAATAGTTCAAGGTCAGTCCTCTATGACTTGCCTACTCTATTCAAAGTCCTCTAAGATATGTCTACTTGCGATGTCTCTTCTCCTTCTGTGTCCATTACCTTCCTTGAAAGTTACTTTCAACTGGAACAATGAAAAGGTAAACCTATAGGGGAAAGCTTGTGAGCTGGGTGGGTCAGCCACTGGGGAATAAGGTGGAACTTTTAGAGGAACTGGACCTCACCTATGGAACTCATTTCCACAAGATATAATAATTCCTCTCTTTCATTATTCAGTTCAAAAATCATTTCTTCTAATTCTCTTTTCTTCAATAAGTTCTTCACACACATTGACTCAGAACCCATGCATCATCACACATACAACACAAACAAACAATATAAACTTATTAAACTAATTTCCTTACAAATGGGCAAAAATAAATAGCAAAGAAATTATTATTACTCTTTATATTTTTAAATATTTTTTAGGCACTGAGATAATATGGTGTGTGGTCATGTAAGTAGAAAGATAGAATGAATGACAATATATAAATCTCTAGTATTTGCAAAATAGATCTGGAACTCTCATAAGAATAGTCTCTCTTGTAAGATCTCTGCTATCCCTGTTTTTTGTAGGACTAGAAATACTATGAGGCTAGCATAGGTTGCAATATTTTGTCACTAGCTAATTGAGATTTTGTTATTTGGGATTACAAGAAAAGGTTCTGGTCTGATTTGAGTTTGGTGCCAAATAATAGGCCAACTATTATTTTATTTTAACTTTTTTACCTATCCCTAACTACAGCGCCTGTGAGCATATTTGCAGCTCCCAGATAAGTATGTTTGCCACTTCAATGTCTATCTATCTCTGTTGGGTTACATTTAAAAAAAAAAACCCTCATAATCTGTTGAGAATGGCTTTCAATTGCTAATAAATGTTTTATGATAGAGTGTCTTAAACATTGCAATGATAAATGATAAATACACCTAGTGACCGAAAGGCCCAGAGTCAGGACTCACTCAGAGTAGGGTAAAGTTAGGATAAATCTCCTTGAAAGGAATAGAGTTACTCCAGAACCACACCTGTGAGAGATCAAATCTGGTTAGCAGTATTTACCTGCCATATGTTTCAACCCTCTAAGGTGCTTGTCACCTTGCACACTGGCAGAGAGTATACAGACAGCTCAGCAATGGTTAGAATGCTTTTACAATCTATATACCTATTTAAAAGACCACCTATTTCAAACAAAATATATAATAATCAATTCAAGAAAATCTAAAAATAAAATTCTCATTAGAAAATGGAATTCGAAAAAAGCATGTTTTATTGGTCAGTAGCTATATTGCTATTTAGGCATAATGCAAGGGGCCTGGCTCCCTACAGACTTATGGAGTTGCTTACATATATGCAGAGTAGAGTGTAAAATGCTGCTAAATCAAAAATCTATTCACTCCCAAAAATAGTCTCATGGAAGGGTAGGATTGGAAGGGACCTCAACAGGTCATCTAGTCCACTCCCCTCTACTCATGGCAGGACTAGGTATTATTTAGACCATTCCTGACAGGTGTTTGTCTAACCTGTTCTTAAACTCTCCAATGATGGAGATTCCACAACTTCCCTAGGCAATCTGTCCCAGTGCTTAACTGCCTTGACAGTTAGGAAGTTTTCTTCCTAATGTCCAACTATGATAGAGGGCTAGGCAGCAGCACCTACTGAGTTCCAGGAGGCAGGCGGGTGCAAGCCCACCCACATCTGAAGACTCCTCCTTCAGCTTAAGGGGAGGAGCTACTGAACCCAGGGCTCAAGCAATTAGCGTGGGACAACTAATGAGAAAATGGGGATAGGAGTGAGGGTTACAGGTTCAGAATAAGTGTCCTAGAAAGGGATACTGAGCAGAAAACCCTAAACTGTGCCCAGTGCTCCTTGAAGGAGTCTAGGGAGCCAGTGACCACAGCTGAAAGGAACTCTGCCCAGATACATGAACTTTTGTCTGTCTCTCCAACTACTGACAGCATGTGGTAATACTGACACATCTATATACCTAGACCTTTTCAAAGAGCTATACTAATATTCTGAATTAATTCTCATGGTCACTGTGCAACAAAAGTATAAATATTCCTATTATACAAATGGGGTGCCAGGAAGACTTGCCCAAGATTATACAGTCAAACAAAGCAATAGCTTTGTATGGTTTAATACTAGGGGCCAGACCCTCTGCTCATGTAAACTGGTTTACCACCTTGACTTCAAGTCAGTGGCTCTAGGCCTGTAAACTGTAAAGCATGGTGTGCCATACCAGGGTACAATCCAGACTAATGTGCAGCTGTGTCACCCATGCCCTGCATTCTTTGGTGCCTTACAATGCCTTGCTGGTGGACCTGCCACATGGACTGCTCACAAGCAGCCTTCCAGCATGTGAGTCACACCCTAAGCGTTTGTGTGTAACTGAAGCTTGCCAGTCACACTTGGTTACATCATGGCTTTCACCAGCCTGGGTTATACTGCAGGGTGACCCCAACATACCCCCAGCCTTAGATTCTCCCCCACGAATATATGTCCAGTACTGCCCTGCCTACTCCTGGACAATGCAAACTATATTAAGTCTGTAATTTTTAATATAAATAGTATGCACACAATTTGCTACCCCAAATGAAGCTTCCCAGAGAATTAAATTGAAACACACTGGATTAACTACAAAGATAGACTTCAAGTGAGTACAAGTAATGAGGCATAAAAGTCAGAAACTGTTATAAGAAAAATAAAGATAAAATGCAACTAGTGCCTAACTGAACAAACTATGTTGAATTCAAAGCAAAGTTTTCTCACCACATGCTTTCAGCAGTCTCACTGACCAAATTTCTTAGGTCAGGACACCTTCCTCCAAGAGTCCAACAAAGGCTTGCTTTGTTGCTTCATGTGAAGAGAATGGAATGGGCAGTATGATAGGGTGTTTACCCTAAAGGGGTTAATGGAAGCCAAATGTTCCAATTAACCTATTAGGTTATAAACTGGGAGAATTAAGGCTGAGAGGAAAGCCCTAATTAGGGGAAGCTCATCTGTTGAGGAATAGGCAGGGCTTGTATAAAGAACAGAAAGGGGTTGCAGGGAAGTAGTCTGCAGTATCATCCTGGGATAAGCGAAGTATGTTTGGGGCTATTTAAGCAGTTAGCCGACAGTTACTCCTTGGGAGGAGGGAGTTGTGAGGCTGGCAAATCCAGAGAAGGGGAGAGAGCCAGAAGATAAGGAATGTCTCAGGGAAAAGGCAGCAATGGTGCAGACCATGGCTGCTGATTTGAGGGTCTCTGAGCTGGAATTTGGAGTAGAGAATTCTGGGCTCCCTTGTGTTCCCCTACCAGCCACTGGGGAAGTTGCACCATAGGTGCAGTGGATGGGAAGATGGTCTGAGACTGATGGTGAGGAAAGACTGAAACCCTGGAAAGGCAAAATACATATAGTGACTTGGTTGGAGGGCTGTCACAAAAATGGAACACCCTGAGTTGCATAAAGTGTGTGTGAGAGAGAGCAGCAATAGAGCATGCAGCAAGCAGCATAAGAGGGCCTAGGACCTGGAAAAAGCTGATTCCCCAGAGTGGACAGTAGGACGTGCCACCTGTGGTACCCTGTGACAGGCAGGGAGAGAAAGAGGGGTTCCCCTGGGGTCTTTGTCCCAACCTTAGTTTGGACAGGGTTGTGGGTTTTGGAACATGTGTTAATATATTTCAGGGAAATCTTCACACACAATGTTGCCACACACATTTTATCAGAACAATAATGACCAGCAAATTATGAGTTTTGAAATGATACCTTGCAAGGCATACTTTGTACAAAGTTTATTACAATAGTGTGTAGGTTGTAAATATAGGAGTACATTCTGTCACAAAGGGATGGTAGAATATTTGTGGGAGCAGAGTAGGAAAAAGGCCTTCTTATCCTTGGTGCTGTCTTCTATGGGCACTGCTATGCCACTTGCTAGTGAACCTCAGTGCCCCTTAGAGGGACAGGGATTTCCCAAATTCTGAGATTAAATGTCCATTGGCACCGCTTTTCTGGCAATGCCCTGAAGTCAACACTGACTGTCATAGCTGGCAATCTTTACTTGCAATCCTCCTCACAGAAAAGACAGTGCATGGCCATGCTGCCATTTTTCTGAACCCAGATGAAATCCAAGACATTATTTAACTTTTTGCAGAGCAGCTTGACTTTGTTCTGGGTAGTAATGTGACTAAAGTGAAAGAACCTAATTTTTAATGAGCTGTCTCAATAATATTAATAAAAAAACAGACTCAGTTTATCAGACCCAAATGTGTTTATTGTGTATGTTATGATATTAAGTGGAACACAGTTGATGAGCAATTGCAAAACTGGAATTCCTTTCTAATACAGAATGCAGAAAAGGGCTCATCTATCTCAGATGCAGTTTGGAACTCTACTATGTCTTATTACATTTAAACTATATTACACGATCTCCCACGTTATTATTTACTATTTTGTACTTTGAAACCTTTTTCTGGGGTTGTACAAAATATGGCAAATATGATGATGAACATTTATACATGCACCATATTAGTCACTTCTATATGAAATATATGATGCTGTTTACAGTTGTTGTTTACAGTTTATAACCCAATAATTCTAGTACTTAGGCTTCCTCATCTCTAATGAGAATAATTGAAACAAAGATTTCCACCTACTTTTTTGCCATTCTTCATACAAGTTCCTGTATGTGGCTTTGTAAAATACATAAAAAGACCAGGCTTGATTTTGGCCTTTCTAAAAGATAAATCTCATCAATATTTGTATACAATACAAACAGAGCAAGTGAACATTAAATCTTAAATATACATAAGCGTAACTGTGAATGTGGTAGGAGTGTTATTGCTATTTTGGATGCATTCAACCATGTCACATTATCCTTTCCCATAAACTTTCATAATTGCTTTTTTCAAGGTGTAGAACAGTATTATGGGCTGCTGTTAGAATTGCTCTTTGGCTCTACTACAGCTTCACCTCATGATTTATATGAGCTGTAGCTATACAACCTTGGGCTGTGATCTTGTCAGCTCTTACAAGCTATAAGGGCATCACAAGGGCCAGTCAATACTTAATGGCAGACCTCCAAGAAAAACCCAGAGTACTACAGAAAGTGTGTTGGTAATTCACTTGGAGTACTCTTCTCTCTGAATCAATATTGAACCAGCCCTTCAACATGGTGTTAACAGGGACTCTGCTGCTGGAGATAATGACCAAGATTTAAGAAAAATAAAACAAAAAAGTAGACCCTAAAATTAGGCTCTCCCTTCTATGGTTAGATACTAAATAAGTGGTCTGATTTTTCAAAAGTGCTGAGCACCCAAGAAACTCCCATTGAGGTCAATGGGAGCTACTAGATATTCAGCATTTTTGAAATCCAGACCATTTATTTGGGTGTTTGACCATAAAATAAGGAGCTGAAATATAGGATCCTATTTATAAAAATCTTGGCCTCTTGGCCTCAGTCTTTTTGGACTGACAAAAAATCGGGATCTTATACAGGGAGACCAGCATATTTTCTGCAAAAGTAGAGTGTTAATATTATTTTCCTAAATATTTAATTTATATTCTATAGAGTTTAGTTTTCCCTTTTTGGAAACAGGAAGCCAACTTCATTACAATTAAACTTATTTAGTACACCACCATTGTGCATTGTATATATGCCATATATTTAACAGAGAACTATTTTAGTAATATTTTGAGCAATTTTTTTTAAAAAAATAACAGAACTAGTTTTTGCTGCCTTAGTTACCAGGAATCCATCAGTAGAGGCCTCAGGCAGAGCAAATAATAACTAATACCCTCAAAACACATCTAAAAGAGAACTAAAATAGTGTTCTGAGCACATGAATAGTAGAGATTTAAAACCAGACATCTTAGAACTTCCAGAGTTAGAAGCAAGTGCCATCTCAGTACCCCTGGAAACAAGGAAATTTCCCCTTTCCTATGGTATAAAGTTCCCTAATCTATTTGTGCACAGTCATGAGATAGGATTTTAAATCCTGGTCACTGACTTCTGTAAGGATGAATACAGTTAATTCTGGGCCTTAAGTCAGTTCACTTTGGTGGGATAGAACAAAACATTTTTCTGACAGGTTTTTTTTTTTTTTCTTTCTTTTTAAAATGCGTCTGTTGAATTTACAATCAAGTTTGCAATGCTAAAAGTTAATCCCTCAGGAAAATGTATATAAAATACATACAACACAGGTGGAAGTGATAGCAATAAATTAGATAAATTGCAGAGTTGTGTTTTTATGTAACTTAGCATGTACCTTTTTGGCCATTGCACCTGCTCTCTGCCCAATAAATCATTTCCGTAAATATTTCTAAGTGGTGTCTATGTATATAAAGCTGTGGGATCCTCCTTCAGGATGAATGGTGGTATATACATTTTACAAAATGCTGAATATGGTAACTGACCCAGAAATTAGGTACTATTTCTGTCAATCTGCAAACAACATAAAATCTGGCAGGGAATCTCTGAACAATGCCATCATTTATGATGGGTTTGACCTTGTCGGGGGGCAAAGTCAATGAGAAGACAGATTTGGCTTATTGTGTCATACAAGCTATATCAAATATATACTTACCACATTATCCAAGGGTTTTGTCCAAGTTCTTCAGGACGATAGCAAGGCCAGTACTAAAATATTGACTAAACAGTTGTCTCATCAGTAGATGTGATAAGTGATTACAATAACATTAAAACTAAATGTACCACTTGTCAAACTATAAAAAGCAGACCTTCTGATCCTATTTAAATTAATATAAGCTATTTAATAATTAACCAGATTGCATCAATAAGTCACTTGGTACACTGATTTTCTGATCGCCACTAAGCTCCAAATATATTTACAGACTTTCTCCTCTTTCTGTAATAGAATTCTGGCTATGTGAGTTTTACAATGTAATGAAAGATTTACCCCAAAAATAACAGAGGAGAGACACTGTCATCTCTTCGTTGTTTAGGGTTTTTGTGAGTTATAGGCCAATGCTGTGTTTTTTTCCATTTTATTGATAGAACTCTCTTTGCTGCAGACATTTTCTTGGCCTCTGCCATATTGATTGCTGCTGTTGAGGGGGAATGAGTCCTCTGTTTGCACTCTACTTGAGAGACTGTTAATGCAGAACAAACCTGGAGATACTAAGCAGGTCACTGGACAGTCCTTCATAAATATTCAGCAGGAACAAACATTGTGAAAGACACTAATGCTGATAGAATTCACAGATATGCTAAGTATTAAGCATTTCCTGCAGAGAGCTCCTGTAGGGATAGCATAGCCTTCTGCTTTAATGAAGTTACACTTTTGACTAATGGCAAATGATGTTAACATTTTCCTTTCAATACCAGAGAATTTTTTACTCCAATAAAGGCAAAATTAAAATCACAGGACTGATCAAATTCTGAGTAAAAAGATGCAGTTACACCAGTTGATTTCCATAAAAAAATTAAACTTTCAAGATACAAACAAAATATTTGTTAAAAGTTTAATGCAACTGATTCATTTCCAGTTGTATTGTTTACATCATTATCAATGAATCTACCCCTAAAGAAAGATTTTATAGAGAAAGATATCCTTTCCATAGGATTTTTAAAGCAACTTATACAATTCCACAACAGAAATTTCATTCTCTATTAAATTCTATGGTCTGGTTAAAAATTCTATAGAAAGGATATAATTCTTTATTAAATTCTAAAGGCTTTGATTTCTATAGAACCCTATTGGTCCTATTAATCGCTATAGGGGCAAGACCATTAATTGGCATAAATTATCATAAGCTAGTGAAATCAATGGAGCTCTGGCAATTTACACCAGCTGAGGATGTGGCCTCAGGTAAAGGTGGCACCAAATCCGAGGGTTTTATTCAGTCATTATTCAGACAAAACACTCATTAAGTTCAGTGAGAATTTTGCTTGATAATAGAAAAACTGGTGGCTAGATTACACAATCATTACTCTTGTTAAGGAGTACTGTACCTCAAGTAGTTGCAATGATTCTGATGAAGCTACTCAAGGAATATGGTGCTAGTCAATGCAGAATCTAGCCTTTATGAATAAGGGCCTTAGGAGCTGATCCCTAAAAATACACATTACTTTCACTATTTCATCTTTCAGAGTAGCAGCCGTATTAGTCTATATTCGCAAAAAGAAAAGGAGTACTTGTGGCACAAGTACTCCTTTTCTTTTTACTGTTTCATCTGTAACACAATAACAGTGAAAAATGGATGTCTTCCATTCTCTAGTCTTGCCCTTTTTTACTAAGGTTATTTCAGTAAGACATATTTCTGGTAAAAGTTTAGCAATAAAAGGGTAAGATTTTTTTCCTCAAAGGAGACAAAATAGAAGGTAAGGATTTATGTCTAGTGCACCCAGGAATATGAATTAAGCAGTCTGACAGCAATGAATCAGACAAAGAAGAAAGGGTGTTAGATTTTGTTGCTAACCATAAAGTGTTCATCCAAATGTGCTACTGGGCTGTATGTGCTAGCATGACAAATTCTAGGAAGTACAGATTTTAAAAATTAACTCTTGTGAGTTGCTCTGTTTTTTCCTTCTGCAATGTGTACAATAAGTGCATACAATGTATACAGTGGCTCAAAATGGAGAAAATATCCTGGTCCAGTCAAAATAAATAGGATTTTTATGATGGGATATATCCTGCCTTCTGCACTGAACCTGAGGGATGGTAGGTTCCACTGCACACAGCTGGAAGAGAATTATTTGAGCTTGCTATTCCTTTGCATCCACCCTTTACACTGTAGAGCCCAAGTCCATAGGGGATCTCCACATAAGGATTTGGGGGAGGGATGACCTCAGGCCAGCTAAAGGGACGGCTGGAGGTTTAATGATTTAATTTGATTACCCCTCACCAGAGGGTGGAGGAGTATAAGGACAATGGAGGCTACTCTAGTCATTAGTGGAAATGATAGCTATGAAGCAACTTTCCTGCTCTTTCATGACTTAGCAAGGAGAAGTTTCCTTCCCTAGTTCTGCCCAGATTTCTTCAGCATCCTGCTGAAAGTAGGCATTCATTGGGGGCCAGGAGTTTGAGATGGATAGTAAATTAGTTCAGGTTATTACAACCTTTATTCCTGTTAATTAGGCTATGGTTTCCTATGGCATACTGACTTTCATGCAAATATCATTAGCCAGCACTGTTCCACTGTGACAGTCACATAAGCACTGTTAAAATACATCCCAAACCGGATATTTACACTCAGTTTGTCCCACCTGATAGTCTCTGCTCAGGAGAGGCCCTAATAATTGCAATGATGCAGGGTAGGAGTGAGGTACATTAGTTCTAAGATAGCTTGTGCAGTCCCTTTTTTGTCTATGTCTGGCTCTGAAAAATACTGTTAGACTAGGTCTATACTTGCTGCTGTACATGATTACATGTGTGTTGTAACATCTGAAACACATTCCTAAAGGGAAACGCACAGCATGAAAGCCAGAATACATGAGAGATGTGGCTATATACACACACTCTTCTATCCCATGAAGCACTGTAATTAATTCAGTGGAAGTTATAACAGATGATTAATGAACAGACACTGTGCCCTGTGTCTGTGCATTTCTCAACCAGCACTCTGGCAACTATAGCCCCTGGCCCCTGTGGACGAAGGGGAAGTGAGAGAGGGGCAGGTTCCAAAAGGGCCTGGGTGGCAAAAGAACAGTTATAACACACATGGTTATGCAAAGAGCCAGCACCACCCCCTCCCCCCCTCCACACACACCCACTCTCCTTCCCAAGGTCAATGATCACCCACTTCTGAATTGCAACAGAACCAAAGAAGGGTGGTGGTCCTTGGTTGCTTGTGGGTGGGCCCACCAAGGTCTGGGAAGGGAAAGGGAACCATTTTGAGGAACATCACAGTGGTCCATTCTCCCTGTGACCATGTCAAATGTTTATCCATTCCCAATCCCGGTGTCTGTCCTCTCGTTGTGCTGAGCCACTCTGCAGGAAGCCAACCGACCTGGGGTGGGTGGCAGTTGCACAACAAGTGTTGTGTCCCTTAGTAATGGAGAGGCAACTAGCTTGCAATGTTAATCCAAAAGTTCAGAGAAGAAAATACACTTGTAGTGTGACTCTTGTTCCTTGGTCCCTTCCAGTGCTGCTGGCCAGACAGAATCAGATTTTCTGGCAAGGCAGGAGAAATAAGGGGTAAGTGATGTTTTCTGTGGTTCTCTGTTCCTCATCCAGGGGAACTCGTACTGCTAGCTTAGAATACAGTCTGTTTCATCTCAAACTGCCTCCCAGTTGCATAATGCAGCAAATTTTGGGTGCAGCAGAAATTCAAGCTGGTTCTTCAGGTTTAGCAGCAGGGCAAATGTGCTTGGTCAACCTTCATAGCTCATCAAATCCCTCCACTCAGCAACATGTAGCAGGGTCATCAGTAGCAGAAATGTCTCTCTGGCAAAGGTGGTCAGGTATCTTCCACAAGGCTGGAAAGCCACTTCTCTTTTCCATTCCTTGAACACTGCTGTGTTGTCCTAATGATGGCTACCCTTCAAAGAAGAAATAGGAATCTAGTAACATAATCCTCTTGAGATGCAAAAATAGTCTGAAGGAAGGAAGCTGTAACAGTAGCTTTCCTGGAATGCTAAAAAGTATCAAAATTGTAACTAAGTTGCTGAAGGCCATATTATGTGAAAGGATTTCTTTGGTTCATTCAAAGAAGCAACGCAATATTATGCTAGCCTTGTCTTTAACTTGCCAGGACATTCCAATGCTGACAGGGAAACTATTCTGCCAGAAGGGCAGGAGAAGCACCACAGAGAGAGCAGAGGCAAACCCTAGAGGACCTGGTCATTTGCATTGAGGATGCACTGACTAACTGGTTCATGGAGCAGAAGTATGCCGAGAGGGAATGGGACCATGTAGTCACTGGTACAACTGGTGGTGGAATGCTTTTGGGGCCCACCCACCATCACGGGCACTGCTCCTCTCCCAGAACAGCCAACACCTCCTCTTCTTCATCCTTCTACTCCTCTTCCTTCAGCTGCCACCCAGCCTGCTGCTGAGGATATTCCATCTCCACCACCCTGCTGGGGAAGACTATGCTGGATGTCTGGCACAACTTCCTCTGCCAGCCTCTGAAATTCCTTCCAGGGACCCCTCCCCCCATCCTCTGAGCATGCAGGAGGGGGATGAGGAGCCTGATCCAGTCCCTGCACCCAACCCCAACCTGTGTTCATCATCCAAACCCCATGGAGGAGACATCCCCTTTTGTCCCCACCCTTCCCAATATTCTGCAGCTGTTCCCTGCTTGTCAGGGTGAGGTGAAGGGCAAGGAGACATGTCCACAGACAATAATGTTTGCCCATTTCTCAGTGAATTTGAACTGTTTTTCTGTTTGTTTGTTTGTTCATTCCTGTTCTAAATTATTTTAACTCTGTCTAATGTATGTCTGTAAATAGTTACTGTTCACTTCACTTCTGTGTGCACCTTACTTTCCAAATGTGGGGTATATCGTGTTCATCATGTTTGGAATAGGTCAGCAGGATTCACAACACATGACTCTGATTTCTGTAAATGCGTGGGGCCAAAAAAATGCAAGGAAGTCTGTCCCTCTCATGCCCCCTTCCTGCCTGCCAGCCATTAATTTCCTGCTGCAAAACCAAAAAACAAAACACATGGCTTTTGGCAATGAACTAAGCTATGAAATAACTGTTGCTCTCCAAAGTGCCGGAATAAAAACAGAAGATAAATTAACTGATGCAGCTTAGTAGGTCGTTAATTACTTAATTGACAATAGAGACAAAGGAAACAAAAGTAAATTAAGAGAGAAGATAGCTTGACACTTAAAGGTGCTTTTAGGACACCTCCTCTCCAACCCCTATCAAACCTTCACCACTTGCAGCCAGGGGAATACTCATGCATAGCACCATAGCTGTGAGCAACAGTGTCAGAAAACATTGTGAAAAATGTGCAAAGCCCCTACCAAATGCTTACACAACTGTTTTAAAATCACTTTAACAATGCTTAAGAGCTCACAATAAAGCATCCTGAAACAGAGCGGTTATCTTATAATAAAAACATTGCTCAGTAATGGCATTGAGGTGTGTATGCACACTCCACAGCACAAACCCGTGGCCAAAGTTGTTAACCCTGAAGTCCCTCACACAATTGTCTACTTCCAGTTAGTACTTAATGCCGGTTACAGGGGATCAAAACCCAACAAGGTATGTCACAACACGAGCAGGTGGCAATAATCTATTGAGCTTTTCCAGCAGTACAACCGTGTCCCTCAGCCCAGTCCCAGGTCACCCTCTGGCTCCATGCTCACCCACAATGTGAAGCAAATAGCATCACAAATTTCCCTTGACTGACAGGAACCAGGAGCAGTGTGCAAATGGGTGGGATCTGGCTGCTTATACAGATTTGAAAACCAGATCTCTCCTATGCCTACGTGCTGTGGAAGTATTCCTTTTTAGTCTTGCATATGTTTTGCAAGGCACAACATGCCACAATAATGTGAACTACATTGGCATTCAGACAGGTCCAGAAACAGAATCAAAGAACTTTCAGTTGTCCAAAGGCATACTCCACCACCATTTTGCAGCTACTCAGTCTTTATTTCAATTACCTTTTTCTTGGGTTGGTGATGTCAGGGTACAGTTTCATGAGCCGCATTAGTAGTGAGTATTTGGGGTCCCTCAAAATAAATGTCAGCACAGAAACACTGAACATAACCACGTTGTTTCTGGGAAATAAAGTCTGCTCTCCCCATTCCACTTCCGTGGTACAATCCTGACCTCTTGAAAACCCTACCAAGGACCTTTCCTTTGTGTCCAACATTGGTGTTCAAGAACTGACCCCTGTGATCCATTAAGCCATGGACAAAAAGTGTATAGTAGCCTTTTTGGTTCATGTATTCACTGTTCCCTTTTAGTGGGAAAAGTACTGGGATGTGTGTTCCATTAATGGCCCCTGCAGTTTAAAAACCCATCATCTGAAATCCCTCTGTAATTTCAGGAACTTCAGTTATGGATAGATTACAATACTTATAATGTGACAAACCTCTAAAACCACCACGCCAACAGTTGACTTCCAAACCACACACTGGTTTGCAGGTGACTGGTGCCTGTCAGGTATTGCCAGCTTCCAAAGGTCAATAGCCACCCACTTCTGTACTTGTATGTGTTTCCAAAAACTAGTGATCTGGGATACCGCCCCTGAAATAGTAGCTCTACCATCAGGTATCAAAAAGGAGCAGTGTGGACACAAATATATGCCTATGCACAGTGTGATGGGTTCCCTCAAGTGTGCTACCTGGAACTGGGGTACCACTGAGCCCTCTGACTCACCAGCCGGCCTTCCCTCCCACAATGTGTTGCTGTGACAAGATACAGACCACTCCCAGTCCTACATTCCCACCAGCATTTGCACAGGCAGGGACACACCCAGTTGCAGTTACATGCAGGCTAACCAGACACTGCATGAACCAAGAATAGAGACACTACAACCAAAATAACCCCAGCTTCCCAGCCTAGCACCCCCAGAGCTGTACCATCCTGCCCTGATCAAAACCCCAGTCAATATGAATTTATTACCCAGTTCGCCTTTCCCTCAATATGGAGAGAAATATGCACAATACGCTTGTGTTAAACCAAGCTGAGATTTTCCCCAGACACTTCAGTCAAAGGCACACTGGTTTAGATTAAAACATAAAAAGTTTATTAACTACAAAAAATAGATTTTAAGTGATTATAAGGGATAGCAAACAGATCAAAGCAGATTACCTAGTAAATAAACAAAACCGCAATCTAAGCCTAAAATTCCTCACCCTGACTGATGGTAAAGCAGGCTTCCAGATTCTTAAGGCATAAGCTGCACTTGCTTTGCATTTTGGGATCCCCACCCCCATTCCCAGTCCTTTTCTTTCAGAGCTTCTCTCAGGTGTTGAATTGTGGGGGACTGAAGAACAACAAACAATATCACTCCCTGCCTTATATAACTTTAACATATGGCGGAAGCCCTTCGTTCCAAAAACTGTTTCCAGTCCAGTTTGTGGAAAAATACAAGCACCCAAAATGCAGATCAGTGTCACGTGGTGTGGTCACATGCCCTTGCATGCCCTCTTCAGTCTCAAGTTAATAAAAAGCACTTCCGACAGAAATGAACTACAATACATTCCAATGGTGCAATACTTTGTAGACAAATGCACAGCCCTAATACCCAATAGTTCACATGCAGCATTGGATGTAATAATTATTTTAATGAGAGAGAAAAAGGTTACTCAGGACACTGGGGTTATGCCCTTACTATTTCAGAGGAATGCTTTGTGATTTTTAAACATTATTATAGGCAGCCACTCAGATACAGATAGAAAGTCATATGTTTAACCATTTGACAGCGAACATCTCTGATACATCAGACAAAATATACACCAGACAATGCCCTATGTACCAAGTACAGGACTTTGAATCATAACTTTCCCATGGAATATTGGTGCTTCAAAGAAATGCCTCCATGTTCCATGGTAGCACAGAAGTTGCAGCAAAATACAACAATGAATTAATGTACTATCCAAAGAATGGGTACAGAAATAACCCTTAATGACTAAATTCACTCTTGCTACAGCTCACATATTAGCACCACAGCACCCAAATCTCAACTGCATTGCACCTTATGTAGTCATTTGCCCCTGTGTAAAGCAGGTAAAAATATTACCAACTCAAAGTGACAGCACTTTACTGCATACATAATGACCACACTGTACCAAGGCAGTGGAGAAGCAGGCCCCAAATCTAATGGTCCTAGGGTATTTGCCTCTCTTTACTGTTCCCTTTGTTCATTGATGACCTGTAAAAGTAAGCCTTACCTCTCCTGCTTTTGAGTCACAGGAGAAGTGAGGCTGACTCTTGGCCAGTGGGATACAGTTAAGACAGTACTGGGAGATAAGGGTTTCTGGTGTTACCCTAATGGAGTGGTACATACTGTCTTGATAAAATCCAATCAGTATGAACAACCCCTGCTAGAACATACATAGAGAATCTGCCCTGAAATTCTAACATTCCTTCAACCTTCATCTAGTCAGAATGTGATACTCCCACAAATATATTTTGAAGTCCTACCAGGTATCATACGAGACTAACATCACATAATTGCATATTTAAAAGAATCATTTAAGTCGCAACAGCTACAAAGTAATCCAAAAAAAAAAAACATTTTACTGTGGTATATGCCTATAACAGAAGCCACTGGAAAAGCACTCATAAAACTAAATCAGTCTACCTCCTGCCTTCTTCGCCCATCCTTAGATAGACAAGGTAGTGAGGTAATATTTTTAATATATCTAGTATCCTGGGACTGACATGGCTACAACAATGCATATTCCATCCTTAGAGATTCAACATTCTAAGAAGAACTCCTACTCCTAGAAAAGAGTAATATAGAGACACTATAAAAGCACTCATTTCATGATTATTTAAAAAATAGTGTTGTTTTTTATACCTCGAATGCAGGAGGTACTGTGAAATTTGCAATTACTTTCATGTAAAAAAGTGTCCATTTTCCCACTATGATTACCCAATTTGAAAATTTCAGAGGTTTTTATGTGGGAGGAGATTTTTAAAAAAAAGCAATGGCCCAGGTTTTGTTATAGGAATAAGGGTCAAGTTGAAATGCATCTCTGTTGCCTGCCTTAGCACAGTTATGCAAAGTTTAAATACATTCTCTCAGAGAATTCAGAAGTTGATAATAAAGTCTTGCCAGAATTAAGTAAGAAAAGAATTACTGGGCCTGATTCTCCACTCCATTACACTGGTTTCACACCAGTGGCTAAAATTTTCAAAAATGAGTAGGCACTTGGGGTGCCTGAATGTTTGAATGCCTGATGGGAGATACCTTAAAGGGTCCTGGCTGTTAGTAAGCATTTAGCATTCATCCTCTGAAGTCAGGCCCCTTTAAGATACAATAGAGAATAAGCTATGATAATAATACATTTATATTGGCAATTTATTTCTGCCTAGCCTGACTACACATTATATTTATTCTTTGTAATATGATTCTGCATGTATATAGTACTTAAGGATCCCAAAGGGTTTTGCAAACTACATGCAGCACCCCTGAAATGCAGCTACTTCAGACATGAAGGATAGCAGCCAGTGGATAGCATGCTCCACATCAGTGCAGGAGAGGAAACATTTGGGGTATGGGACACTGGGGAAAACCACTACTTTTACAAAAGTTGCCTTGAGACCTTTAGAATCTATGCAGAGCTAAGAGGACTTAAGTTTTTCAGGCCTTGTCTGAGAAACCAAGGGACAGATTTTCAAAGGTATTTAGCCATGTAAAGCTAGGCACCTAGTGCGATTTTCAAAAGTTCCTAAACAGTTCCAGATATCAATGGGAGTTAGGCACAAAACCTGCTTTGGTGCTTTTGAAAACCCCATTAGGCAACTATCTGCATTTTCAAGCACCTAAATACCTCTGAAAATTTGGCCCCAAGAGACATATTGCCTGGAAACACCTTTTATTTTTCTTGGAAGGTTAAAGGGGTATGTTGACAATGAGGACTGTAGGGATTTCAGGCTTTATACGTCTTCCATCAAGCCATGCTTCCCAAGTTAAAGCAAGTTTCTTCAGGAAAGATTGGGCTCAAAAGACTGCGTATGTCTATATCCTGAGACAGGTGAGTAATGCACATAGCCACAGGAAGAGTGTGGTGTTTGTAACTGGTATCTGTTATGTCTTGCTGTCTGTGTTCTATGCCTTTGAATGGAGAGAAGGCCCCCTACCTATTAGAGAGGCGGCTACCATTTAGTGTTCATCCAGATGCAGTCTGGTACAGAGACATGCACACTGTGTGCTCTCTCAGGGAACCTGCCTTTTGTTCTCACTTGTTTTGTTGTTCTGTTAATATCAAATAAAGGTCAATCTGACAAAGAATATGATTGGTCTATGTATATGGAAAAACATAATGCAAAACTTGTTGTGACAGAGTCCCATGTGCCAAAGAAAATGTTAAATTGATTCTCCTTCACAACAAAGATAACTTCATTTATACTGCATAAGTACTATCCTACAAAAGCAGTGCTGGACTTCCATGGGAGTACTATGAATATGTTTATAATATGATTAGGCTGGCAAAGCACGCCTAAAGTGCTGCATCACTGGTCCTGTGACTGTTATACTGCTGTAGTGGGACCTCTTATACTTCTAGTGGGCTGAAATAGCACTACTTATAAGTGTACTTATATCTCAGTTAGAATGAAGAGAGACATGCCAGCTGGTGGCATGAGGCCTGAAAGATAATATTGGTGATACAAGTACTGACAGATTTTTCCTGACTCCTCTTCTCCAGCTCAAATGGTATAGCATTGCATTGCAATTTTTTAATCCCAGGGTACTTGGTTCAAAATTAATTCCTCTCTGCCATAAAAACAAAACACTTATCAGATCAAAGGGATGAATTTAATGTACATTCGTGGACTGTTCATATGGTACTGTCCTGGGGGTTGTGGAGCATTATTATGTGACTACCAACCCTAGTGCTGCACCTCAACAGCTAGGATTTCTGGAGACTTCTAGATTTATATTATCTTTGTACTTTCATTAACATAACTGGAAAACAGACTAATTAATGTCTTAATGGAATTCATCATTTATTTGTATTACTTTTGTTTCTAAAGAGACATTTTGTACTTGGGAAAGGTAACTGAACTGACAACCCTGAAGACTAACAGTCTCTTTGTATCCACAAAACAAATACAGCAAGGGCAATACTAACATGAACTTCCCCATCAATGTTTCTCTTTGCTGAGCAGGTGGGACCTGCCAAGATTTTCTGAGTGCCTGAATTTTTCAATGTCAAGGAACTTTCGGGAAATCCAGCCCCTTTAAAATGTCTCAGACTCGACATCCAAAAATCAAGGAAGCCAAAACACTAGCCACTTGTGAAAATATTGGCTGCCACTTTTAAGGCTATGGAGACAGTTGAGTCTCCATGGAATGACCCATATTTTTAGTGATGCCCCCTCACAAATGTGGTGTTCTATTTCATTGTGGTAAATTATTACACTAGAAATACAGGGTCATTAAATAGGTGTTATTGCAGATTACCTTCAAAAGCATAAATAAAAACACCTCTATCCCAAAGCAGTATGTACTTTCTACACATCTATTTTTATTGTTTGCTTTAGGGTCCTTCTCTCTCATCATAGGCATCATTCTGACCTTGGCAGATTGAAAGATATTAGGCACCATAGCCATGGAATCCTTGCCTTTTCAGACAAGACAAACAGTTCACTTGCCCACCAGGAATATGACTGATGTCATCAGCTCTTCTCATGTAGGACCTCAAACAGACAACAGATGGTAACAAGTTTTAGTTAACAATTACTTGGTCAAATATGAATCGGTGACCTAGGAGTGAAAGACTCAGTATCCAGTTACCAATTCCCTAAGTCATTTAGTCATTCTAGTAAAATTGTTTTTAGCTATCATAATAGAAAAGCGGTTTTGGTAAGTGAAAAACCAAACGTATTCATCGCAGCAAAGGGACTGAAAGCCCACAAGTGAATGTCACATGAGATTATTTTTTGTTTTTGTTTTACTGATTGAGTAAAATTCACTGGATCAACGTGACATGCAGATACACAAGAGATATAATTTCAAGAGGGAAGACACCTATATAGGTATCAAAAGGCAAACAAAAAAAATCAAGGAATACTTGCAAATATTTACAAACAAGCAACTAACATCAGTTAACATCATTTAATTTATATTACATTTCCCTTTGTAAAAGTTGCTTTCCTTGTTCTGTTGTGGGTAATTAGGAGATGGAAATGGAGGAGCTAATGAGTGGCATGAGGAAAGGACAGTTTGATTTATTCCAGAATTATTTTTTTTAAAAAAAATTCATATACTGAGTAAAGCATGGACAATGAAGAAGGGTCAAGGTTTCATAATCATTGAGATGACCTAGCAATCAACAACCCAGGTCATTCATAACCAATATTCACCTCAGCCATGCAGAACCTAAAGCCATTGCGTGAAAACAATATTTTTCTCCTACAAGATTTGTACATCTTTAACTTTAGTTTTATACTATTGTAGGTGTGGCCCGGGTTCTGGTGTAAAAATAAAGAAAGTGAAAATTTTAGTCTCTGGATTTTAGAAGCTTCCTTTTCTGCCTTCATTGATCAGTCAGTCCCCTTAATGGAGTAGAGCCTGCAATCCTTACTTATGTGAATAATAAGCATGTATTGCACAAGTAATCTTAGGCCGCGTCTACACTACCCGTTGGATCGGCGGGTAGTTATCAATCTATTGGGGATTGATTTATCGCGTCTAGTATAGACGTGATAAATCGATTCCCGATCGCTCTGCCGTTGACTCCGGAACTCCACCAAGGTGAGAGGTGGAAGCGGAGTGGACGGGGGAGCAGCAGCCATTGATCCCGCGCCGCGAGGATGCGAAGTAAGTGATTCTAAGTCGATCTAAGTTACGTCGACTTCAGCTACGCTATTCTCGTAAGTGAAGTTGCATATCTTAGATCGATTCCCCCTCTCCCCCCTCAGTGTAGACCAGGCCTTAGACATTCTATGGAGAAATTCACTATAGAAAAAGTGCTGAGTAGTCTCACTCAGTCCAATGGAAATCACATGAGTGAGGACAACTGTGCCAGGACCCATTTTTAGCATCTCCTCCTGCAATCTTCCACACTCAGTACTGGAATTTTAAGAAGTAGATGCTCACAGTAAGAAGAGTGAAGCTGAAGCAGTTAAAAGGTGTGGTGGTTATGACAGAGGTTATGGTGGTTAAAACTGTTGACAGAAGACCAGATTCTCAACTGAGTAAACTGGTGTATCTCCACTGAAGTCAATGGAACTACACCAATTTCCATGAGATAAGGATCTAGGCCTAACAATCTGCTATAGCAAAGTTTAGTTTATAAGCCAAAATTACTATTGTATTATAACTAAACAAAGAGAGAGACCAACCATGACTACAGGCATTGTGGTGGGAAGGCGACTGTGTGTGTGAAGGTGGAGGGGTGATAATAATTGCCAATTGCACATACTTAGCGGTAGCTTGTTAATCAGAGGTTAAGATCGTTTGAAATGTTGTCACTGGACAGGATCTTTCTAAATGAATGAGTAATCTCTACAGTACTAATGATACCAGTTTATAACTGAGCTTCAGTTTGTATGCTTTTTTAGTTTTCAGTCCATTGTAGAAAAATGTTGGTGGATTTCTTTTTATTCTTTTTTTTTTTAAATGAACATTTTAAGTACATAGTTTTACTTCATTTGTGCCGGGAAATTGCCCAAACACCTTCATCAGAAATAAAGCAAATCTGTTCAATATTACTCTGAACAGCAGACACTATATGCTTTATTGAACAGAAAAACTGTAACAAATCTTATCCTGTACACAGGTTCATTCTGCCTAAGAATGTTCATATATTTACAAGTTTATACAAATGTGGATGCTACTACATAATAAATAGTGTTTTGTTACCCTATTTTCTTGGCCAGGTGGTTGATTATATGGTATGGGATATTTTTCCAGGTGGTATAGGAAATCGTATACACCAGCTGCTGCACCCACTGAGTAACGGTTTGCTAAATGACACAGCACTGATCATACATAACAACATTTAATTACTCTAGAGTGATAACTTTATTGGATGTATCTTTACTAATTGTAAAGAACCCTCCAAAAAGACTTTTACCTGCCTCTGTTTTTGCTGCACGCTGTGTAATGTTTGAAAATACAAATATTCATGGAACATTTGAGAGATTGAAAGAAAGCTTTCAGAGTAACAGCCGCGTTAGTCTGTATTCGCAAAAAGAAAAGGAGTTCCTGTGACACCTTAGAGACTAACCAATTTATTTGAGCATAAGCTTTCGTGAGCTTATGCTCAAATAAATTGGTTAGTCTCTAAGGTGCCACAAGTGCTCCTTTTCTTTTTGAAAGAAAGCTAGCACTGGAGAGATGCACTATTTGTTTGATTACTTGGCACACTGCCACTGGTACTTGGCATAACATGCTTGCTGCTGGCACTGGAGATGTTCGATGCACTAGCCACTGGGCCCCTGTTATAACCACTTACTGTGGAGGATCAATATCAACCTATTGCATAAACAACAAAATGAACCTTGTACACAAGTGATAGCAAATAGCATTTGAATTATTTTACATAAATCTGAGCCTGTAATCGTGGTTGACATTCCTATTAGTATTTTATCTGAATGCTATGATCCTAATTGAGTAACATTAAATGTAGTTTATTGAACATCAGTCCACTATACTGCCTGCTTTGCCTATGACTGTGATCTGTGTGATGAAACCAGCGGTACAAACAATCCCTTCCGTTGGTCCACTTCTTGGAGGGCAGCCAAAGTATTTATTGCTATTTATGCAATTAATGGCCATATTGATCTCTTGTTTTATTTCCAGTAAATAATGGATAAACTGTTCATTTTTCCCTCCCTTTTTTGTAATTAATGTGACTACAGCTTAACTGTTACTAGTATTGTATAACTATTTATTTAGCTTCTGCATTTGCTATTCCCATGTTGCCGCCCTGGTTGGTAATGATTATAGAGCTGATAAGCTAGTGCATGGACAAAATCAGTCCCATATGAAAATGTGAACAATTAAATAGTTAAAACTTTCCACACCAAAATACGACAGTCACAGACATCATCTTTGGCTTCAGGTAACCTCTTAAATGTTAGTCAATAGATTTTAAAGTCTTTAAGGCAGAGATTGTCCTTCATTTGTTATAGCACCAAGCATATTAACACCAGTGCTAAAAATAAGGATGACCCTGTAAAGTAGAATCCCTCAACTCAGGGAAGCACAGGAACTGCTCCTCCCCTGAGCCATTGTGGCTGGCATACAGCCCAAAGGTGCAGTGGAATTATTGCACAGGGTTGAGGGAAGTATGCTGCACTCCCAGAAGTGGTGTAGCAGTGGGTATGCTGCCCTTTGCAACAGGGAGTCTTTAGAGAAGAGATGACAGGTTAGAGCATATTCTCAGTTGCTGAATCACAGAAATTGGAGTGGTGTGACAAATGAAGGAGAGACAGGCAGGCAACGTAGTTGAGTGGCATTGCTGTTTTCCTTATTGCTATAAAGGTCCTCGTTCAGTGTAAGAGGAAGGCGACTTTCTATGTGTTTCACCATTGACATGTGACACATATAGAAGCTGTGGATAAGTGTCCCAAGAGAACAGATGGGCTCTGTATTGCTCTGGACATTTAAAGCTAGATGTATCAAAACACTTCAAATGTACTGTAAAAAACAAACCTGTATTGGCAGGAGGATGGATAATGGTTGGATTGATATGATAGATGGACTGGATGACCTAATAAGTCTTTTTTCCATCCCTAATTTATATGAGTCTATGATGCAAAGGAGAATAGTGAGGAGCCTATTCCCCTTTGTCATAAATATAAAGGGAAGGGTAAACCCCTTTGAAATCCCTCCTGGCCAGGGGAAAGCTCCTCTCACCTGTAAAGGGTTAAGAAGCTAAAGGTAACCTCGCTGGCACCTGACCAAAATGACCAATGAGGAGACAAGATACTTTCAAAAGCTGGGAGGAGGGAGAGAAACAAAGGGTCTGTGTGCCTGTCTTATGCTGGTTTCTGCCGGGGATAGACCAGGAATGGAGTCTTAGAACTTTTAGTAAGTAATCTAGCTAGGTATGTGTTAGATTATGATTTCTTTAAATGGCTGAGAAAAGAATTGTGCTGAATAGAATAACTATTTCTGTCTGTGTATCTTTTTTGTAACTTAAGGTTTTGCCTAGAAGGGTTCTCTATGTTTTTGAATCTAATTACCCTGTAAGATATCTACCATCCTGATTTTACAGGGGGGATTTCTTTATTTCTATTTACTTCTATTTTTATTAAAAGTCTTCTTGTAAGAAAACTGAATGCTTTTTCATTGTTCTCAGATCCAAGGGTTTGGGTCTGTGGTCACCTATGCAAATTGGTGAGGCTTTTTATCCAACATTTCCCAGGAAAGGGGGGGTGCAAGTGTTGGGAGGATTGTTCATTGTTCTTAAGATCCAAGGGTCTGGGTCTGTAGTCACCTAGGCAAATTGGTGAGGCTTTTTACCAAACCTTGTCCAGGAAGTGGGGTGCAAGGTTTTGGGAAGTATTTTGGGGGGAAAGACGCGTCCAAACAGCTCTTCCCCAGTAACCAGTATTAGTTTGGTGGTGGTAGCGGCCAGTCCAAGGACAACGGGTGGAATATTTTGTACCTTGGGGAAGTTTTGACCTAAGCTGGTAAAGATAAGTTTAGGAGGTTTTTCATGCAGGTCCCCACATCTGTACCCTAGAGTTCAGAGTCGGGGAGGAACCTTGACACCCTTGTTCAATTATTCAGCTTAATTAAAAAGGAGAAAGGAAGAGAGAAAAGGGAAGGAATTTTTAAATATATGCTAGTTTCAATGAGATACACCAAGAAAAGGTAACTGAGTTTTTGCTGACACTGGTCCACGTTTTATTTTGTTTAGCTATCCAAGATTTTTTTTTCCTGGTGCCATTGACAGTCCTTCCAGAAGCATGATGACAGCTTTGAGCTGACAGAGAATCATTATAATCAGTGCTGAAGTTATAAAGTCACAATGAGAAAGGAATTTGTGTTTACAGTAGTGGGGACCACACACTGTGATAGCTAGCATTAGAAACTCAGCAGGGGGAGTCTGAAAAGCTTTGGCGTAATAGTAGATTTGGGAGCTTTTTGGTATGAATAGGTCATGTTTGTTCAAGTACCTGTCTACCACATAACAATAAAAATATTATCATATTCAGTAGGACAATTATTGCTGCTACATTGCATATGTAGCCTCTTAATTTTCCTACACCTTTCAAAGTATAAAGACGATGCAACCTCTAATAATGTATTTTTTTTCTGACACTGTTAGTAGTGCATTGCAATATGCAATGCCAAACAAAGACAAGACGGAGGCATACAAATGAATAGATCAAAAATATGGAACAGGTATAATGTCAAAACAAGGTTATTCCTTCAGGTGATTAAAAAAATGTTAACTCAAAATGCAGAAACAAATATGTGAAAGAAAGAACAACTGAAGCATTACCTCTAAGCTCAGGAAAAATATTTTTAATGTTGTAATGAGTGGGAGCTTATAGCAGCTCAAGAGAGCTTTAAAATCCAGAAACTATTCTCTGGGAAGATATATACACAGAGCAAAACTCCAAGTCTGAGCAAAATTTTCTCTCCAATTTTTTTTTATACTTTGAATTTATGATGAACTATAGGCAATTTGAAATTACAAACAAATCTCTAGGAGAAAGATCTCAAGCAGCATAGGTTTGACTTGATCCTTGTCCAATAACAAAAGCTCTCTCAACTACATTCTGTATATTACACACAAAAAACTGCTTTGCAAAGTCAAGCACTCAGATTTTAGGAAATGCCAGAATTACTTTTGCAATACCCCTGAGAGATGAAGTAGTATTATTATCCATGTTTTACAGACGGGGAGCTGAGGTACAGACAGATTAAGGTTAAAAGTATCTGCTAATTTTGGGTGCGTAATTTGAGATGTCTAGGGTCTGATATATATGCTCCTGCTGATTTACGTTGCAGCTGTGAGCACTCAGAACTTCTACAAATCAGGGTCTGGCCACCTTTGTATATCTAGCCCTCAGATACTATGGTGATGGGAGCTATATAAGTACTTTAACTAGAATGCCTAATGTATAGATGCCTAGAAAAATCACAGGAACAACACGGTGATCCACAAAGAGTATGTTAGGCACCTAGTCTCCCTATAAAATGAACCAGGAAGTGCCTACAGGGTTAGGGTCTTTATGTGCTAGGTGAGCATGCTAACCACTGGGCTAAAGGCTGTGGGTGGGGGGACACTACCACCTCCTTGTCTTTTTGTGAAAAAGGGCTTAAGTGTCAACTCCAGGAGAGGGTCTCTACTAGGCCTGTGCAACATGAGATATTTTAAAGACTATAGCCAAATTTGGGCATTACCCCCCCACCACCCAGTAAAGAGAGCATCTGATTCCCCTTTTCCCCACCATGTCAAGTTTCAAGTCCATTCTCCAAACCCTGGAGGCCTAGAGATTTTCAGTGAAATGGTTGCAAGATTATTTTTAACATTGGTGTAACAATGTATTTTTCCTTTATTCTTAGAAAAAGCTGAATAATTTTTGCTAAAGATTTCCCAAAAAAGGTCTTCCTGAGACAGGCACTCAACATGGAAAATTTCAGCCTGAGTGGTTAAAATTTGACAAAGTTATAAACAACTAACAGAAAGGTCTTAATAATGGAAACAGCATAACATTTTTCCCCAAGGAAATGATGCAGGTTTCTTATTACCTAATATTTTCTGCTCATCAACTGATATATCATGCTATAATGCTCTTTCTGAGGGTACTGCTTCAGGAGACCACAGCTTCAGGAAAGAAGTTACACTAAGAAACCCCTGAAGGAGTTTCATATGATTTTTTTCCTGTTTATTGAAGAACGGAGCACCCTGCCATCAAACCATGTGGATCTGCTGGAGGAATAAGGCCCTCCATTTGGAAACCATTTGTCCCTGGTCTGGATTGAGGGACCCCTACTCTCCACCTTATTACTGGGCAGTACTGCTCCAATGAAGCCTTTCTGCGAAGGAGTCCTACATAAACAGCTCCCTACAAGGGGAGATGAGTTCCTTAATGCAAAAGGGTGTCACAATACCTATGTGATGAGACGCATCCCCATACCCTCTTCCTCTTCCCTCATATAGATTTAATGCCCCATGGAAAGCATCCACAGAACACCAACAGTGGGGGGAATCAGTGCCCCAGAGACAGCTGACAAATCTTCCATGAGAGGCAATGGAAGTTTGTGAACAGAAAGCCCCCTCGTTACACAGAACATTAATACAATGAAACTCTTGTATTTAAAAAAAGTTCAGTCAAACTCAAAGCTGGTATGGAATATATGGCAGATATTCCACTTAGAAAGCAGTTTGCAGTACATCTAGTTAAATATGCTGACTAGCTCATATATAGCACCATACATTTTGAAAGGTATAAATGTATTTAAAGGTATAAATACATTTTTAAAGGTATAAATTTACCAAAAAGGTCAATGGAATTACATTGCTATATCAGAAAATTATCTAATTGAGCCTCACTACATTCATGTGTGCAGCAATAGTCCCATTATGCAGAAGGATAAATTGAGAAAGAGAGAGGATAAATTACTTGGCCAATGCCTTAACATGAAGAAATGACAGAGCCAAGACTAGAATTTAGTAGTTCCTGGGTCACAGTTTCATTTTTTAAGCACTGAATTATGCTGCCTCTGTAACAGTACTTGGATTCAATGGAACTCATCTCATTAATTCAAAATATTTCATAAATTGTGTTAAAACAGATTACAAAATGGAATTATCCCACTTGTAAGGGTACATAATAACTCCAAATTAAAAAGATTTCTTTTCCTGAAGTCAGTTCTGCATGAATTCTCATCATTCCATGCTTAGCACCAAATTCTCAGAGTTCAATTTCAGTACCAGCAAATAACAGTAGAAGAGCTTACATTCTGTAGGTAACTAAATAAATTAAAAATGAAACAACCTCTAATTGTAAACAGAACAAATGACAATACATTCACATAAGCAACATTTCTACGCTTTGCTAACTGTCCTAATTGCCTAGGCTGAGAGGATTATAACTTGGCAAAAGCACAGTTTTGTACTCCTCCACTGGTAACACCTCTTTTCTAACGGGCAACCAACGAGAGTTATTAATGTTGCACATTCACCTGTATCCCCATTAATATCAACATTGGATGAAAAGTATGCTAGTTCATTGAAATCAACCACATTTTTGATACTGGTTGGTTTATTTTACACCAAAAGACAAAAACCATTTCCTAAGAGTTCATGTACAGTGGAAACCTGCTAAATACCTACCAGGCATAGAAAATGCATTCTTTAAACAAAAATGCTTGCACATGGGCTAGATTGTCACCCTTCCCTTCTCCCCAGCAGTCCACACCAACACTTGTCAACTGGTATTGTGATGATGGCCAGTCAGCATCCAACAGATCTCCAACTCCCTGTATGGCTCCAACACCCTGTGATGCCTGACATTGTCCTAGAGATGCTGGAGGACTCAGGTGCCTCAAGTAATTTTATGGATCTGGACTTCATGTGAGCAGATACGATTCCCACCCAGCATAAGGACTCCCACAGTGGTAACCTTAGATGTGTCGCACTTTTCATCGGCACAGTCACCCACCAGATGATAACTTAAAGATAACTAGCCTTTGATGCCCCTGAGAAATCTTCCAGTTTGGACTAATTTGTGCACTGCATTCATCAGTTGACTGTGACCTGCACATCCATTGGTGGTCAGGCATGGTAAGCTTTGATTCCCCGTCTTGTCAATAAGCTTGTTTCCCAAGAGCCAACCCAGGACCAGCAACCCCTTTGCAGCTTATTCAGTGCTATAAAGAATTCAGAGATGTTAAGAGAGGTTCCAAATGCAACCCGATCTTCCCAATGCCTCCAGGGATTCCTGTTAAATATCTTAATTATACCAACATGTTTGACAAAAAAGAAAGCCAACCTTCTACTGCCTCATCAAAGCTATGACTGCCCCCTCAACCTTCAACCAGGGTTAGAGTTCCCCTTCAGGAACATTTACTTGCTCTCCAAACTTAAACAACAGACACTCTGGAGCTATCTCAAGGAAAACATGCAGAAGGGGTTCATTGACACTTCCACATCCCCAGAGATGACTCTGATGTTCTTTGTGGCGAAGAAAGACTGTTTCCTCTGCCATTGTGTGAGCTACCAACCTCTGAATGAGATAACACTCTGAAATTGGTGCCCCTTACCACTTACTAATGAGCTGTTTGAAAGACTCTGCTCTGCCAAGGTCTTCACAAAGAATGATCTCTATAGAGTTTATAACCTAGTGAAGATCTGGGAAGAAGATAAATGGAAAACCGTCTTCCATTACAGGAATAGCCAGTTGAGTGTGTTTGGGTTGTGCAACACACCAGCAACCTCCCAGCATTTCATAAACACCATTGCTAGGGCATGCTGGACCAATTTGTTATCGTTTATGTAGAGGACATCCTCTTTTTCTCCAAAAGTCAGTACCTCCACAATCATCATGTGCTCATTGTCTTGGATAGACTTCGCCAGAACCACCTCTATGCAAAGCTTGAGAAATGCAAGTTCAATAAGGACACAATGGAATTTTAGGGGCTATATCATCTTGCCTGAGGTCCTTACCATAGACCTTATAAGGTGGTGGTGATATCCAACTGGGTGGGACCCAAAGATATAGGGGGGTGCAGCAATTCTTGGGATTCTTGCCAATTTCTACAGGCAGTTTTTTAAGGGATTCTCTAGCCTGTTTATACACATAATGGTGGCTCCTGCATAAGGGGATTGTCAGGGTTCCCATCCCACTTTGAACTCTGGGGTACAGACGTGGGGACCTGCATGAAAGACTCCCTAAGCTTATTTCTACAAGCTTATGTTAAAAACTTCCCCAAGGCACAAATCCTTCTTTGTCCTTGGATGGTACTGCTTCCACCACCGAGTGAGTTAAACAAAGATTCAGGAAAAGGACCACTTGGAGTTCCTGTTTCCCCAAAATATCCATCCAAGCCCCTTCACCCCCTTTCCTGGGGAAACTTGAGAATAATATACCAACCAAATAGATAAACAAGGTGAGCACAGACCAGACCCAAAACCAATCAGGTTCTTAAAAGCAAAATTTTATTATAAAGAAAAAAGTAAAAGAAGCACCTCTGTAAAATCAGGATGGAAGATAATTTTACAGGGTAATAAGATTTAAAACACAGAGGATTCCCCTCTAGGCAAAACTTCAAAGTTAAAAAAAATAGGACTAAACCTCCCTCTTAGCATAGGGAAAATTCACAAGCTAAAACATAAGATAATCTAAAGCATTTCCTTGCTATTACTTACAATTTCTGTAATTTTAGATGTATCATTTCAGTAGAAGCTCTATTACTTGCTTGGTCTCTCTCTTTGTTCTCTCTGTCTTCCCTATCAAGACAAACAACTCCCCCGCCCTCCCGCCCCCCAATTTAAAAATATTTTCTTTCCCCATTGGTCCTTCTGGTCAGGTGCCAACTAGGTTAATGGAACTGATTAACCCCTTACAGGTAAGTTAGTCTGTACCTCTGGCCAGGAGGGATTTGATGTTACTGCATATATAAAGATTGTTACCCTTCCTTTTATATTTATGACAGGGATCCAATTCACCTGGTCCACAGACACTTAGCCATTTAATTGAAAAGAGCATTCATCTCTGCACCCATTCTGATTCACCCTGTTTGTCCTGGGGAGACTAAGGAAGCATGTTTTGTGTGCCAAACTGGAAAACTGCACCTTCGACCATGCTACAGTTGAATTTTTGGGCTACATTTTTTCCCTGGAGGGAATTCAGATGGACTCCCCAGAAGTTGGTAGCCGACCACAACTCTACAATAATCCGGGACCTCCAACACTTCCTGGGCTTTGTGTCACCAACTTGAGAGAGCTCAGTACCCAGTAGAAGTTTTCATTGACCAAAAGAATCATGAGTACCTGTGCAAGGCCCAAATGTTGAACCAAAGGCAGTTAAAATGGCTCTTGTTATTTTCTCTGTTCAAATATATGATTACCTACTGCTCCGGATAGTGAAATGGGAAAGCTATTGCTCTGTCATAGAAGGGGGAATACTAGTGGGGAAGCAAATAAATGATTTCTGAGCCCTCCTGCTTCCTCAAGTCTGGTAATTTTGTCCATGCCAGAATTCAGCAAGACCTGCTCTCCCTCATCCAGTCCACCTTAAAAGAAGACCCACTTCCCCAAAAGAAACAGTCCATGTTGTTGGGGTTAAGATGAACCATTAGGTGTGGAATGGGATAATGTACTTTGAACAGCACATGCATGTGCCCCCACAGGACCCCTGACTGAAGGTGCTAGGGCTGTGCTATGATGCTTCATTGGCAGGTCTCTGGCCACTGGAATACCTCCCACATGGTTGCCCATTTTTTTCTGGAGGCCCTACATGTGGGTTGAGGTCCAGCACACATATAATCCTGTGAGTGCTGTCCACATACCAATACACACAAAACCAGACCGTAATACTCCTGCAGACTCCAGCTAGGCCATGGTCTGACTAGACTTCCTTGTAGAACTCCCACCATAAGGCCACACCATAGTGTTAATGGTTGTGGACTGCCTGACCAAAATGGCCCACTTCATCCCCTACAACCACCTGCCTTCTGATGAGACTACCACTCAATGTGCTCCAGTTCCACAGACTCCCAGACCACACAGTTTCTGACTGAAGTTCACAGTTCACCTCTCACTTCTGGTGTTGTGCTTTCAGTCTACTGGATGTCTGCCTATCCACCTCCACCACCTATCTCCCCCAAACAGATGGACAAACTGAACAGGTGAACCAAGTCCTGGAGCAGTACTTGAGGTGCTGTGTAAATTATCACTGAGATAACTGGTCCATGCTCCTGCCAAATATAGAGTTTTTATATAACAATACCGACCTTCATGGGTCAGAGGCTCTTCTATGCCAATTATGGGTTCCACCCCCATTTTCACCTGGCATTACCAACAACTTCTCTGAATCCCAGCAACAACAACAACAACTGGGTCCAACAGATCCATATTATTTGGGAAGAGCTCAGAAACCACATAGATGAGGTGAAGAAGTCCTACAAGAGGCATGTGAACCATCTGTGACAAGAAACTCTGGTGGTCATGGTAGGCCAGAAGGTGTGGCTCAAAGCCTAACATCTCCAGACCAGTCAACCTTTGCAGATATTGGACCACCAGTTCCTTGGACCCTTCCCAATATGTCATCAGATTAACCTGGTTACTTTCAAACTGCAGCTTCCCCAGTCTCTCAAAATACACCCACATTTCCCTTCTGAAGCCATCCACCGAGAACCTCTTCCCTGTCCAAACCAAACTGCCACCACCACCAGTAAAAATCCAAGGTTAGGAGGAATATGCAGTGCATGCCATCCTCAATTCCCAACAGCTGTGTGGCTATCTGTACTATCTGGTGGACTGGGAAGGCTATAGCCCCAAAAGGTGCACTTGGGAGCTTGCCTCCCATGTCCATACCCCTAACCTGGTGGAGAATTCCACAAGGCTCACCCAGACAAGCATGGAACAGCACCATCCCAAACAGGAGCCTGAAGGGGAGGATAATACTAAAACCTGCAGGGCTAGAACCTGGGCCCATGGGGGTTCTCGGCCACTGACAGCTCTGCATCTCCTCTAGAGGCTTAGGCTGAGCATCCCCAGGATGACCCTCTGAAGCTAGGCTCAGCAGGACATAATGCCCTGAAGGGCCTGAGTGATAACCCTTCACAGTCCACTGATTGATCAATACCAGTATATAAACCAGGGAGTCATGAGAGGGTGCAGTCTGAGCAACAAGATAGACTGCTTTCCTGCTTCTGTTCCAAAACCTGCTTGTGTTACACCCTAGACTCCAGCTTCTGACCCTGGTTTGTCCTCAACTTTGCTATTTGATTGCTGTCTGTAAGCTGGTACCTGATCCTGATTTCCTGGTATACTGACCTGGCTCAACTCTGATGTTGCTATCTGCCTGCCACCTGCAACTTGGTGCCTGACTCTGACTTCCTGATATCCGGACCATGCTACTTGTCTTTCAATCACAACTTAGCAGCTGACCAGGGCACCCCTGCTGCCCCTGGCCTGGTCCTAAAGTTTCTGGTGGCCAGGACTATAGATTTACACCAGGGATTATAAAAGGTCCTGTGACTCTGCACCCATACAAAAAACACACAATCAAAACCGCTTATCTCCTCCAGCCTCCACAGCCTTGGTGCATTATATCAATGGACTTTGTTATAGAACTGCCGTGCTACCAGGGATACTCAGTAATCTTGACAACAAAGATAGCATTCTTCATGCCAACCCATATTGTTCCTACCACAAAGGAGAGGGCTCTGCCCCACCTGGAAAATGTCTTCCACTAACACGGGTTACCAATGGTCCTTGTATTGGACCAGGATCCCCAGTTCATCCCCTGATTAAGTCAGGAATTTCTCAGAATCCTTGGCATCAAGTCCCTTATTTCATCCGCCTATGACCCGCAGACTAACCAGCGAACAGAGAGGATCAATCAAATCTTGGAGCAGTATTTCCCTGCTTTTTGAGTTGCCATCAGAATGACTGGCTTCCTCTGCTGTGCTATGCTGAATTCACATATAACAATGCAATCCACACCTCAACCCAACATAATCCATTCTTTGTAATCACCCTTGCTTCTACCCATATTTGCCCATTAGTTTCCTAGTACTGGCCGAAGTAGATTTAGACTTCCACCTTCACCAGGTGCACCAGAAGTTCAAGGAACACTTGCAATTCACCAAAGAAGACTACAACTACCTTTGCGGTCCAAAACCATCAAACTGCCCCCAATCAGGATGCAGAGGACTAAATGCAGCTCTCTGCCCAGAATCTTAAATCGAACCACCCATCTGCCAAACTAGATTACCTATATCGGGGGCCCCTCAAGACTACAGAACAGGTGAACCCAGTGGCTTTCAGGTCACAGATTCTAGAGTCCTTAAAGATCCATCCCATCTTCCACATCTCATGTTTAAAGCCCTACTCTGAGAATCCATACCCAAACCACTCCAACCCCACCATCACCCATAGGAGTCTGTAGACAGTAGGAGTGCTTGGTCCACTAAATCCTCGACTCTCGGTGAGTTAGAGGAAGGCTCCAGTACATGGTGGACAAGGCTACTGTCTGGATGAGAGGTCTTAGGAACTGGTAGAGAACATCCACCCCTCAGACGTATTGTGAGAGTTTCATTGGAAATACTCCAGGATACCGGCCCCTGAGGAACTTAAGAGGAGCCCTTGAGGGGTGGAGTACTTCCAGGAATCAGGGTCTAGAGCAGAGTCAGTCTGGAAACAGGACCTGCAGCAGAGCCAGTCTCTGGGGAACCTAACAAGTGTTGCTGGCCTGTAGTCAGCTGCCTGTTTGGCTATACCACCGGATTGGTTGGAGGGGTGGGCAGGCTAGCTCTTAGACCTACCAGCAGCATCAGTTCAGTGGCTGCTCAAAGCATTCACCCATCTGTGATAGCTCCTGTGCCTGCTTGTTCCCAGCCTTGCTCTGTCCTTGTTTCAGTCCTGCTTCTGCCTTGCCCTGCCTTTCCTCACTCTAGGTAACCTGGTTCTGATCCTCAGCTCCAATTCCTGACCTCAGACTCTGGCTATAACCCTGGACTCTGACATCTGGACTCTCACTTCAATTCTGATCCTGGGATCTGACTCCTGGTTCCTGACTCTGGCTGTGACCCTTGGCTGGTGTACCTGGCCTCTGACTCTAGCTCTCTGACCCTGGGCTCTAATTCCTGGCTACTAATGTCTGCTCTGACCACTAGACCTGACTCCTCCTCTGGCCAATAGGCCTGAGAGCCCACATCCCAGGCACTGATGTAATCGATAACAGTAATAGAAGCACCACATAAAGCTTTCATCTTGTCCCCTACTCCTAAGTTAAGCATGAGCTTAGATGGTCTCCTGAATCAAGATTTGAAAACACAGCGCTTTTGCATAGATGGCCTTTGTCCTGCAAGATCTTTGTAGATCTTGTCATACATGTTGAGTTTGGGAGATACATCTTCTTCCTGTTTTCTGATGGTTGAGTAAGGGTGGAATGCTGCCTCCTCTCTCATGGAATGATTCAGAATCTCTACAAATGAGAATCCAGTTGTATGTCCCCTACATGTTTCTTTTTGCAAAACAAACAAACAAACAAACAAACAAGTGGCAATGTGGCCCCAGGATTGGGAGTAATTTTCAGGCAGTGTTGGAAAATTTATATTGCAACTACTTTATGCATTGCCTGATTTCTAGAAAGAAGAATTCATTGCCAAGAGTTCTCAGTCCGACCTGTTTTGTGAATACTAAAAGAAGACAAAATATTTTCAACTATATCTCTCCAGCTAAAGTTGTAATCTTCTTTTGATTTCATGATTTTTAAGGCTGTTGAGAAGGGATAGACTTTGTGTGTGTATCTAAGTTACAAAGACAATTACACGGTTTAAGATAAACACAATAAAAGTCTAATGTTTGCAACTGGAGAGGCTTCTCCTTAATTGCCTCTAATCAGGCTCAAAGAAAAATGAATAGAATAGTTAATGTCAGAAGAATATTTTAACATTCATCAAGAATAATAAATGATTAACATTTTTCTGAACACACTGTTCTAATTTTAATATAATTTGCTGCTTAAACACGATAATGTACTTTGTGGAAAGAATTTAAAAAACCCTAAGAATGCTACATGTCAAAGAACAAAAAAGATTATTGCTGGTTAGAATATGGAACGTTTTGTTTTACAATGTAGAATCCTGTGGTGGATTGAGTGAGAGCTTGTAAGATCTTGAAGCCCATGTCTGTTAAAGAATTTAATGTGATGGATAGGAAGTAAAATGTATGTAAATATACATCATGATTTAGGCTTTGATTCTATAAAGACTTGTGCACATGCTTAACATGCAATGTTCATAGTCCCACTAAAGTAAAAACCCTTCCTTTTAAAGCTGCAGTAAGTTTCAACAACATATTGACTTTAGAGCAGCTGACCATTGGTATCTGTAGTTTCACCAAGGTATGACTATCCCAATGAGAATTGGAAGTGAACTTTGCCCCTGAGATTTGCTTGAGAGAAAAAAAAAGCTGTCCTTCTGTTTGTTGAAGTAACTGTGGACATTGCTTCACATGTGGCAGCTCAGGATAGCCGCCCACGCTTTGACCCCGGGGTTCAGGCAGGCTCGGACTAGGTGGCTAGCCCAAGCCACCACCCATGCCACAACATCTACACTGCTATTTTTATCATGCCAGCTCAAGCTGATCTACGAGTCTGCCTGCACTGGGAATTGAACCTCCCATCCACAGTGTAGACACTAGTCTTTGCAGAATAAGGGCTCTCAAATCTTGTATGTTATGGGCCAGTCCTGCTACCACTGTATTCACTGGCAGCAGGATCAGTCTCTAAATATGATAAGATGGAACATTTTCACTTAGGTGAAAAGGTTCAAGTGTCCATTTTTGAGTATCCAACTTGTTATTAGCCTCACTACCCTTGACTGTCCCCATCTCAGAAATGGGGATAAGAATGCTGGTCCCTTTGCAAAGCCCCATAGGCTGAGTCATCATTGTTATACCATCCAATAGTGTTTAAACTCAGTGAATCCATATTTATCTGGAGTCTGCTTTATTGAAACTTTCCAGTGCAACACCATGTTCATGTTCCCCACCATGCATTATCTGTATTTATCCCAAACTCCACAAATCTGTAGGGTTCAGATGTACCCTCCCACCCTTTAGATAATAGAGTGGCAATGCAGGTGCAACAGGTAACAAACAAATGTAAGATGATCTGAAGAAGAGCTCTATGTAGCTTGAAAGCTTGTGTCTTTCACCAACAGAAGTTTGTTTAGTAATAGATATTACCTCACCCACCTTTTCTCTCTTGTATGTAAAATACGTTATATTCCACACTGGAAAGAAGACTATTTATAGCATTACTGGATAATCTGGTGCAAAGTACCTGGGAGTATAGGAATATGATTTTATACGAAAGCACTCTGTGTTTTAAAAGATTGTTTTAACAGGAGAGTTTTATATAGCGTCTACATATATTACCCTGACAATGTAAGTACAGTTACAGAATTTTCCACTGACAAGAAAAAAATAATACTTAAAACCATTGTACGCCTTTATCTCCTGCTGATAACGGTTTCCTTAAAAGAGCTGTACGAGACATTTTGAACAGATGGTAGCTGGTTTGCTTTATCCTGTGTCCCTTCACAACTGCCACAGAGCTTTACCATTCATTAATCTTCCATACACTTCCAGTAGCACAGCAACTAAATTACACACATACGCACACTGAGGCCAGCACTGCTGTCAAGCTTAAAATTAAACTGAAGTGCACCATGCCAAGTCTTTTAACCAAACTCCACTATAAAACAGTTAGAAATATAAACATTTAGCTTGGAGCCTGACCCATGAATGTTTGCTCTTAAAAGAGGAAGCACTAGCTGGTCATTATTTCTAGGGCAGTCTACGCAGCAAGTGTAGCTGAGATTCATACTTGGGAATAAAACCAGAAAACATCTGGTTTGAATTCACAGTGACTCATTACAGTTTAAGAAGAGAGCTATTTCCTCTACCTTCAGAGCAATGGGGAAAAAATATATATTCCCATAACACCTGCAATGATGCTTGCATTCATAACAAGGTCTCTACACAGCAGGTGATAACTAAATAAAATTATAATACATTTTCTTGGATTAGACATTAGGCCACAAATGCTAGAATATCTCTGGTGCTTGGAGAACAAATGTATGCACCAAATTCCTAAACCTCCATGCTTTATATTCCACAATATAGCTCCAGATTTTATAGCGTATGAACATTGCCAAGGCTTCTTTTGCAAATTTCTCTCAAAAGTATCCTTCAAATTTGCCAGTGATTTAAACCTTTCTTTGAATGCTGAGTGCTTTTGTACAAAGTTTTAATGACATATTGACACTATAGCAGTTCAGAAAGCTGACTATTGGCATTTGCAGTTTCACCAGAGTGTGTGTCTCAGAGAATTCAGAATGACCTTTGCTCCTGAGATTTGATAGTGCAAAAAGGTTGGCTCTGTTTGCTGAGATATGCCCAACACCACCCAATGCATATCCAGAAGGTACTGCAAACTGACAAACTCAATAAGAGAAACACCAGCAATTTGGAATCCTAACATATCATCTATCATTTATGTCAGGGCAGATGTACGTATTACGTGTGTGAGCAAGTGTTCCCTAAATCCAGAAGTGACATGTTACAATGACTTAGAGAACAGAAGCTACACAGTAAATAATTACATTGTTCCTTCCGTCCCCTTCTTTTCTTTAAGTCTTTTGTTTTTTTGTGGAAATATAAAGATTACATTTTTACTTCGCAAAGTTTTATTGACTAATCTAATTATTATCTTTCAAATGCAAATTTGAGGTTTTAATTTAGAACTAGTACTATCTTTTAATTGCATCAGTTTTAGTGAAGAATTAATATTAGTGTGTAATCTCCATAATCTCCATAATTATGGAGATTTCTGCAATGGGAATCATGGAGCTCTAGATATAATGTGTCCGGATTTCTCCATTTACCTTAGCATACTTTTGTTGCACAATACCTCCAGGAACAATATGCAAAACTACTGTGCTAGAAGACAAGCCTCACTGAAAATTATCTGTATGCTCTTACAACTTCTTAATCACTTTGCCAATATTATCCTCTTTAGAGCTGTGTATGTTTCTTTGTGTACTTTGCATGTGGAGATATTTTAGTAGTCAGAGCTTCATATTTTGCAATGTTCAAAAACATTTGAAAATTTTCCTTTAAGAAATAGAGCCACTGGACATGCATGCCAAAGATTTAGGGCCCCTGTATGGATTTTTGATTTTCTAGTCCCTCCCCTCAGAGTTTAGGATTTTATTTTTAAAGATGCCTGTATTTTCTGTCTGGGGAAATCTCCTTCAGTATGTGAACTAGTGCAAAGCTATCTTTTTGAGTCAGGTTTTAAATAGGCATGAGTTGCTCAGTTCATCCTGATAGGCTGTTAACTCTGAAACCCAATGATAATTTAGGCACCAATCCTGAAACTGGCTCCTCACCTTGGATTAACCATGTCCAGCTCACACATTAGCTAACAGGTTTACTAAACACACCTCATTTTTCCACTGCTAGAGACGGGGCCCTAGGAAGGTAGGTATTCCTGGTTGCAGAGTAAAATTGTTATTGATATGGTCTTGGGTGGAGAAGCGATGAGTGACTTAGGCAAGTGATTCCCAAACGAGTGCTAATAGAATGCCATCATCCTGTAAATGTCATTAGGATTCCCTTTAGGAACCCACAGTCACCAGTGCATGGTTAAGCAGGTGGGGATCCACAGGAAGGCAAGTGGATTTCTGCCTACTTCTCAAACCTTTGAAACAATGTCCAGATTACAAGCAGGATCCCATCCCAGACCCCTGTACTTGACAGCCATTTGGCACCCTTAATTTCATCCAAAAGCCCTGTAGGTAAGACTGGACAACTTCCTGACCAATGCCCCTGCTGCACAAAGAAGGTATCCATTTATTCCTTTGGTAGATGGACCATGACCCCACTTGAGTTTTTACTAGTGGATAGGAAAACTGGTCCTAATCAGGAGTAGACATGAATAAATTATGTTATCTAAGTAATCTCTTTTGCCAAAGTAAATAAATTATTGGAAAGAGCAAAACACATGGCACCAAATATTATTTCTTCATTAATTTACATAAATAGCACTATAAATATGCAGAACACCTTACAGACAAATGAAAGACAGGTCCCTGACTTAGATTGTGCAGTCTGATAAAGAAGAGAGAACATTCTAAAAAACAGTATTAAGGTGAAGAGACCTGGATAAAGGAACATAAGAAAGGGTAAGAGTGAATATTTTCCTATGATGGATTGACAGACATTGACAAAATAATGATGAAATTACTGCATTTTGCTATTTTGGTACCAATATTACAGAGGTTATTTCTATCCTCTAGAACAGATTTTTTTTTTCTGAACAAAGTTAGTAAAGAAAAAAAAACACTTCAGTTTTAAGATTCTTAGCAAAGAAACTATAGTTATTTCTATATTATAAGAAATTATTGTAGTGATATTATATTCTAAAACCTATTGTTCTCAGCACAGTGCCCTGTCACTGATTTCTAACTCCTGCTGAAATTTAAACAATTAAAGGTTAATCAAAGACAAAATGTTTTGAAAAGAGATCATAGGAAGATAGTACATTTATCTGCTAATTGTCTGAGGCTAAATTCACAGAAAGCTATTTTGTTGGCTTTTGTTATCTGATTGGGGGCAATGAATTTCAGTTTGTTTGTTCTGGTGATAATCAATTTACTCATCAGGTTGCTAAGGATTAGGCATCATTAGAGATGTTTGATAAACATATGAGTCATATTATTAAAGCATTTTTCCTCTTGTGAGTAGGATATACACCCTTAGAGTGATACCAAGTTTCTATATACAGGGATGAAATATCTCACTTCAGTCAGCATGGTGCACTTTCAGGACCATGTACTCCCAATGATTTGCATATTTTCTTCCCATTAGTGCCAATAGGAATAGCACCACAGATGTATCAAACTCAACAGAGTAAACTCACAGGAGAGTTGGAGAACTGGGTTTGGGTCTCATGGATTTGAATCCCAAGACATTTGCATTTAAATGCACCGAGACAACACAAAACAAAGCTAGCCAAAACCGCTAGTTTCAAATGGTTTCCACCTAATTCCCTAAGTAAGATAACCCTGGTTTCTCCACAAAAACCCTGAGTTCTGTTTCCTTACTCTTCTACTATCATCTTATCTTCTTCAGGACAAGCATAGTGGCCCAAATTTCACCTCCAGTGTTTTCAGTGGCAGCTGGTAGAAACATCAGCATAGCAAAGATATTCTTCATTTTACATTTCTATATTTTGGTATGCACAGCTATTATTGATTGATATAGAAACTTTTTGTAAGTGTCAGTGCACTCTACAATATTGTGAATTAAGGACTTGTGCTCAATAAGCACAGCCTTGATTAAAGGCACAGCACCTCTGTGACAGTTTGGTGTTGGGGCAGAGGTACCATGGTTAACCTATTTCTAGGAACGCTGAAGCACAAGTAAATTAATCTTCTACAGTTAGATTGAAGGAAACTTAAGTTAACAGAAACAAATATTGGAACGACCAGGACTTTCTCATAGTCTTTCAAGGAAGTGCCATGATGTTGCCAGTGGATTATACATATCATCCAAAATATGGCCGCTAGCACCATACTGGGCAATATTATAGTAATTACTCAGACAGAAGAGTGTCACATATGGAATCACTGACACCATTTTCTCCAGCACTGTTCTTTTTTTTTTTGGAAATCGCTCTTCCAAGTACAGACCAGGCATAACAATGGTAGATCTTAGTGTGAATTTACAGTTCATTGAAAATTTATTCCAGCATCAACCAATCCAGCTAACGTTTATCCATCTTCCCATCTTCCTTTGCTGAAAAGACTCTCTTCACTGAATCTCCATTACATGCATCAAAATTGCATTATTTCATATGTTCATTAGTTTCTTAGACTTTATAGTAATTATTTTGCCCCTTCTTCCACTGACTGAGTGGAATTTAGGATTGCTAGATTGCTTCTGTTTTGCTAGATAGATACTATACATGAGTTTCTTTTAGCATCATGCTTCCACTCCTTATGTACAATACTTTTCCATATTAATATTTCTTGACTGTGCGAGCTTTTAGTGTATATGGGACATTAATCTTTTTCAAGTGGCATCCTTGCTTGGATAAAATGAGGTCAAGAGTGTGTTCATATCTTCCCTGGGTTCTCCCGGAATTTTTGTTTCTCATATATCTCATCTGTTAGCTACATGCTCAAATGTAGAATGAGGAGCAAGAGGGATACAAGCAAATGGATATTAGAAAAGCTTCTATCCTTATATTTAAGGAGGAACGGAGACTGTAATACTCTTATCAGTAAGGTTGGGGAAAACTACCTCAAGTGCTGGCAATGATATTATCAACACCCCTGTAAAAGAGAATGCACATGCAGTTTGTTACTCAGGTTTGCAGCTTAAGAGCTTTGTTAAACTTGCTGCTTCTGGCTGTTCATCTGTCAGATGTAGACAATAGCACTTTCTTCTGCTTACATCTGGTGAGGTGAGTGTGACTTTACTTTTTTGGACAGGGACCTTGCTACAAATTATCCATGCTTATGTCATCTTGAGAATGGATTACTGACACAAAATGCTCATAGGGCTGATGTAATAGTTTTGGGGGGCATGTCTGTGTCAGCTTATGAACGCCGTTTTGTTTTGTGAATGCCATTTATGACTGTAACCTTCACTGTGGTTGAGAACATTCATTTATAGCAGAGATGTGACACCTAGTGGAGAGACCATGACTGGAAAGCTGTGACAAAACACTCAAGGGCCATCAACATTGAATGGCTCTACCCTACCAGAACAAAGGGTTTTTTACAAGCAGGACCACTGATTTTGAATGATTCTTTCCCTGGACTTTCTGAGGAAGGGGCCATTCAGACAGCAGAAAGCACTGCCTGGACTCATAGGGGTAATAAGAATACCAAGGAGGATTGTGTTCAGGAGTCTGTTGTTTTCCATATCTCTGTAACTCTCATGCTTTTTTAACAGCAAAGTGTCTGCGGTTAAGATATCCCTACGCTAAGCTTGTGTTGCTTGCTTTACTGCAACATTGTCCCTGAATGATGTAACTAGGAAACCAGGTGAACTCTAGGAGAGAATAGGTACAAGCAACTGGGGAGTCTGGGAGGTTTCTGGTGCTGGTTCCAGGGTCTAGACAACCAGACTGCAGGGTCCCACTGCCAAAAGGGTTGTCAAATGCAAGGTTACACCTGGGAATTTCCTTGAGAAACCTAGAGCAAAAAACAATGACAAATCACTGCCTAGACCTGGGGAGCTCAGAAGCATGTAGGTTCCAGCAGTTGCATCCAATCACAACAGACTGATATGATGTTTACCCAGAGAGGAGGACTGGGCTAGGTTGTGACAGCTACATCTAGACATAACCTAGAAACTGAATATTCATGAAGTGATATTTCGCACCAAGGTACAAGCAGCAGTGCTATGGGATGTGCACACATTACCTATAAGCTTGCTGGTGAAATTTAAGATGTTAATTTTAACCTATAAACACCAAAAAAGTGAAGCATATGCTATATTAATAGCAGATGTTGCTCTCTGGTATGAACATTCTTGCTACCTGGCACTCAGATGAATCCACAGTTGCTACAAAAGAAGCATCTACACTCCAGTACCTGTAGTTCAATTAGCATTAAAACACTGGCTCCAAGGTGCCTTATAGACAGATCTGTAAAAATATGCTCAGCAAAAACATTTTAAGAAAAGAAACTTTGAGGAAGTTTAAGGGCTCTTAATGAATATTGAAATTTGATTTTAAAGGCAGGAATATGAATTGCCTTCAGTTGCAAAACAACAGCCAGGGGAAAAAAATTCAAAGAAAAAAGGTTATACAGAATGTCAAAAATGAATTGCATCTATCAAGAGATAGAAGGAAGAGAAATGGAGTTTTCCCAGTTGACAAACATTCAAGAGCAAGAGGCTAATTGTAAACAAGACTACTGTAAAATCAGTCTAATTGCCAGAGAATGAAGAAAATCTGAACGGGAAGTCAGGGAAGCACACCACACAGAACACACTCCAGCGTTGAGTGATTATGATTATCTTCATCAAGGCATTTTCAAACAGTGCACAATAATGGAAAATAACACAGGCAAGTCACAATCTGTTCAAGCCCTATCAAGCCCTTAAGCTAGTAGAACTATAACTTGGAGATGAAAATACAGAGAAAACAGAACACAATTATGCAAGCTACATCACTAGTGAATCAGAAAAATAAGAAATCTTGAAAATCTGAGTAAAGGTAGTGAAGATAGTTGATTGCTCTATGATGAAAACTAAAACAGGAACCCCTCCACTCTTTCCTTGAAATATTTTTTTGCTAACAATGATACTAAGAATAACAAAAGAACAAAGATTGAAACTGTATAGTCAAAAAATAGAACGTGCTATCTAAAATGCATACATAAAAAGATATAGCTTGGAAATGTTTTGATACTACATACTTAACACTGACCTCATTTTCCTTCTAGCTACATATAAATAATGATCTGCACACTAAGTTTCCCTGCAGGGTGCTACAGGGCACTGTACTGCTGGAAGTGAGATGTAATAACAGTGGGACACAGCTTCATTTTCCCTATGGAGGCAGGATTTAATGCAGAAGTAATGTGGAATTTTCAAAATCACTCCATGTTGAACAAACTTAATTCCCACTGAAGTCAATGAAAACTCCCATGGATTTCAGTGAACACTTATGAAAATTCTATATCTATTGTGTTCACACCAACATATGGGGAGAGAAATATAAGGCAGGGTGCCTCATATTAATAGTTCCTGAATCATAAGCACAACTTGTTCTGATTGGAAATAAAGTGTAAATTTTTATCCGTGAGAGTGATTAACCTTGGAACAATTTACTAAGGCTCCTGGTGGATTCTCCATCACTGACAATTTTAAATCAAGATTGGATTTTTTTTTCTAGAATATCTGCTTTAGAAATTATTTTGGTGAAGTTCTATGGCCTGTCTCATCCAGGAGATCAGACTAAATGATCATGGTGGTCCCTTCTGGCCTTGGAATCTATGAATCAAGTGTGATCACCCTAATACATACAGCTACACCACTACTGAGTGCTTCAATATCTTCAAAACTCAAGAACTACATTTTACCATAATTGGTGCTTTATGAAGCACAACAGAATCTATCTGGCAACTAATATAACAACTCTAGTTTGTCCTCACCATGCAATCTTAGCACCCAAAACTAATCCAAACAACATCCTATGAAAGAAGAGTTATAAGATCATTTTACAGATGAGGAAACTGAAGATGATATTGTGGCCTGTATACACAAAAAAAATCACAAAAGGCACCTAAAAAAATCACAGGAACAAGAATGGGATCCATAAAGCCCAAGTAGTAAGAGATAAGCACCTAAGAATGAAATCCACAAAAGCCAGCCCACTAGTCATGAAGTCACACAAGATAGCCAATGAGATGCCAACAAGAAGAATGTGTCCTAAGCCATACTCTTCTCACAGAGATATGTGCCTAAGTCTGGCTGCAGAGAAACTCCTATCTCTGCTAGCAATCCACAGTCATTGGAGCAGGGGAACTGGATTGTGAGTTGCCCACCTCCCAGTTGAATGGCCTGAAAAACAAGCTACAGCGTCACTCATTCTCTCTGAGGCTCAATGACTATTTATTCACAGTGGAACACATTCGACAGTAGAGACCGAGGGAACCCTACATCAGACTATTCCATAGCTAAGTGGTTAGCGCACAGTCCTGAGAGCTGGGAGAGCTCATTCATTCTGAGAACAGAATAGAACCTACGTCTCCCATATTGGTGTCATAACCTTATAAGGTGAGAATTTGAATGAGACCCACTCCAGTAGGTGGCTTCCAACCACACCTACTGGATTCAGCCCCACAGCTAAGATAGGTGCAGGAGTGCCTATTTTCCCCTGGCTTGTGGATCACAATGGGGCTTAGATGGAAGATAGATATCTTACGTGCCTAGAGTGAGGCAGTAATGCCCATATCCAGAGGCAGAAACTTAGGTGCCTAGGGAACTTTCACAGCAGAAATTTACGTGCTGAATAGTTTAAGCACCTACAGTTTTCCCCAGCAGCTGAGTGGAGATTCTGTGGATAATAGTAGTGCCTAAAATGTAGGCACCCTAAGTACTGTTGTGGAGCTGGGCCTAAGTAAATTGCTTAAAGTGACAGAGAGAGTCAATGGATGAGTAAAAGATAGAACTCAAGAGACTCTACTATTCAACCAAGAGATGTTGCTTCTCACCTTCATTCATAATCTGAGAATTTATTTTAAAATAGGCCTCATATTCCTTTCACCGCCCCTCCCCCCACCCCGTTATTTCCCAGTTGCCTACCTGGTGTAAAGGTTAAAATTATGATGGTCAAACCTCAAAATGTTTGGAAGCTGGATTAGAGATGAATAAACAACTAAAGATTATAAATATCTGGATTTTTTCCAAACTCACCTGAACCTTTTATCAGGAAACTGGATATTCCGTAACAGGTGCTAGTCTTTTATGAGATTGCCAATGTTTCTCCACTTCAGCCCAGAAAGAAAGAAATATTCAAGAACAGCATTTCTAAAAGGTATTTCTGCTTCTATCCCAGCTGAAACTGACATATTTAGACTGATCGATTGCTTAGGAGATTTAGACAGCAACTTCAGCCACCATCTTCTATCCAGTCACTCAGTGGCTCTGTTATAAAGCCATCTCTCAAGATTAGAAGCCTTGTAGATTAATCCAGCTGGACTCTGCTAACATTTGTATAGTATGCAACTGCTGTGTGGAAATCTGTTTTCTACCAACTGACGAACATCTGTAGATTATGTCCTAGTTAGTGTGATGGCTTTTTAGTCATTCTTTTGTTTTATACTATCATACTTTTTATTAGTCTTCCTGCTGCCTAACAAACTTCACTTAATACAAGACACTGCTGTGAAAATTCTAAACTGCATCAGATGGAGCAAACATGTACTGTATCTCCTGTTTTCACTTGCTTCAGGATATGTTCTCCCTGCATATTGCACAAATAATTCCCACAAATGTTAATGGGCTTTAAGATTATGCACTGAGGGCAAACTAGACCTGTTATACTAGTTGCCAGTTAGATTCTATTGTGCTTCATAAAGCACTAATTGGTGAAATGTAATTATTAGAACAAGGTCCCTAATGCTACAAAAACTTTTTTCAAATTCTTATTTGAAATAAAATGCATCTAGGAGCTTCTGTAAAAAATGCTTATGGAAAAAGGATTTTGTAATATTTGTATTTAAATATATGAGCAGCAATTAGTGATCCTTGGTGGATTCACTGCTATAATACACATTGTGGAGTGATGAAGCAAAAGCTGTTATCAAACTAAAAAGGGACAGAGGTTTTTATAAGGTCAGCAATTTTTCAGTGAACTGGCAAAGCAAGGATTACAGCTTCACATATCGCAGTAGCTATTTAAATATCTAGAACTTTGAACATTTGTTGGTGTTGCTGGGGATAAAATAAATCATTTAGGAAAAGAAAAAGAAAAACAGTCTCTTTATTACATGTATTTACTTCCCCTTTGATGTTCATGTCAGATTTGCTCTTTTAAAAGAAAATAATTCCACTACAGTCATTACAGTAATTCCAGTTCAAGCAGCCTATGAAACCAAGCTATATTCTCTCTGCTTTGAAGATCTTCAGCTAGTTTTCTCACACAAGTTTTGAATAAATCTTCTAAAACACAATGCTAAGGGGAAAAAATGACAGAATGGAAAGGTGATAAACCACAGTATGATAGAGGTTAGAAAGTATGTTGGAGCGGGGGCAGGTGGGAAAATTTTCCTTCAGAAGATCATGAAAATCCTTCTGCTAGAGCAGGTTTTTTTTCTATGGTATATGTTCAGGACCTTTCTCTTATCCAGTTTTAAATGAAGCAGTATTGCTTGCATCACTTGGGAATGTATTCCACATGTAATCCTTTGTCAGAGCGGGGAACTGAGAGGGGGAACCATCTCCTTAAGATTTATGACCAGAGTGTCTCACTCAGCACATAGATTTTTGCCTCTTCTGTGCAGGATGGTGCTCAGCCACCTATGTAGTATTGATTCCCCTCCCTCCTGCAGAAACCCATCCAATCTAAAAGGAATCAAACAAAGAAAGGGCTGAGAGTTGGCAGGCTGGAGGGGCACGTTCTATTCCCAAGCTATGGTTCATTTTTTGCCTATCCTGTTTGTGACCCTTCTCAACATAGCTGTAGAGTGAAAGCATTTTCACTCCTGATCCCTCACCTTTTCCCTATATAATTGCACCATTACCTACAGAGAGTCATTAGATCTTCCAGAAAATGCAAGGGGGAATGGGCACTGAGTGCCAGGACTGCATTGGAGGGATGAGGCCATTGCGCAGATGACTCTGGCCTCTTGCGGCTCTCTAAGGAGTTTCTGGGCAAGTTCCACAGCTAGCTGGAGGAAGGGGACAAACTCCATCTCACCCGCAGAATAAAAGGTGGCGTGCGGCTATGAAATCCTTGCAGGGTTTTCCTCCCCCTGAGTTTATTAGCATTCTTGTGAATCATCAAATAACCAGTTTATCTTCTGAAAGAAAGCAAATTTCAATTGTATATTGAATTGTAAAATGTACAGTTCATGCTGGGTTGGTTAGTTGTATAAGCTATACAATCAGGGAATAAATACAATACCTCACAAAGTGTGCAACTAACCAATACAAAGTGAATATCAGTAATAAATTGGCTGCAAACAATCTACAGACCAAGAATTAGTCACTGAAGAAATCTGCAAATAATATTGAATAATGAATACATTGGAGGAGTTTGTGATGTGCTCCTAACCATTTGTGAACAGAAGAAAGACGAAATTCACTGAATAAATTATTCAGCTCTAGTTGATTTCATAATAAAATAGGTTTGATCTGCATAAAATTATACAGACATTTAAAATTTGGTATGAATGGAAAAACTTTTTGTTTGAACTCTATACATCTTACAGTTAATATTTTGTTTTTAACTTCCACTGTTATCCTTCCTTGTATTTCTCATTCTGATTTCACAAGGGAAAAAAAGAACCAGTTCTGTGACGATTTGATCTCTAGAAAAACATCCTTGTTATAAATGCTCTATCGATGCTCAAGGTAAACAAGAAGACTCAGTTATCGCTCATTTGTCTATTCCTCTTAGATTTATAAATTCATAGCTGGCAACACTGGATTGGAGACAGGATCATCTGTTTTTCTCAGGTGACATTTTGTGTTAACACTATACAGTTCTTCCGGAAGTGTTCTTTTCTGGGAAGTCTCACACTGTTACTTGCAGTGTTATAAGTTGGCACAAGCACTTACACATTACCCATTCAGTCTATCTGTAGCAGCCCTTTGCATTGATAAGCCTTGAAAGGCAACATATATTATGCATCTGAAGAAGTGGGGTTTTTTACCCACAAAAGCTTATGCCCAAAGAAATGTGTAAGTCTTTAAGGTGCCACTGGACTCCTTGTTGTTTTTGTGGATACAGACTAACATGGCAACCCCTCAGATATTTGGCATATATTATACCAGCAACACAGCTTGCAGAATCTGCAACAGTTTCTTCCTACCTATGGCATTTCTCGTGCACCCTTTAGTGTAATATTAACATCCTCAAGCCTGCAAAGTTTAGGTATGTGAGCAGTCAATGGGACTGTTTGTGTGATTAAAGTTAAGAATGTGTCTAAGTGCTGTGCTGAATTTGGATTTAGGTGCCAAGAACAGTAATTAAGTTTTGGTAAAGTTTCATTCCTTCTGATGGACGCTGCTCTTTGCCACTCCAAAGCACAGTTACTGTTTATACAACACTGATAGATAGATAGATAGATAGATAGATATTCCAGTTTTTGTGCAAGTCTATTTGGAATGAACTTTTCCCCAAAGGAGGAAACGTCAGCTTTGCTCGTGAAAGTGCTTTGGTGCTACTTGTGTAGTTCAGTGGTGGTGGGTGAATGGCAACGGGAAGGAGCTTGGAGGGAGGGATAACTTTGAGAAACTGAAAATGCTGTTATATTTGGCACACTTGGATAAATAAAATACTTGAAATAAATCAATTCTGCTTGCCCTAACATGTTGACTACTGACAGCTGATAATGTTGAATAAGGTTGCCCATCACCCACATTCAGTCATAATGACAAGACTTGATTTCCAAATTCTGTCTCTGCTCTCTATTCTTCTCCATCTGCTCAGCCCAGTATGTCAGCTCCTTCACATCTTTGACTCATACAAATCTCCTTTGCTCTTCTCCAAAACAGCTCAGTTCACACTACATTCTAACTACCATGAACATCCACCACTTGGTTTCTGTACAGTATTCTTTGTTTTGTGCTATATTACCTGCTGCCCTTTGAAAAGGAGCCCTTTAGGATAGACAACTTATTAGTTTTTGGCATGGCTTTCAGTGCACATTGGTACACTTACCATACATTGTTATTTTTTACATAGTGTTATAGATGTTAATGGCACTTAATAAACAAGAAGAATCTTGATCTTCTAATGCCCAAGGAATTGTTCATGCTCATGATTACCTGTTATCATAGCGCCTTCTGAATTTTCTCTCTCTCTCATTTATTTATACAGTGCAAAATTCTTCATCTGACAATATATCATCAGACTAAACTGATCTTGATTCTGGAAGCAATACCCCTGAGAGTGGCAGAAAGGCACTGTGCTCCATTTTCCATTTGTCCCACCTCAAACACATATATTGTCATTGCAGAAAAATACAACTTAGTATATTTACTGCCTGTTGTGCCTAAACTCAAAGTCAGCAATACAATTCTTAAGTCATCTTTGAGCTAGTGTAGAAAGGCTTCCAGGACTGAACTCATTTGTCTGAGTGCTCATTTCACTTTCTCCAGGCACATATCAAGATTAAGTAGGAAATCACTGTACCTTTATGTGCTTTTACGAAGAGTGAACAGAGTCTTAAAATGACAACAAAATTCCAAATTGATATTCTCAGTGCAATGCTTGTCAATACAAAAGCATCTCAATTTTTATACTGTGAGAAGCAAAACAGAATAGCAAAGTGGAATAGTAAAGTAGGTGGCATAATCTAACACACAGCACAAGCCTTAAAAAGCAAACTTTGATCTTGATCAAAGCACGGGACGCTGGGTAACTACTAACCTGTACAGCAGCTACTGTACCTAAGACCTTTCTGCCGTAGGGCCAGGTTGGGACTCCAGCTCACATTGTTGAGCAATAGCTTACAATGAAGTCAATGGGACTACTCTTGTGGGTAATTGCTCACCAATGTGAGTAAGATATTCATAATTCGGCATTTAGTGAACTACCACTGACACGTATAAACAATGCTCATCCAGGTGTAAGCCTGACTGGGTCCGATTGTCACCTGTTTACCACCTACACAAAACTGGCTGATTCTCCATTACACAAAGGCCCACTTGAACAACTCAGACTGCAGAAAGGGGGCTTAAAAGGGAGCAGAAACAGCCACTTCATAAATCCCCCATGCAAAGGGTTTCCCAACCCTTGATGGAGGAGGTGAAAGACCTCTACTCCAGCCCTACTCCCAGCCTCGAATATAGGGATGTTTAGGAGGGAGAAAATACACAAAGGATAGGGGCTGTGACTATAAAACACTTTTTTTCTCTACTTCCCAGGATCCATAAGGGGGTACTGGAAGTAGAGCAAAAACTAAAACAGTCTCTTTACTGTTTAAATAACATCTGGCGACAGCCGAGACCCTAAGTAGCCCAGAAAAAAGGTGTCTTAAAGCGCCTCTTGCCCCCCACCCTCCCACATTTCTGTGCCAAGCACAGAATTATTCTTGGTATAACCAAGACTCAGATCCTGTTAGTCTGAATTGGACATGAAGATTGTGCTATGTAGGGATTTTTAGTAACTGGGATCTCTCATGCAAAAGACACTCTAGCTTAAATTGGGCTCCAGAAGAATTAGAGCACAGAAGAAGGGGAAAATTCATAGTAGCCTCCCTGCTGACTCCCTTGTGCCCCATCAGGAGTTGGAAACAATCACAGACCTTGCATTCTGCTGTATTAATAAAATTACCCCACAGGACACCTCCAAAAATGACAACAATTCAAAGAAAGACCGCCACTAACAGCATAGCCACCTGTGAACAACATCTCCCATTTGAGCCTTCCCAGCTCTGTGTACCCCACAATCATGCCCCTTCCCCACAACTCGACTCAGGAAAGAGGCAAAAGTTAGATCTCTGCAGCAAGTTCTGAAGGTCACCAAGTTCAGGCTCTGAAGGAAAGTGAGTTCCAAAGCCAAGGAAACCTCACTGACAAGACCCAGCCACTATCTCCCTCTTATTTATACTAGCTGTGGTCTATCAGCAGAAAGACCTCAGATGATTATAAAGGAGAGAGACAGTTTCTTTGCTAAGGCAGCTTAAGGGAATTTGCCTTGCTATGGAACATGTGGAAGAGCCAATTACAATAGCGATTTCAGGCTTCTGTGCCAGGGCAAACCCTATCTTAGCGGTAACTGCAAAAAGAGCATAATAAGTCTGATTGTAATGATGGCTCATAGCTCTTTATTTGTCTTGGACAGGAGGAGAAGCTATATGGAAATATGTAAATCAGCTAATTGGGTACCCATTCATCCTTCACCGAACATCATTAACTTGGGAGAGGTGGTTCCCCACACAAACCATTTGGTTCAGGGACCATCCCATGTTTCAATAGCATTTTTTCCCCTGCCTCTCCCTTAGGTTTCCTTTCTTGAACTGTCACCTGAACTTCAGAACCTATATTTGTCTGCCCAAGTTGTGTAAGCAGAAAAAGAAATTTTGTCATCCTTTCAAATTGATTTTTTGTGATGCAGCTCCACTAGTAGAGTCACCTTCCAGGAAATGTTTTAAAATGTTTTTAGGGTGTTTATAACAAAAATGTATAGTTTGTTTTTATTTAGGGAACACCCTGCAGGAGAGTCTTATGCTTAACCCATCGAGGATCCCTGGAGGTGAGATGAATACCAAAATGTCGATTGTTCATTCTGCCTGCTTATATCTGTCATGGCGGAAAGCCCAGGAGACCATAGTACTAGAATTGCAGATGGAAAACCTAATTTAGAGATAAGATAAAATTTCTTTTATTAATAATCAAACAGAAATAAAGAAATTTTAAAACAAGACTCTACTGAATACAACATAAAAAACCTTAGAAACTAAGCACCAACCACCATATGGGTTCCAAATAGCCCTGCAAAAAATCATAGAATCATAGAATATCAGGGTTGGAAGGGACCCCTGAAGGTCATCTAGTCCAACCCCCTGCTCGAAGCAGGACCAATTCCCAGTTAAATCATCCCAGCCAGGGCTTTGTCAAGCCTGACCTTAAAAACCTCTAAGGAAGGAGATTCTACCACCTCCCTAGGTAACGCATTCCAGTGTTTCACCACCCTCTTAGTGAAAAAGTTTTTCCTAATATCCAATCTAAACCTCCCCCACTGCAACTTGAGACCATTACTCCTCGTTCTGTCATCTGCTACCATTGAGAACAGTCTAGAGCCATCCTCTTTGGAACCCCCTTTCAGGTAGTTGAAAGCAGCTATCAAATCCCCCCTCATTCTTCTCTTCTGCAGGCTAAACAATCCCAGCTCCCTCAGCCTCTCCTCATAAGTCATGTGTTCTAGACCCCTAATCATCTTTGTTGCCCTTCGCTGGACTCTCTCCAATTTATCCACATCCTTCTTGTAGTGTGGGGCCCAAAACTGGACACAGTACTCCAGATGAGGCCTCACCAATGTCGAATAGAGGGGAACGATCACGTCCCTCGATCTGCTCGCTATGCCCCTACTTATACATCCCAAAATGCCATTGGTCTTCTTGGCAACAAGGGCACACTGCTGACTCATATCCAGCTTCTCGTCCACTGTCACCCCTAGGTCCTTTTCCGCAGAACTGCTGCCTAGCCATTCGGTCCCTAGTCTGTAGCGGTGCATTGGGTTCTTCCATCCTAAGTGTAGGACCCTGCACTTATCCTTATTGAACCTCATCAGATTTCTTTTGGCCCAATCCTCCAATTTGTCTAGGTCCTTCTGTATCCTATCCCTCCCCTCCAGCATATCTACCACTCCTCCCAGTTTAGTATCATCCACAAATTTGCTGAGAGTGCAATCCACACCATCCTCCAGATCATTTATGAAGATATTGAACAAAACCGGCCCCAGGACCGACCCTTGGGGCACTCCACTTGATACCGGCTGCCAACTAGACATGGAGCCATTGATCACTACCCGTTGAGCCTGACAACCTAGCCAGCTTTCTACCCACCTTATAATGCATTCATCCAGCCCATACTTCCTTAACTTGCTGACAAGAATACTGTGGGAGACCGTGTCAAAAGCTTTGCTAAAGTCAAGAAACAATACATCCACTGCTTTCCCTTCATCCACAGAACCAGTAATCTCATCATAAAAGGCAATTAGATTAGTCAGGCATGACCTTCCCTTGGTGAATCCATGCTGGCTGTTCCTGATCACTTTCCTCTCATGCAAGTGCATCAGGATTGATTCTTTGAGGACCTGCTCCATGATTTTTCCAGGGACTGAGGTGAGGCTGACTGGCCTGTAGTTCCCAGGATCCTCCTTCTTCCCTTTTTTAAAGATTGGCACTACATTAGCCTTTTTCCAGTCATCCAGGACTTCCCCGGTTCGCCACGAGTTTTCAAAGATAATGGCCAATGGCTCTGCAATCACAGCCGCCAATTCCTTCAGCACTCTCGGATGCAACTCGTCTGGCCCCATGGACTTGTGCACGTCCAGCTTTTCTAAATAGTCCCTAACCACCTCTATCTCCACAGAGGGCTGGCCATCTCTTCCCCATTTTGTGGTGCCCAGCGCAGCAGTCTGGGAGCTGACCTTGTTAGTGAAAACAGAGGCAAAAAAAGCATTGAGTACATTAGCTTTTTCCACATCCTCTGTCACTAGGTTGCCTCCCTCATTCAGTAAGGGGCCCACACTTTCCTTGGCTTTCTTCTTGTTGCCAACATACCTGAAAAAACCCTTCGTGTTACTCTTGACATCTCTCGCTAGCTGCAGCTCCAGGTGCGATTTGGCCCTCCTGATTTCATTCCTACATGCCCGAGCAATATTTTTATACTCTTCCCTGGTCATATGTCCAACCTTCCACTTCTTGTAAGCTTCTTTTTTATGTTTAAGATCCGCTAGGATTTCATCATTAAGCCAAGCTGGTCGCCTGCCATATTTACTATTCTTTCGACTCATTGGGATGGTTTGTCCCTGTAACCTCAACAGGGATTCCTTGAAATACAGCCAGCTCTCCTGGACTCCTTTCCCCTTCAAGTTAGTCCCCCAGGGGATCCTGGCCATCCGTTCCCTGAGGGAGTCGAAGTCTGCTTTCCTGAAGTCCAGGGTCCGTATCCTGCTGCTTACCTTTCTTCCCTGCGTCAGGATCCTGAACTCAACCAACTCATGGTCACTGCCTCCCAGATTCCCATCCACTTTTGCTTCCCCCACTAATTCTACCCGGTTTGGCAAATTGTGCTTTATAGTTGGGGAGAGGGATGCACAAATGCTTACTGGATATTAGCCTGATCCAAAGCGCATGATAGCCAGTGGAAAGATTCCTGTTGAATTCAATGGGCTTCGGATCAGGTCCTATGTGAGAGGTGGTCTCTGTACAGCACAGTGGGTTAAGGGCTCAATCATGCAATCTTACAGACAAAACACCCTCTTTTGCCTAGTAACAACAGCCTATTTAGGCCCCAACATAGGAAAGTGCTTAACCATGTGCTTAAGTCCATCCATATGCAGCATAGCACGTGCTTAACTTTAAGCATCTTTAAATCCCATTGACAGAACAGGGATTCCTTCCAGAATCAGGGCTCTAGATTACCAAGTCTTCAGCAAATAGACCATGCCAAACTCTGCATTTGTGCAGCACCCAGCAGAATAGGGGCTCTGGGAACTCTCAGAATAAAAATTGCTCAACAACAACAATAGTCAATTTGAAGTTTCAAGAAGCACTTCTTTTGTGTGCCAAATTTATCAGCTTTTTAAACAAACATTAAAACACCACACCCTTTTCAGCTGCCTCTGCTCCTTCTATGCTAAGTATGCTTAACAGAGCAGTGGCTTGTGCAGTAGGGAATGGGGAGTTTAATGAATCATACATACTTTATTTGAAAAATATCAATAACCATTCACAGGTCTCTTCTTGCATAAACTACATGAAAATTCCCATGTAAATGGTGCATAGCTTCTTTATGATTCATGCTCTGTTTTTTAGTACAATGCTAAATCATTTTAAAAAGTGTGGCTTTACCTGCCAAGCTTAAGGTAAATTTCCATCAGTGATTAAATACATGTTTCATTCCCTATAATCCTTGTCAGTTATATGAATAGGTGGTAATGGAACACTTTATTTTCTCCTGTTATTAATACACAAAATACTCATACAAATGTACTCAACAATATCTGTTTGGTAGATTGACAGGCTAATTTATGTAACTGAATTCAGAAGCCAGAAACAGAATTATGCTATAAAAAAACCTTAAAATGCCACAAAATGACTGTAAAATATACACACACCACTTAGAATTCCACTTTTAAAGTCTTTTACGGGTCTGTTCTCCCCTCAACAGATACATGTAACTCCTACTAATATTGTTATAGCTTACATTGACCTGGACACAGGAACAAGACAAGAGTGGTATGGGGTCAATGTGGAGGCTGCAACTGTCTTTAAAATTTACCACTTATGGTAACCACTACACAGCAGAATAGTTTTAATTCAGATTTGAAGCTGATGACAACGGCTTGAAATATATCAGAAAGTTTGAAGAGGATCTGAGCCACTTCCATCTTCATGTTCTGCCATCCAAGGGACTTGGCTTGCATATCCAGGCTCCAAGCCTTTCCCATACATAAGGTTAAGGTAAGGGACATCTCAAGCTACACTAGGCATTCCATTCCCCCTATGCCAAGGCAATAAAACAAGGACAAATGCCTCTATAATTCCCTGTAGTGAATGGACTAAATTAACCCTTTTAAACCTGCAATTCACATTGGTAAGTCACTAAACTTGTTCCCAGTAAACAAGGACCCCCTTCCCCCAAACCAGACATAATGGATGCCAACAGCAAGGTGAAAAACACCTACCAATTTTGTTGCCAGTTTTGCTGCATGGATAAAATCCCTTCCAGACCCCAGCAGGGTGATTAGCTGACTCAGTAGCATTCTTGGAGATCCATCAAATCTTTTTAAGGAACGGGAGCATAGGAAAATAAGAACACCAAATATTGGCCACCCATGCCCAGAAGGCCCTAAATATCCCTTCTGCAGGAGCGATTCGGGTCCCCTGCTACCCAATCTATTAATGATTGTCTAAGGGTGGGGCTGAGTCAAAGTCCACAAATCCAGTGGTGAGCTGGAGCCGGTTTGCACTGGTTCGCTGGAACCAGTTGTTAAATTTAGAAGCCCTTTTAGAACCGGTTGTTTTATGAGGGACAACCGGTTCTAAAAGGACTTCTAAATTTAACAACTGGCCAAAAGTGGTGCCTTAGGCACTGACTCCGTGGGTACTCTGGGGCTGGAGCACCCACGGGGAAAATTTGGTGGGTGCAGAGCACCCACCGGCAGCTCCCCACCCCACCCCACCCCCCTGGCCCCAGCTCACCTCCATTCTGCCTCCGCCTCCTCCCCTGAATGCACCACCCCGCTCTTCTTCTCCATCCCCAACTTCTCGCAAATCAGCTGTTCGCGCAGGAAGCCTGGGAGGGCTGAGAAACAGGCGGCAGCTTCACACTCGGGCCCAGGGAGACGGAGGTGAGCTGGCATGAGGAGGGCTGCCCACGCCACAGCATGTAACCCGGGAGGCACAGGGGAACCGCTCCCTGCCCCAGCTCGCCTCCACCTCCCTAGGCCTGAGCGCAAAGCTCGGCGCTTGCTTCTCAGCCCTCCCAGGCTTCCAGCGCGAACATCTTATTCACAGGAAGGTGGGGGCGGAGAAGCAGAGCGGGCTGGTGCGTTCAGGGGAGGAGGTGGAGGCAAAGCGGAGGTGAGCTGGGGCCAGGTGTGGGGTGGGGCGGGGCGGGGCAGGGAGCTGCCAGTGGGTGCTCCAGCCCCGGAACACCCACGGAGTCAGTGCCTAAAGGCGCCACTTTTGATGTGATCAGTCGGGGGAGCAGCCACTCTCCCTGCTTCCCCCCTAGCTAAGCTACCCCACCCATAGGAGCCATAGGGACCTTCTGGATGCTTCCTGGGAGCTGCCCCAGGTAAGCAATGCTGGGACTCCCCACCTCACCCCCCGGCAGGTCCCTCTGTCTCTTAGGGGCAGGGTGGGCACCCACTACAGTGGCCCACAAGACCTTCCTGCCTGGTTCTGGGGGCAGTCGGGGGACAGGAGGTGGGTCACGACCCCTTGTGGGGTGAGGAGGGAAGTGGTTGTTAAGATTTTGGCAGCTCATCACCGCACACACCCATTGGAACATCTATGTTTCTCCCACAGCACGTTGAACTACTCTTCCCTACTACCAGAGAGAAATAAGCCTGAGCTTCAACATTAAGCTCTATCTTTGGAACCACCAAAACTCTAACAGACTTCAGATCCTGCCTTTTGGTTTTGCCCATTAGGCAATATGGGCCAGGTGAACATATTTGGATCTTGATCCAGATTTGGATTTTATTCCTTCCTCCCTTCCAAATCTTGGAGGTATTTGGATTCAGAGGTATGGTTTATATTCATGTTTGTTTTTTATACAAAGACCATCTGAAAGTCTGTAGAACCATATATATATATATATATAAAAATAAAATTTTCAAAATTACAGGGTGTGGTTATCAGAAAGTGCTCAATTTTTGCACATTCATGTCTACTTTATACAAAGTGAAATGTTGCCTGGCTCTGTTCCCAGGCAGCTCATGAACAGAGGGTTTGATTGAAGATTTAATAAAATTAACACTACTTTCTTGACTTATTTTCCTCTTTTCTTCTTAATCGTCTCTTCAAGATTAAACTCATCAGCACTTGACAAAAACTGCAAATAACAACCAGATGCAGGAGTTGGTTTTATCTTTTTATGCAAGTATGTGGTGCTAATTAGTGCAAATTGATTAAACTTTAATTGCCTGATCCATGGCTAATTAATATTTATAAGATGAATGAGCAAGAAAACCAGACATTTATTAAAACACTTTAATGATTTTTCATATGTTTTGACAAAGCAAAGCAAATAGATGTTATATGAGTTTAAATGTGCCAGACACAAGTAGTGTTTTCCTTACCTGCTTCTAACTATGAATATTAGAAAGCTAATACATTTTCTCCCCCTAGAACACAGTTTTATGAACTTCCTTCTTTCTTGCTCTCATATATATGCACTCCTGTTCATATTTTCCTGATACTATGTTCTTGTTTGTATTTTGTAAGACATACACAATCCAATATGAGACTGCAGCCAATGGGCTTAATTGAACTGAAAAGACAAGGCTTCTTTTAGAACCCTATCCACCACTTGAGATACTATGTAAAATATCATCAACAAGATGTTTTGCCTTCAAATAGCTACTGTTTGCACACTTCAGAGAGTAAAATTCAACCCTTGCTAAGTTTCAGTAGCTACAAACAATTCTCCTTTACCTGTAGGTGACCTCCATGTTTTGGAGACCCAGTATATTCAACCCTGATATTCTACTATAGAGAGGAAGCATTTGTCTTACTAATACTACTTTATCAAACTATTCTCAAAAAGCAATACATTGAATCTGTAGCAAAGTTCTACCCAATCCAGTATCAGGCCCTGCTGATACCTCCATTTCCCCAGGGAATCAGACATCACACTACAAATGTTTTCTCACTAACCCTGACTTTTTGGGAGTCTGATTTTTTAAACTTATCTTCCATCCATCTTTCCTAACTAGCTCAGACCCTTTAGTGCAGGCTTCTGTTTCTTTAAGTCTGGTTCCTACTGAGGTTTTCACCCTAGCAGGCTTTGTGCCCAGTCCTTTCTTCCTATCTGATTCCTACTCCCTGCAGACTTATACTTCACGTGGGTGGGTGCTCATACAACCCTCTTATTCCTTTGAATGTCTTCTCTGACTAGCTACAGGCTGCCCTTTATATCTCCCAGTCTGCCTGATTCTGAGTTACATGCTCCCCTGTCATGTGACCTTTGTACTCACTCCCTCCACCTGGCTGGTACAGGTGGGGCTAAGCCCTAGCCCCTTAGGGTGTGTCCACACAGCCAGTGGCAGTGAGCCTTTCAGCCCAGGTTGACAGACTTGAGCTAGGCAGGACTTGTGCTAGAACTTTAAAAATAACTTTGTAGACAGTGCTTTGAAGTTGTGGCTCAGACTCCATAGACTTCAGAGTCCAAACTCCATCTCAAGCCTCAATTTCAAAGCATTGTCCATACAGTTACTTTTAGAGTGCTAGAACAAGCCTTTTGACCTGGACTAGGAGGCTCGCTGCTGTGGACTGGGTAGACATACCCTTTAAGGCTAGCTCCCCCTATGAGAACCCTATATATTTAAGAGATAAAGATTTTATTTTTAAAAGCTACCAGTAGAGCTGCCCCTGCATTTTTGCTGGACATTTCTGTACAGATGCTTTATGCCACTTCCTTTATTTATTTATGAGCCATAAAGTAATGCTATAAAAGAATTAATTTTGTTTTTATACAAAACGTTCTTCAAGTGAATACATTTTGAGAACAAGGATTACATGTAAAAAATCACTGAACTGAAAACCCTTTCCATACTTTCTGCAGCAATTGAGTAATTCATTTCAGACAATGCTATTTTGAACCTCTCTTGCATTCTTCCCCCCGCCCACACACACGCTTTTTGCTGCATTTTTTAAACATTTGTTCTGTAGCAAAAGTTAAGCAGAATGACTTTACTGCAATCCTATTAGGCAACACAGCAGAACCCTGTTAAATGCTTATTTTTTCCACTGGTTCATTTTTGTTAACAAACTTCCTGTACACTATCAAGGAAACTACCATAGCAAGCATATGAAAAGATTAGACCTGTGGTTTTCACATGAAGAAATGTTCTGTAAACTACATATTGTAACATAATAGAGCCCTTTTAAATGACTGTACTAGCTTACAGCCTATATATTGAAATAAACCTGAAAAGAAGTAATAAAAGAATCCATTCTTGTGTATGTGGGGGATGATGAATTGAAGAAGATTCTGGTGAACTTAATGATCTACTATCTACTGTAAGTGCTCAAAAGGTACTTGAAATACACAATAGAAAACATTTTTAGGAGCATATATACGTAATTGACTGTACAGATATACACTGTGGCTACATGCAAAGAAGAAAGAACCAAGTAAATACTTAAGGCAAAAATTTCCTCTCTAATCCACACTGTATTGAGTGTTCTACATGCATTCTCACTCCCGCTGACATCACTGCGCTTTCCATGTGTGGCACTAGTACACAAAGAGCCACACTGAGGATAAGAAATACACAATAGGAAGCACACAAGAGAACTTTGCCCACAATAATTATGAGGGATATTTGAAGCAATCAAGGTCTGGACATAATTAGAACAGACCTAAATCTAAGCCTAAAATTCAGACTCAAATAAATCAGCCTGAGACTATTAAGGTTTAAATGGTTTGGTTAATCTTAAAAAACAACACGCAGCTCTGCATTTCCTAGTTTTCACTGAGACCAGATGTAGGAATGCTACAAGCAAACCTTTTCCCAGTCTGGTCAGGAACCAAGAAATCCTGGAAATCTCAAGAGGGAGCATGTTCTTGCAAGATTTCCAACTTGATTCCTTGGCATAAGCAGTTAAATGAGGCTCCGATTTTGGGAGTCCTATCCCAATAGAACCTTTCATCCAACATTTTATCATGATCTTATTATTATATTTGAAATGACTAAATACTGTCAGGGGTGTTGGGACTATTTTTAAAGTGGGGGTGCTGAGAGTCATTGAACTAAGCAGTAAACCCTGTGTTTAATAGAATCCACTTCAAGGCAGGGGATGCAGCAGCACTCCCAGCATTCCTAGTTCCAGGACCTATGAATACTATACATATCACTTGTATTATAGCTGAAGATTTTAACTTCACAATAAGGCTCTTGTTTCCAGGACAAATATTTGAAATCTCAATTTTCTACCAATGGAGAGAGTGGTTTTGATTTTTTTACAAAAGTCTGCTCATTACATGAACTTCTCATGGAAATACAATGATGCACAAGTAAAAAAATATTTTTTTACTGAAATTTAAGAACAAATCATATCTACTTATGTCATAAATATAAAGGGAAGGGTAAACCCCTTTGAAATCCCTCCTGGCCAGGGGAAAGCTCCTCTCACCTGTAAAGGGTTAAGAAGCTAAAGGTAACCTCGCTGGCACCTGACCAAAATGACCAATGAGGAGACAAGATACTTTCAAAAGCTGGGAGGAGGGAGAGAAACAAAGGGTCTGTGTGTCTGTCTATAGTCTGCCTTTGTCGGGGATAGACCAGGAATGGAGTCTTAGAACTTTTAGTAAGTAATCTAGCTAGGTACGTGTTAGATTATGATTTCTTTAAATGGCTGAGAAAAGAACTGTGCTGAATAGAATAACTATTTCTATGTATCTTTTTTGTAACTTAAGGTTTTGCCTAGAGGGGTTCTCTATGTTTTGAATCTAATTACCCTGTAAGGTATCTACCATCCTGATTTTACAGGGGGGATTTCTTTATTTCCATTTACTACTATTTTTATTAAAAGTCTTCTTGTAAGAAAACTGAATGCTTTTTCATTGTTCTCAGATCCAAGGGTTTGGGGCTGTGGTCATCTATGCAAATTGGTGAGGCTTTTTATCCAACATTTCCCAGAAAAGGGGGGGTGCAAGTGTTGGGAGGATTGTTCATTGTTCTTAAGATCCAAGGGTCTGGGTCTGTAGTCATCTAGGCAAATTGGTGAGGCTTTTTACCAAACCTTGTCCAGGAAGTGGGGTGCAAGGTTTTGGGAAGTATTTTGGGGGGAAAGAAGCATCCAAACAGCTCTTTCCCAGTAACCAGTATTAATTTGGTGGTGGTAGCAGCCAATCCAAGGACAAAGGGTGGAATATTTTGTACCTTGGGCAAGTTTTGACCTAAGTTGGTAAAGATAAGCTTAGGAGGTTTTTCATGCAGGTCCCCACATCTGTACCCTAGAGTTCAGAGTGGGGGAGGAACCGTGACAACTTACTTTGCTTACAACAGGTCCAAACTATTTTATCAGTAATATAATCATATAACTATTGCCAGCATCATTAGAAAGGGGAGTGGTCATATGTAATAACCTTGAGAGTAATCATTTAGAAACTATGTTTTTCAGAAACTTAGCAACGGACAAGCCCTCAGCATATCCCATCATGAGAACAAAGTCTCCTTGGGTGAATGTGTGTGTTTTTCTAGGATGGAATGTATATAATGTTATTCTCCATACGTTCACCTAAAGGAGATGGTTCGTGCATTTAATATAAACAAGTTCAGGGAGAACAATTTTTGGACACAGTTCTGTGGATGAACATTCCCTCCATCTCATTCAATTCCAGTTAAGCTCTTATTGAACTCATTTGTTGTTTTTCTAACTCCATTCTGGAGACTTCTTAATTACTACTGCTCCAGACAATTTGGTGAGGGGAATGGAACTGAAGGGCTACTATTATAATTTACTTATATAACACTAACTTTAATCTGGGAGCTTCACAGATGAATAAGAAGAAAAGGATCTGGCTCCAAAGAGTTGTCAGAAATGAAGGAGACTATAGTAAGTACCTAAGAGAAATAAAAGAAAGAAAGAAAATGTTCTAGAGAGATACTGAATGTTGTTGAGATGTAGCTACCCAAAGTCTTGGTTATATGTGGTATAAAGACCAAATAAAGCTATTTACAGAAGTAAACTTCAGACAGGAAGGCAGAAAAAGCTATGTTTCTATCATTCATTGAATCAAGGATACCTCTTCTTAAGGGCATTGTGGTACTGAGAAAACAGGTGAAACTGAGTTTAATGTTCTCATTAAAGAGTTAAGAGATTTCTTTTCAAAAAAACGTAAGTTGAAATATGTCGGGCACAAGATTAACGGTAAAGGAGGGTTAAAAAGACCCAAATGTCAAAAGGTCAAATTCTACTCTCACAGCTTGTCTACACAGGGAAGTAGGTGCACAATAAACTATGTGTGAATTTAAAGCACTCTAGCTACTCTGCAGTAATGCCCTGTAAAGACACATACTACGAACTAAGAGCATCTGAGAGTGGTTTAGCTAAGTGCAATTCCAATGGAACATTCCAACTTTCAAAATTTGTTTTCATTCTGAATTGGAACCAAACCAAAAATAAATAAAATGAGAACTTTCCCACAAAATGATAAACTGGAAAAAAAATTGGGTCAAAATGTTGAATTTCAGTACAATGAAGTGTTTTGTTCAGATTTAGACTTTTAAAATAATAATTTATAATAAAATAAAATTTTCAAAATGAAAAGTCATTTCAAAACAAAATTGAACTATTCTGTTCTCATAAGGAACATATCAAAACACTTTTTTCAGTTTTTAAAGAGAAGTTTCATCCAAATCAACATGTTCCTATATCAAAATTGAAACTTTTCGTAACTCCATTTGACAACAGAAAAATGTTCCAAGAATATTCTAGTTCTAGTAGTGTCCACTCCTGGATACAAACTACTATTGGATACAAACTACAGCATCATTATTCATACTTTTGTCACCTCCAGATTGCATTAAGGCAAAGTGATATACATGGCATTGCACCTGAAAAACACCAACTGGTGCAAAAAATGCTACCAACTTTTAAAATGATGTTTCATGTAGGGAATGTATTATATTTGTGTTCCAGAAATTACACAGACTTCCAATTCATTTCAAAGTGAATTTGAGATATGTGTTTTGGCCTATAAAAACCCATATGGTTTGAGTACTGGGTGTCTCAGAGACTGCACCTCTATCTCCCACATACCTAAACATAACAGTTGAAATCAGATGGGGTATTTGAGATAAGAAAGCCTAGGTTTACATGTGATCAGATTATGTGCTTCCTCAATGGAGAGTGCTCACCTATGGCATTCACTTATCTCATGGAGCTGACAGCCTGAATTCACTGACCACCCAGGCACAATACAAGAGAAGGGTAGGAGTCATATCTGTGGTGAGGTGATCTTTTAATGTAGTTTCTTTTTACATTGTTATACAGTAGATATAGAATAGCTGACAATTTATATAAATTCTATTGTTCATGCAATTGTAAAAATGTTGATGTTGACTGACGTATTATACACATTTGAATAAATAAAAAAAAAGCTTGAACTTCTGAAGTTCACCACTGATCATTCCACATAAAGCAGTCAAGGATAAGTCCTACCAAACCCACAGATGCCCCCAAGATTTGCAGGAAAAGCTTGGGAATCATAGAACTGGGAGGGACCTCGAGAGGTCATCTAGTCCAGTCTCCTATACTCAAGGCATGACTAAGTATTATCTAGACCATCCCTGACAGGTGTTTGTCTAACCTGCTCTTAAAAATCCCCAATGATGGAGATTCCACCACCTCCCTAGGCAAGTTATTCCAGTGGTTAACCACTCTGACAGCTAGGAAGTTTTTCCTAATGTCCAACTGAACCCGCCCTTGCTGCAATTTAAGCTCATTGCTTCTTGTCCTACCCTCAGAGGTTAAGAAGAATAATTTTTCTCCCTCCTCCTTGTAACAATGTTTTATGTACTTGAAAACTGTTATCAGAGTAACAGCCGTGTTAGTCTGTATTCGCAAAAAGAAATGGAGTACTTGTGGCACCTTAGAGACTAACCAATTTATTTGAGCATGAGCTTTCGTGAAGTGAGCTGTAGCTCACGAAAGCTCATGCTCAAATAAATTGGTTAGTCTCTAAGGTGCCACAAGTACTCCATTTTTTTTGAAAACTGTTATGTCCTCTCTCAGTCTTCTCTTCTCCAGACTAAACAAACCCATTTTTTTCAATCCTCTCATAAGTCATGTTTTCTGGACCTTTAATCAATTTTGTTGCTCTTCTCTGGACTTTTTCCAGTTTGTCCACATCTTTCCTGAAATGTGGCACTCAGAACTGGACACAATACTCCTGTTGAGGCCTAATCAGAGCGGAGTAGAGCAGAAGAATTACTTCTCATGTCTTGCTTACAATATTCCTGCTAATACATTGCAGAACAATGTTTGCTTTTTTTTTGCATAGTGTTACACTGACTCATATTTAGCTTGTGATCCACTATCACCCCCAGATCCCTTTCTGCAGTTCTCCTTCCTAGGCAGTCATTTCCCATTTTGTATGTGTGCAACCGATTGTTCCTTCCTGAGTGGAGTACTTTGCATTTGTCCTTATTGAATTTCATCCTCATTACTTCAGACCATTTCTCCAGTTTGTCCACATCATTTTGAGTTTTAATCCTATCCGCCAAAGCACTTGCAACCCCTCCCAGCTTGGTATTGTCCGCCAACTTTATAATTATACTCTCAATGCCATTATCTAAATCACTGATGAAGATATTGAACAGAACTGGACCCAGAACAGATCCCTGCAGTACTCCACTCATTATGCCCTTCCAGCATGACTGTGAACCACTGATAACTAATCTCTGGTAATGATTTTCCAGCCAGTTATGCACCCACCTTATAGGAGCTCCATCTAGGTTGTATTTCCCCAGTTTGTTTATGAGAAGGTCATGCGAGACAGTATCAAAAGCCTTACTAAAGTCAAGATATACCACATCTACTGCTTCCCCCCATCTATAAGGCTTGTTACCCTTCAAAGAAAGCTATCAAGTTGGTTTGATATGATTTGTTCTTGGCAAATCCATGCTGATGGTTATTTATCACCTTATTATCTTCTAGGTGTTTGCAAATTGATTGCTTATTTATTTGCTCCATTATCTTTCTGGCTGTAGAAGTTATGCTGACAGATCTGTAATTCCCTGGGTTGTCCTTATTTCACTTTTAATAGATGGGCACTATATTTGACCTTTTCCAGTTTTTGGGAATGTCTCCAGTCTTCCATGACTTTTCAAAGATAATTGCTAATGGCTCAGATATCTCCTCAGTCAGCTCTTTGAGTATTCTAGGATGCATTTCATCAGGCCCTGATGATTTGACGACATCTATCTTGTCTGAATAATTTTTGACTTGTTCTTTCCCTATTTTAGACTCTGAGCCTACCTCATTTTTCACTGACTTTCACTATGTTACACATCCAATCACCACCAACCTTCTTGGTGAAAACCAAAACAAAGAAGTCATTAAGTAGCTCTGCCATTTCCACATTTTCTCTTATTGTCTTTCCCCCTGCATTGAGTAACGGGCCTACTCTGTCCTTGGTCTTCCTCATGCTTCTAAAGTATTTGTAGAATGTTTTCTTGTTTCCTTTTATGTCCCTAGCTAGTTGTATCTTGTTTTGTGCCTTGGCTTTTCTAATTTCGTCCCTACATACTTGTGTTATTTGTATATATTCATCCTTTGTAATTTGACTGAGTTTCCACTTTTTGTAGGACTCTTTTTTGAGGTTCAGATCATTGAAGATCTCCTGGTTAAGCCAGAGTGGTCTCTTGCCATGCTTCCTATATTTTCTACACAGTGGGATAGTTTGCTCTTGTGCGCTTAATAATGCCTCTTTGAAAAACTGCCAACTGTTTTCAATTGTTTTTCCCCTTAGACTTGCTTCCCATGGGATTTTACCTACCAACTCCCTGAGTTTGCTAAAGTCTGCCTTCTTGAAATCCATTGTCTTTATTGTGCTGTTCTCCCTCCTACCATTCCTTAGAAACATGAACCAGTTCATGATCACTTTCACCCAAGTTGCCTTCCACTTTCAAATTCTCAACCAGTTCTTCCCTATTTGTCAAAATCAAATCTAGAACAGCCTCCTCTCAGTAGTTTTCTCCACCTTTTGAAATAAAAAAATGTCTCCAATACATTCCAAGAACTTGTTGTATAATCTGTGCCCTGCTGTGTTATTTTCTCAACAGATGTCTGGGTAGTTGGAGTCCCCCATCACCACCAAGTCCTGTGCTTTGGATGATTTTGTTAGCTGTTTAAAAAAAGCCTCATCCACCTCTTCTTCCTGGTTTGGTGGTCTGTAGTAAACCCCTACCATGATACCACCCTTGTTTTTTTACTCCTTTTATCCTTACCCAGAGACTTTCAACAAGTCTGTCTCTTATTTCTATCTCAACCTCAGTCCAAGTGTATACATTGTTAATATATATAAGGCAACACCTCCTCCCTTTTTCCCTTCCTGACCTTCCTGAGCAAGTTGTATCCTCCTATACCAATATTCCAGTCATGCGTCTTATCCCACCAAGTCTCCATGATGTCAACTATGTCATAGTTGTGTTTATTTACTAGCATTTCAAGTTCTTCCTGCTTACTCCCCATGCTTCTTGCATTAGTATACAGACATCTAAGATACTGATTTGATTCCCCCACCCCAATTCTGTCTTGTCTGTCCCTTATTTCTGCTATAACAGCCCATGCTCCCACCAGATTCTAACCCTTCTCCCAGGTCTCCATGTTTTTGACTTCCTGTGGGCTCCAGTTGCTTGCCCCCACTGAACCTAGTTTAAAGCTCTCCTCACTAGGTTAGCCAGTCTGTAGCCAAATATGCTCTTTCTCTTCCTCAGACTTCTACTAAAATCAGATGGCACCACCCATCAGTCTAAGCCAATGTGGTTAATAAAAGCTAGAATCATAGAATCATAGAATATCAGGGTTGGAAGGGACCCCTGAAGGTCATCTAGTCCAACCCCCTGCTCGAAGCAGGACCAATTCCCAGTTAAATCATAGCATAGCATGGAAGAACAGGACAAGACCTGCTTAACTACCTGTCATTAAAAATTCATTTTTTAGCGAGAGGGGGAACCTTGGAAGAGGTAGTGGCTCTTGTTCCAGTGACCTTCATTTTGATGATGTACTTGATTAATATCACCATCATTGTCAGAGAGGGTGTGTGCATGCACGTGTGCATTTGGGAGCAAAATTAGATGCTTAGCATTACTTTAAAATGTGAACAACTCTTTAAACAAGTCTCTTAGACATCAAGTGAGGACATCTTAAATAGGCCAAATGCTGTGGTGATTTATACCTAATGTAATCACACTGAAACTAATGGAAAGGGTTTAAATCAGAGAATTTAGTGACCTTTAGTGGCCAACCAAGCATTTAAAATTATATTTTAATAGATCAGGAGAGTGAGCTTACCAATAGGGCTGGATGTAGCAGATTCACTCTAAAAATGGAATATTGCCTGAGCTCTTTTCTTAGTTCTTCCACTGACCTACTATGTGACAATGGACAAATGTCACCCTGTCTGTGCCTCCAGCTGCACATCTGCAAAGGCAAAACTTACTGACTGAAGTAGAGTAGCTAAATTACTTCAGCAGAGAAGTTCATTTTAAATGATCAGTAGAACCAGTTGTTTGCAAAGATCACTATTTTGGATGCTTGTTTTCAAACTCATTTCTTACTTTTTTTGGTAATGCACATACTGCTAAATCTGTTTTGTGGAGAAACAGTAAGATTACTCTTTCACCAAATCCTGGGTTCAAATTTTTTCTTGAGAACTGGTGAATTAGCTAATAAAATAAAAATAATAATAATAAATAATATAATAATTAATAATGGGCTAGATCATCATCTGGCATATCTTAATTGACTTCACGGAACTATGCCCATTTACACCAGCTAAGGGACTGGCCTAATATGTATTACTGTCTGCAAAACAGACAATATAATTTATAAAAAGAGTATCTATTCAGGTATATTCTTATCCTCGGTGTGCATGTTCTAACCCTTTCATTAATAGCAATCAATATTATATCTGTACAGGCAGATGAAGTTAGATCCCCAACTGGTATGTTTTCACTTGTGAATAAGTCTGTTTAATGTCTGTGAGCTGGAGAAAGAAGCTACAGAAAAAAAACCACAGCTTTGGTAAAAGCGGGGCCAGCTCTAGGTTTTGTGCTGCCCCAACCGCAAAAAAAAAAAAAAAAAAAAAAAAGCCAGAGTGCCACCGAAGCAAAAAAAAAAAAGGGGGGCCCGAGTGCCACCCCTTGAAAAGTGCCACTCCAAGCACGTGGTTGGTTTGCTGGTGCCTAGAGCCGGCCCTGGGTAAAAGTAACGTACCAGCAATATGTGGCTGTTGTGTTATTCAAATTTGTTTTTCTACTTATTAGCATAGCTTTCTAGCCTTGACTTCCATCTCCTATACCCCTTAATACATTTAAAAGGCACTGGAACACTGGTTTCTTTCAGGTAGAATATATGCTAATCTGCTTCTATTTTTAAGAAAATAGGACAATCTCTGTGCCTCCTTATTGAAGATCCATTTCCTGGATTGACTTCAGAACCAGACTGCCCCTGCTTTGTCGAAATTAGACACACAGATGACATCATTTGTCCAGTCTTGTGAGGAGCAGCACCCACTGGTGAACTCATGGAATGACATTTCCAATCAATTCAAGGAGCACAGAACATTCTGTCCAGCGCCAGAGAAGGGAGGAAGAGAAGAGAGAGAATTGAAAGGTCAAGAAAATAAAGGGGTAGCTATCATCAGTCTTTCAGTCATCTTTATGAACATAACCCCCATCCAAAATAGATTAAAATAACCAGTCATGCTACTAAACATCTGGAGTTCACTCTGTCTTCCCCTTCCTCCTCCAGTTCTACTTCCTTAATAGAATTCTCAATGTCATGCATGTCGCTGAGACTGTCAGCAAATAATCATCCCGGAAACAACAGGAAATTAAATGCTACTGTTACAAAATTGTAAATGTTATGGGCCCAATTCTGCCCTCAATTATACACATGCAACTCCCTTTCCAGTCAACTGAAGCTTCTGGGATGTGCTTTCCTTGAAGTCAGCTACAGGCAGAATCACACCCCGATCCTTTAAAAGCCTCTTTAATAACTGGAGTGCTCCTTCAAAAACTATTATATTCCACAGCTAAATCAATTATAGTGCTAAGTGATGCCGCTACTAAAACAATGAAAAAAATGAACCTGAGCTATTTGTGCAGGAGCATATTTGTACTTGACAGAATAAAATAAACCATTTTTTTTTCTTTTAAAGAAATGGAATCAACACACATGAATTATAGAACAAATTTTCAGGCTTCAGGAACCAGCTATCACTTTGGGTATGTTGGATCTATTCATTTTTCTCAGAGATGTAACAATTAAATGAATCTATGAAGAACTGAGTGGGAGGCCCTCAGGGTCATACTGGACATGTTTTCTCAGTTTGCCCACGCTGTGCTAAAAAGCTGTTGTCTGAGGCAGTAGCAGCAGAAAGAAAATGCATTTAAAAAAAAGGCTCCTGTGAATTTATGAGAAGTGCATCACAAAGACAAATATTTCAGCCATGCAATTCCATTCGGCCTTTTCAGCTGTGTGTCCATAGCAAGTCAACGGCTAAATTGAAAAATCAATTCCAATTTAAATTATTGGAATAAAGAACACCAGGAGTCAGAGATAAAATGGCTTTGTTCTCTGAGATCCTTTTTAATTGGAAAGTTATTTCTTCAGGGTATTCTAATGGTTCTGAGGAAAGATTGCAAAATAAAGTTGATCGGCTGGGGGAAGGTTAATAGCTAATGTGCTTTTCTTACTGCACAGCAGCCTCCTGCGTTTATGACAACCCCCGTCATATGTGCAAAGACCCACAATTCTAAATCATTTGGTATATGCAACTACAGTACTTTTCTCAGTCTTCCAAGAAATCATATTATGGATGTTACCATGGCATATTCATAGCACTTTGGCTAGCATTCCAGTAGGGCTTTCTTTGCCTGCCAATGTATAAGGGTAATTTGTTTAAAACTTCCCTGATGTTTATGTTATAGTAAAAAAAATTAGGGTGAATTTAGAGGCAACATGATAGCCCTAACATTGACACTGATAAAGCTCTACACATGCAGCGCAAAGAAAACCTTACCCTTTTATTAAGAAAATATTTAAACAGTGAACAGTAATCTAGGTGCAGAATCAGCAATAGGAGCTGTTGTAATGAAAGACCAGCTATGAGTAGGATTCCACAGAGGATGCTAGGACAGAGTAGGGAGTGAGAAGATAAAATGAAACATTTTGGGAAGAAAATTACAGATTAATAAACAGTCATCATAAAAGCAGAACAGAAGGGAAAAAATGTTCCTATCTTGCAAGCCTTATACCCAAAGCCTAGAAATGTCATGGTTTAGTTATAACATCACAATAACCTTTGCTCTGTTGGCAAAAAGCTGTTTAGGCCAGCTGTAGATTAGAAGCCTTAAATGGGTATTTAATTTGAAATTAATAAAACAGTTATGGTATGTGTTAAGAAAAGTTACTGAGGTTTGCTTAGTATATTTAATTAGTGTAAAAGAGATAAATCTAGTTGCCATGTAATGAACTGAGAACTGCAGATATAGTAAATGTGTACTTACATTCCTATTATTAATGCATTAAACTTGTAAGAATGTTTAGAAATTTAATTAGCATTTAATAAGATAGCTATAGCAAATTACAGTAGTTAGATGTTAAATGTAAATTAATATTTTTAGTATTTAATTGATATTAACTAATTAATTACTGTTTATTACATGGCAACTAGATTTATCTTGTATAGAGTTATTAAATCTAGATTAAAAGTGCTATTTCTAGTTGCCTGTACTCAATTAAAAATATATATATTCTATAGGATTTTCATGGCTTACCTTCTTGCAGGAATTGGGGTGTATTTGATGTATTAAATCTACACTAAAATTATATTACACATTTAGATATCAAATATCTATGCACGTGAATAACTTTATCTATATAGGTTAGGCTTACTAAAGTCAGTAAAATTACTCCTGCGTATAAAGCTATGGCTATATTTGTTTGCTGGAAGGGCCTTCATAACTTCAGCACAGAAAGGGGTAAACTTTCAAATCAAACTCATTTATGAATATCACTAAATGATTTTCTGCTTATTTGGGGTCAGTTTTTTGAGTTCTGCTCCCGTTTAGGCAAAAAGATAAGTGGCCAGATTTTCAGAAGAGCCCAGCACTTGGGCTGATTGGTTCTGAAAATCGGGCCATAAATGTCACAATGGGGCTGCTGGGTACAGAGTACTTTTGCAAATCTGGCCTTTATTTAGCAGCCTGAATAGGAGTTTCACTTTTCTGAAGATCTCACCCCAGCTATTGGTGATGAGAACTTGACAATCTGGCCCTTATGGGAGCAGCTGTGTGTCCATAATGACAGAGGCTCATGCAGTTTATTTTTCAAACATGCAGTATACAATTGTAGAAGTTAAAGATAAATATACATAAGGTCATCTTCTAGTCCATTTACCTGCCTCCCTGCAGTATGTTCTCTAACATTTATTCTGATTCATATGATGAACACCACTTCCATTGCTTTCCTACATCTAATCAGAAACTTTCCCTGATATACATGCTTACATTTTCTTGGGCTTAATTTCATACTGTGACCGGAATCCCAGGGGAGCCAGCTGACGTCACTTAAAGAATGGGGCAGGCAAAGAACTGCAAAGAATGGGGCAGGCAATCCCCAAAGTTGGTGTATATTCCAATATCTAGATTTACCAAGCCAGCACAAAACAGCTTCTGTTATACCTCACTGGTTACTCAGAAGTCAACCACACAGTTTCCTTAAAGTAACCCAGCCTCAGGCTTCCACCTAGTCACCCAAGTCAAATATAATGGGAGTTCAGGAACAGAACATGCAGGCTGGTCATAGCAGCTAGCTAGTCAACCAAATTATTACCTGGACACTTCCTGGAATGTGCCTTGGGTTTAGGGCAGGGAACCAATCAGGCGTCATGAGGCTGCTGTCTGTCAAACCCCTTGAGGTGGGTCTTCTTGTGGTCTGTTCCCACAGTGGGCCATGGCCGGGGGGTGAAAGCTGGTTCCAGCTGCTGCTTGGTGGCAGCATAGAGGTGTTTGCTGCCTGGCAACTCCGTAGGCCCTGCTTCAAGACCTGTTGGCCTTACATTACTCCCCAGGGGTGTACTACTGCTGACCTGATGGGTCAGGGGTATGGACTTGGGAAGCTAATTTCCAGGACTGCTCTTCTGGACCATAGCCCTTCCAGTCCAGAAAGGATGTGTGTTTGATTTTTGACTCCGGTATCTTGTGGATCTCATACTCATTGTGACCTGTATGGCAGGGGGGTGGTTGTATTTGATGCACAAAGGAGTTGGTGATGTATAGCTTCAGTAAAGAAAGATGAAACACTAGGTGTATCTTGAAGGATCTGGATGTTAGAGTTGAAAGATTACCCAGTAGATCACTGACTGGGTACGGGCCAAGGTGCTGGTGGCTCAATGTGTGACAGAGCCAGTCTGTGCAGAGGTATTGTGTGGAAAGCCACACCTTCTGTCCCAAAGCAAACTGTGGGCCTCCCTGATGTCAACAGTCCATGTTATCCTTTTTTGTGTTTTTCAGATGTGTTTTAAGTTCTTCCTAGAACTTGTGGATTTGCCAGACCCAGCAGCTACAGTGTTCATAGAAGTGGTGGGTATGGCTGGGTGGTGATGAGGGTGGAATCCAAAGTTCACATAAAAAAGGCTTTGCCTGATGGAGACATGGTCTGCATTATTACAAGTGAACTCTGCTTGGGGCAAAAGGGCCATCGAGTTATTCTGTAAGTCAACCCATTCAGGCACAATAAATGCCCTTTGGGACATATTGGCTCCACTGTCTCCACATCCCACAGGGCCAGCCTTCTCCAAGGCTTAGAGCCATCCAGGCAAACTGTCAGGTTCCTGTCAAAGGTAGGCGGGACTAATGGCAGGACCTCGGTAGGAAGGAACAGCCACTGGGATCAATAATCAAGGTCAATAGTCAAGCCAAGGGTCTGGAGACAGGTTGGAAATTAGGTTGAGGGTCAATACTGGGTATTAAGATCAGTGTGGGTGTTCCAGGGTTCAAGTGGGAATCAAGATCCAAGTCAAAGATGGAATCAATAATGGGAGGTCAGGAACAGAGAATGCAGGGTGGTCATGGCAGCTAGTTAGTGAACCGCACTGTTACCTGGACGCTTCCTGGAATGTCTGTTGGGTTTTTATAGGGCAGGGAGACCATCAAGCACCCTGAGGCTGCTGTCTGTTGAACCCCTTAAGGTGGTCTGTGCCCAGAGGGGATCATGGGTAGGGGAGCATGAGATGGTTACAGCTAGTGCTGGCTGGCCAATATAGTTAGTTAGATCTATTTTCTATAAAACCATGTTGATGTGCATTAATTATATTACCCTCCTTTAATTTATTATTGAGTCCATAAAAATGATGCCATTATTTTGCCCGTTACCAATGGGATGGAGATAGGTCTATAATTAACTGGATCATCCCTTTTACCCCTTCTAAAAATTGGCAGAACTTTAGATTTTTTTAAGTCTTCTGGAACTTCCCCAGTGCTCCAAGACTTACTGAAAATCAGCATTAATGATCCAGCAAGCCTCTCAGCTAGCTGTTCGTAAACTCTTGGATGCAATTTACCTGGACCTGCTGGAAACAAAAAAAACCTTTAGTAGCTTCTGTTTAACATCCTGCAGAGATACTAGTGGAATGGAAAATGTGTCATTATCACCATATGATGATACAGCATCATCTGTTTTTTCCCAAATACAGAACAGAAATATTTATTGAACTCTTCAGCCTTTTCTGCATTACTATTGATAATACTACCATTTTCAACCTAGTAATGGACCAACACCATGTACATGTATATACTATACAAGAGTTAGTCTTCTTTAAGGCATTTGATTTAGTCCTGCATATCTGATAAAATAATGAGCACTATACAAAATCAATATTGTCCATATTAAATGGATTAAAAACTAGTTATGTGATAGATCTCAAAAAAGTAATTGTAAATGGGGAATCATTTTGCAACGGGAGTGTTTGTAATGGGGTCCAGTAGGCTCAATGGCTCAATGCTCTTCAATATCTTTATCAATGATCTGGAAGAAAATATATAATCATGTCTAGTAAAATTTGTGGATGACACAAAAATTGATGCAGTGGTAAATAATGATGGAGACAGGCCAATTATAAAGGCCAACATGAATTGCTTGGTAAGGTTTTAATACAACCAAATGTAGGGTTATATATCTTGGGACAAAGAATAGAAGGTGGGTGACTGTATCTTGGAGTGCAGCCAGAATGAAAATGATTTAAGGGTTCTGATAGATAACCAACAGAATGTGAGTTCCCAGGACAATGTTGTAGCTAATACAATCCTTGGTGCATAAACAGAGGACTATCAAGTAGTAATAATGAGACAGTAATACCGCTAAATGTGGCATCAGTGAGACCATTACTGAAATAATGTGTCCAGTTTTGGTGTCCATACTTAAAAAAAGAATGTTGAAAAATTGGAAAACATTCAGAAAACAGCTACAAAAATGATTCAAGGTCTGGAAAATCTGTTTTATAGTGACAGACTTAAGCTCAATCTATTTAGTCTATGCAAGAGAATGTTATGAGGTGTCTTCATCATAGTGTAAAAGTATATACGTGAGAAAGAGATTTCTGATAGTAGATGGCTCTTAATTCTAGCAGAAAAAGGCCTAACAAGATCCAGTGGTTGATTCCAATGGTTAGAAGCTAGACAAATTCAGAGTAGAAATAAGAAACAAACAGAAAGGGCAATTAACCATTGGAACAATTTACTTATCCCCCTATTTTCCATCACTTTAAGTCTTTAAATAGGACTGGATATATTTGTAAAAGGCATGCTATAGCTTAAAAAGGAGCTATGGGCTTGATACAGAATTTAAAACATGACATTCTTTCCCCCGTGTCATGCAGAAGGTCAGATTAGATGATCATAATGGTCTCTTCTTGTGAAGACCCACTAAATCGACCACAGAGTGCTCTCCGGTTGACTCCGGTACTCCACCAGAACGAGAGGAGTAAGGTAAATCAATGGGAGAGCATCTCCCATTAAAACAGTGCTGAGTAGACACCGCAGGAAGTCGATCTAAGCTACAACGACTCCAGTTAAGAAAGCTGACAGACAGGAGCTGTGATTTCAAGGATGCTGCAGCTGAGAGCCTTTGATTGTAGATGAAAGGGCAGCAGGCTCTGTGACCCAGTGAGGAGGTAGGAAGGTAATGGGGGAGAAAGATCATGTGACCTGGCAAAGGAAGGTGCAAGGGAGAGCAGCGGAAGATTGTGACATGGGAGAAGTAGAGATCAGAGTAGTAGGCAGCTGCCTGTTCATTTTCAGGAGATGAAGGTGAGAGTGATGGGAGTTACTGCAGAGGAGTTATGGGCGATGGGAAGGGAAAGAATTTATTTATTGCAGGAGGAAAAGAGACCCAAATTGTTTAGTAGGTTGATTTTATTTAGGAAATCAGAAGTGACTGTGTATCAAGGAGTAGGAGTCAGAAATATTTTTTTCCTGGGAAATAAAAGGGAGCATGTAACTGCCAGCCCTACCCACACACATGTCCCTTCCTTTTTTGGGCACCAACTCTCACTGCTGAACTCATTTTCACAAAAAATTTCAACTTGTGAAGTTTCAGGAAGGTGCAGCAGGAGGATAAGTCATTTTAGAATCTGCTTGAGGGAAGAAACAGAAAGCCTTGAATTCTCTCCTCACATCTGCCACTTATTGGCATTAATAAGTTACTTGAAATTGAATATGCTAGTACTCCTCCTGTGTTTTATAAATCCATTCATTGCTACAATATTTTGAATTCAAGTATTTTATGATGACATTTATTTCTATCACATTCTCTATAAATATTTTCTTACTGGTAAGGACTATATCTTCTGGCTCAATTCCCAACTCTACATTGTCCTCTACATACCCTAGTGAAGGAACCTCTTTGATAATTTAGCCATATTTTCATGCAATAGATCGCTAGATAGTTAATGTTTCCTATTACTATGGTGCCTTGAGATTTCAAGATCCATGATAGTTGGTCAAGGAATTTTTCATTCTTGCTCTCTTCCAGTCTTGAGAGTCCAAAGCAGATGCTACTGTAGTTTCATTTATTTCACACATATTGTACCTGTTTCATTATCAAATTGTCTTCACTGATTTGGTAAATATTTTATATCTATAGAACCAAAATGAAGAGAAGATGTAAGTGGTGTTTTAAGTGTCATGTTAGTAAGTGGATGTCATTTGCCCATGTACAAGCAAAACCTCAGCCAATCAAGGATTTCTAAACACCCTTTATTTGGATGATTATGTAACCCTTCTGCCAGGCCGAGTTGATAGCAGCAAGGGCCGGGTTCAGTACACAGGGGTTCCTTCTCATCAAAGCAAATGCAAAACTGGCTCGAGCCCCCACCCAGTGACCTAGTAAAATCTTACACATACCCCTGGGCGCCTCAAAGAGGCAATACTTCCCCTCCCGCAAGCACAGAGTCTCGGAGTAGCAGAGAATCTTTAATAACATGAGGTAAATGACATCAGCATTAAATTGGGAGAACACCACAACTAGGGTTCATCAACCAAACCATGAGCAAAGACCCACCCCAGAAAATTGGGCCATGTCCTTTCCCTCAGGTTCTTGAGTCCAACAACCCAAATGTCTCTTGAGTCCAGCAATGCAAAAATCACCCAAAGTCCAAAAAGTCCAACAACCCAAAAGTCCAGCCCCAGAGTTCAAGAGTTCATCTGCAGAGAGTTACTCCTCAGTCTGGGTGAAAATGTGTGTGTGGGGGGTGGGGTAGGAAGAGGTAAGGGGCACCTTACATGATCTGAAGCTGACTGCCCCACAGCTCCATAGGACTTCTCTCCGATCCACTCCATGAGCCGTCCCACAAACTGTTCCGCAAGCAGCTTCCGCCGTCCCGCAAACTGCTCTGCTCCACAATAGATCTTCAGGCTCCCCACTACTTAGTGATTTCAGCTCTTAGTAATTTTAGCCCTTTAGTGATTTCAGCTTGTAGTAGTGGGAGCCTCAGTGCTGGTGCACCATAAGGCCAAAGTGAATTCAGCTCAGCACCTGTAGCTAGACTCCTAATAGACCCAAAATTAGCTCTGATATTCCACAGTGGAGAGAGACAGAGATGCAATTGATGTTTCAGGTTCTCACAAAGGGGCTCACACCACCAGGTACTAATAACTATCTCCAACCTCTCTCCATTCACAGAGTTTTGGAACCCATGTCCCTTGCCTAGCAAGTGCTACTTAGTTGACGGTGAGTCCCTCCATCATTACAAAAGGCCAAGTACAGTTCCACTGTCCTTGATTCCCATAATCAGGATACTAACAATTTATTCTTCCTGCCCCAATAACAGAGACACTGGGGATCCCACAGCAGCCAAAGTGACCATTTGGGCAGCTATGGGCTCATTCTAGGTGGGGTGGGTGTGCCTATGCAAATGAGATCAGCCCCTGAAGTTCTTTTCCACAACTTGCCACACCTTACCACCAGATGTCAGGATGGAGCTCATCCTGACTCCGCTTACAATTATATTTGCTTGGACCAAGCAGAATAGTACATAAACAATTGCACAAAAGGAACCCAAGTTTTCAAGTTAGGTTTCTGTATCTGCATTTCTCCCAGTCTACTTTTTTTTCTCATTTTCTCACTCCTGGCCTGAACCAAAGCCTGCTGAATTCAATGGAAACACTCCCACAGACTTTCATGGGCTTTGGATCAGGGCCTACCTGGGGACCGGGGCCCTAACCCCACAATTTTGAACTTCAAAGGGACTGTGAGTAAGGTTGGCCGGGAACGGCAAACTGCGGCCACTGGGAGCTGCGGATGGTTGATGTAAACAAACTCTCTCACGGCCCGCCAGTGGATTACCCTGATGGGTCACATGCAGCCTGCAGGCCGCAGGTAGCCCACGACTGCTTTAAGACGTTTAAAATGAATTCTTTAAAGTCTAGCTGTGTTGCATCACCATCACTCTACAGTGCTAGATTTGGAAATGACAATCCCACATGAAGCATGATACAGCTACTGTGTATTTATTAATACAATGTATCCATGATCTTAAACCAATTTGACACAAACGTCCAGCACTCATCACTAGTTGTAAGTAAAACCGAACCAATAAATTGTAGGCTACCTATGCAGTGTTTCCCCCATCTGTCTCCTCAAACCATTTCCCCCTGGATGGTTTTCTGCATGGTCTCTTACAGATTTATTCTACTCTTGATGCATGCATGTACTCCACGTTAATGTTAGGAGAAATTAGATTTACATATGTGCATTGAGTGGAATATTTTATTCTTCTCTACAGGACTATAGCATCTGAGGATAAGATTTGATTTTTTTTTTGTTGCTAGCAAAAAAGCAGCCTGACTAGTCTTTTGATTGATAATACATTAGGATTCATAATTTATATAATCTTATACCTGCTATTGCGAATAAAGTTTTTGTTAAAAAAGTTTAAGGTGTGTGTGCTAGGGCACAGCATGAGCAAGAAGGCCAATTTGTAGCACTTGCTCTAATAGATAGAAACAGATAAAACTCCTACTAGTGCTGATCATATTGAAAATATCTTGGCAAGCATTGTAATTAACAGCAAGTTTCCAGAACTTGACATTCTGAGCAAGTGTCATTCCCTTGGTTATTACAGGGGGAATTACAGTAGCCTTTCAGTGTCATATTGATATATACCACAGGAGCACTGCTGAAGAAAAAAAGTACCATTTGTGATGTCTTTTCAGGATTTAAACATCTGCTGAATTCCATCTCTTTCTATCACCTTCTGAAAATAGATACACATCTCAAAAGGTCTCTATTCTGTGTGCATTGGATGGATTTAATATTACAATATTTTTCAGTTTTAAAATAAAGTGTGTGTGTTGCTCCATGTTAAATGTATGAAGTCTTCCCTGCACAATATTAGCAAGGGCTTTCTCTAGGCTCAAACGTTTTATTTGTGGCTTTGTGCAAGGTATCCTAGTGATAAATTTCCATATGATCATTCACTTAAAAGAATCTCAGTTACAAACTGAAATAAACCTTTCATTCGGGAATGTAGAATTTTTCATCAGTCGTGTAATAAACTGGCTAGTGTGTGTAAAAACCACTGCTGCTCTGTCCTTAATGAATCCAAATTGCTCATTGTGTCATAAGCCCCATACTGCAAATAGATAGCAGAGATAAACCTTGGGCAAATGGTAGGGGCCTGTCTTTTGGAGAATGGGGTTTTCTATCCTCACTGGTGCTATGAAGTTCAGAGAACTAACATTCAAGTAGCACAGATCCAACTTGGATCTTTATGGATGTGTCACAAGAGTAATGATTATTGATTACATATTAGACAGGATAAGCATGACACCACTGTAGAAGTTCTCATCTGGGGCCTGATCTAAAGCCCACTAAAGCATTTTAATTGACTCCAAGGACTTTGGCTCAAGCTTCTAAAGAGGTCATCTGCAGCAGTTGAACATGCCCCATACATGAATGTGCACAAGTACTTCAACTTCCACATTGAGGCTGAGTTTTAATGAGTCAGCTCAGGATGACGATGGGTTCTCCCAGCAGCACCCAATTTGGCTAGACACACACAGGATCTGTTGTTTGGGTCAGGATTGGAAGTTGAGCATTTGGAAATTATACCCAGTGATGGGCTGTGGTATGAGGTCAGGATGAAACACTCTTTTCAGGGTGGGGAAGGAGTTTAGACGGTCCACCCTCAGAGGCTAGTAGAACTAGGAGGTCATTCAATGGGAATAAGTGCCCTTTGCCCTGCCTTTGTCCTCCCAGGTCACCATGTGTGATTCAAGGACCTATTAATGCTAGCTGGAAAAGGAGTGCAGAGGGAGCACATAAGGGACCCAGGTCTGTGTTTGGCATGTACATTCTAGTTCACCCAGAAGGGTCATGTGAGGTCTCTTATAAAAGCTTGTCATACTGATACTCATAATCATTGTATGGATGATATTTAAGGAGTTCTATATATGTAGTGAAAACATGTTTTAAAGTCTGTCACCAATCTAAGAGGAAAACAGATTTTCTTCCAGACAGGAGTAAAATGTATATATCTCTGTCAAAATGTAAATTAAGCATTGTAAGCTAAAACAATGAAAGCCCCATTTACATATGGGATCAACAGAAAAGGAACAGGAAAAAGATACAAGCCATAGGGATTAGCCTCTCCATGTGCAAAGACAATGAATTTTGGGGGGTATATATGGGAGGCAAAGAAGATACCTTTTGATCTTTACAGTGTAGGTAGTAATCAGGCAGTGCATTTACATTCATGAAAATAGGCTCTCAACCAGGCTTGGTTGAAATGCTGCAAAGGACATTTGGGGTCAGATAAACTTATTTAGACAGAAGATTAGCCATTAAGTTTAGTCTCTAGGAATGGTGTTATGATTTTGTTTTATATGTAACCCTTCTCTTTCCTTATCCTTACTCACTATCTCTTAGATCTTGATCTTTAATAATAAACTTATCATTTTATTTCGCTACAAAAATATATCTCAGATATCTCATTGCTCTGGTATTCTAGAAGTAGCTGATCCTGAGCTGCTTCATTCAAACTGGTGTGTACATTGTTCCCTTGGGAGAACAGAGCAGAACATACCTAGTATTTCTCTGAGTGTGCAGTGGATAGGGGGCTGAACAGTACAGGGGAATGCTTCAAAAGGGCTCAGGGACTGGGGTACACTTATTGTTAACCTGCATGGCAAAGTAAGGGCTCGCATAGCCCTGAGGAGATTGTTCAGGTGGCTAACAGACTGGAGGTGTCAGGGAGCTGACACCCTATTAAGCACAAGAAAGTCTCCCTCTCACTGGAAGTATGGGGGTGACTAGGTGTTTCATAGTCCTGGGCACCCTGAGCACTATCACATGATGGTTTACAGATCACCTGCAATAAATGAAGCAGAAGAATAGACTGCAAGAGTCAGAATGATGGAAGTCCAAAATCTAGAGTTATAATAGTAGAGATTTAAAAAAACCCAAATTTTATAAGCGTATCAATCCTCATGCTTCTGGGCATCTTCTAATTAACGGAAGTCAGGAGGAAACTTTCCTTATCTGCAGGTTATTCCTTAAATGCCTTTGACGGAGTCTCTTGCAACTTCTTCTGAAACAAGTGATATTGACTTCTCACATCAGAGGTAGGATATTGGACTAAAGAGATCACTGGTCTGAACCAGTATGGCAATTCCTATGTTTTGGTCACACAAAGCTTGTTTGTTGTTTAATGGTGCTCATAGGAATTAAAATTTTACTAAACTCAAATACAGAAATAATGCAAAAATAGAGTGGGGAAACATAAACCACTATGACAGGTTTCAGAGTAACAGCCGTGTTAGTCTGTATTCGCAAAAAGAAAAGGAGTACTTGTGGCACCTTAGAGACTAACCAATTTATTTGAGCATGAGCTTTCGTGAGCTACATGCATCCGATGAAGTGAGCTGTAGCTCACGAAAGCTCATGCTCAAATAAATTGGTTAGTCTCTAAGGTGCCACAAGTACTCCTTTTCTATAAACCACTATAGCTTTAATCCCTTAAATGGGCTTACTTTCCATGCAGAATATCAGGGGCTATTATTTTTATCCACCTCCCTAAATATTCATTAATCATTGTATAAAGCAGCTAAATAGAGTACTATTTATAAGTATTTGTCATTTGGGATGTACTTCCTTATATAATTGCATTTTTGCCTGCCACTGCATGTTCAGAAGAGGATACAATTGATTCAGGAAGCACCAGGGGGATTTTTCATGGAAGTGCAAATGTAACACCATATTTTATGGTGCAGTATAGTTTATGAGAGAAAGCTTTCTGTGTCTAAGTGGTGGAGTGCAAGAGCCAGTATTTAACACTTGAATTGCCATATTTTTGATAGCAGGTAATGGTATGTATGTGGTTAGAATGTTCATTTTGATGATACAATAATGAAAAGAACATTGGGTAGAGAATTAAATAATAATTTTACATTTTCTAGAAAATAAAAGATGCTGAAGTCACTACCCTAGGTCAAAATGGTATGAATACACTGTGTCCTATGGCAAAGAGCATAAAACAGAAGCATGAAGGATAGTGTAATGAGAATTTTGGATTGTTTAATACAATTTACTTTAATGTAAAGTGTTCTAGCTATTGATGAAGTTTATTTGCTATTTTTACAAAATTATTAAAATGATGGATATGTGTTCTCAGCTGTAATGTAGGGTGTCTCGTTTGAAAAAATATTCATAACATTAGCCTTTTTTTCTAAAACTCTCCCACAAAAATATAGCTGTGATCATATTAATGCAGCACAACGGCAAATATCAGCCTGCTGGTAAATAAGGACAAATTTCCTTCCTATGGCAGCAAAGGAAAAATGTTAATAGAACAAAATTTAGCATATAGAGTTAATGTAAAATAAAGCCTGCACACAGCAGAATAATATATACATTCACAATGCACTGTAGTTTGGCCAAGAATACCATCATTAGCATATCAAATTTGAATTTCAGCTAACATATTCAACCTTTATGAGTTCTGCATATATATGCATATGTATAGGTGAAAAACAGGGAGTTCAAAGCTTAAATAAATGTATAAGGTCTACTAGCTCTTTCCTTTTCCATAATCCAATACAAACAATAGCCTGAGCATTTTTTGCAGTTCTCTCCTATGTTAGGATAGGGATGGGGAAACCAGTATGGAAAAAACAGGAACTGACCTAAACTTTTGCCCAAAATTTGAACCAAAGCTCAATCCTCCACAGTGGAACTGGAACAATTTTTATAGTGGGGGTGCTGAGAGCCATTGAACTAAACTGTAAACCCTGTATATGATGGAAACCACTTCAAGCCCAGGGTGCAACAGTACCCCCCACATCCCTAGTTCCAGCACCTATGGTCCTCCAGAGATATGCAGATTTTTTGGGAAAAAAATCCAATTCTGTTCTTTAAAAAGGTACATTTTATTAATTAAAAAAAGAAAGAAAATAAATCTGGGAACTCAGGCTATTGCTAGATTTTATTAAAAGAGTAACTACAAGGATTAAGCACTAAGAATAGCTTTCTTGAGGTCCCACTTAAAGGTTACAAGCAAAACAAAAGCACCTGGGGTTAGCACAGAGGAATCCACAAGCCATAATGAAATAAAAGGGATAAACCTAATCGCGTCTTCCTAGACATTGCCTGATCTACTTACATATCTCGGGTTTTAAATGAGTAGTTTCTAGGTATGATTCTGATGATTTTTTCATACCTGGCCCAAGCTTCTTACAGCATAGCTGCTGCCTTGTCCACCTCTCCCCGGGAGAACAACAACAGACAGTCAAAAGGGGAGTCTTTTCTCAATTTTAAAAAGTTCTAGCCTTCCCATTGGCTCTTTTGGCCAGGTGCCCACTCACTTCCTTTCACCTATGCATAGTATTGAGACTTTTTAATCCTTTAGAGCAATAAGAGAACAGCTACTAAGAAGGATTTTACAGCTACTGGCTGGATGTGTGTTCATAAAGGTGAGCTACCCCCACCTTCATTTATCACATGGGTTCTGCTTGATAACAATCCAAAGCAGAATGGATTGATGCATGTTCATTTTCATCATCTGAGACAGATGCCACCAGCAGAAGGCTGATTTTCTTTTTTGGTGGTTTAGGTTCTGTATTTTCCACATCTGAGTGTTGCTCTTTGAAGACTTCTGAGAGCATGCTCCACACCTCGTCCCTCTCAGATTTTGGAAGACACTTCAGATTCTTAAACCTTGGGTTGAGTGCTGTAGCTCTTTTTAGGAATCTCACATTATGACCTTCTTTGCATTTTGTCAAATCTGCTGTGAAAGTGTTTTTAAAACAAACATGTGCTGGGTCATCATCTGAGACTGCTATAGCGTGAAATATATGGCAGAATGCAGGTAGAACAGAGCAAGAGACATACAATTCTCCCCCCAAGGAGTTCAGTCACAAATTTAATTAATGCACTATTTTTTTAACTAATATGGAAGCATGTCACCTGGAATGGTGGCTGCAGCATGAAGGGGCATACAAATATTTAGCATATCTGGAACCTAAGTAACTTGCAACACCGGCTACAAAAGTGCCATGAGAACGCCTGTTCTCACTTTCAGGTGACATTTTAAATAAGAAGCAGGCAGCAGTATCTCCAGTAAATGTAAACAAATGTGTTTATCTTAGCGATTGGCTGAACAAGGAGTAGGACTGAGTGGACTTGTAGGCGCTAAAGTTTTACATTATTTTGTTTTTGAGTGCAGTTATGTCACAAAAATAATCCACACTTGTAAGTTACACTTTCATGATAAAGAGATTGCACTATAGTACTTGTCTGAAGTAACTTGAAAAATACTATTTTTTCATGTTCTCTGTGTATATATATCTTCCTACTGTATTTTCCACAGCATGCATCTCATGAAGTGGGTTTTAGCCCACGAAAGCTTATGCCCAAATAAATTTGTTAGTCTCTAAGAGGCCACAAGTACTCCTTGTTGGGTTTTTTTTGCCGATACAGACTAAGATGGCTAGCACTCTGAAACTATTTCTTTTGTTTATCATTTTTAGAGTGAAAATATTTGTAATAAAAATTAATAAGATAAAGTGAGCACTGTACACATTGTAGTCTATCCTGTAATAGAATTCAATATACTTGAAAATGTAGAAAAACAGCCAAAAATATTTAATAAATTTCAATTGGTATTCTATTGTATCATAGTGCGATTAATCATGATTATTTTTTTGAGTTAATCATGTGAGTTAACTGCGATTAATCAACAGCCCTACTTTGAAGTATTAGGAGGAAAACAGACTTCGCAAGAGACTTGGTTGCTTTAAGTGAAATCAGACTAGCATAATATGAAACTAGAATAGTACTAAGGTTAAGACACAACCCATTTAAATCAAATATCAGCTGTCATTCCATTCATAACTCATAATATTGTGCTGGCCAATGATCTCTATGATACAAAACTTGCCTGGAGGGCGCAGCAGACTGTCCAGTCACTATCCTTGAAGAGATAAGGACATTTTCAGTCGAGTGGAGTTCACATAAGCAGAAGACATCCCTGAAACCTCCATGGATCCCTTTGCTGGAGTGGGGCTGAAATCTGAAAATGAGTTGCAGATTTCTACATTTCAGAAAACACAGTTGTCACTGAGAACTATGATTGATCTGAGGTTCAAGAAAATTCATCGGCTCGAACCCAGTTAAAATAACTTATCTATAAAGCCTTAAGAAGCAGACCTACTACCATAACACATCATGAGCAAATGTTTTACTAGACTGTAATATTTTCACTAATTCTGAGGCAGGATTATATGTCACTTAGTCCATATCAAATGAAAGAATCATGGGATAAAATGTTATTGGGTGTGATTTAAATTAAATTTATGGAGGCATCTGTTTTGACATGCAGAAATCAGCATTTATTTACTCATTTATGCTAACTACACATGCAAAGTGTATTTAGGTGTACAGTTTTACACAAAAATACATTCTTTTATCCATAGACAAAAATTTTATTGGCACATTTCTGCAGGCCCACTGTATGTTTGGCCCCATATTTGCATGATATTTGCAAATTTCAGTGGCTGGTTGCATGTCGAGGATGACATTTCACGCAACTCTGCAAACATGAGTGCATGGTTTCCTGTACCTTTATTCACCTTTATAGACCTAGGAAGTAGAGGGTGGGCCTGGGTCCCAGCCCAGGGGCCTTAGGGGTAGTGGTAAACCACTTGAACTAGTGCTTCCTTCCCCTGGGCTACTTTCCTCTCCTGTTCTTCAGCTTGTGGGGCTTCTGCCCTCTCTCTCTCTGCACAAGCCGGGTGTCTCTTTACCTAGGGTCTTGGTCTTCTAGCTAGCCACAGGACTTCTTCAAACTTTCCTCTACTTCAACTCCTCCAAACTGCTCTCTGCTCCAACTCCTTCCCCTGGCTGATTGAAGCAGGTGGTTGTTATCAGGTGACTAGCTTCAGGTGCTTTAATTGGCTTCAGGTGCTTTTAATTAATCTATAGAAACCTTTCTTCCATCTACAGGGAATAAGGCTTCTCTTCATCCTGAGACTTACATCTCTCTCCAATATCACTCTCCTGCTGTCTTCTGGCCATGCTGTATTACAGTATGTAAGATTAGCTAATGCAAGTAGGACAGTGTAATGTTTCCGGCCCCACATCATATCTATCTTCTTGTTCTTAAGTTATTTTGCTTAAAAAGTTGTTTTGATTTTCATTGTTAGGGATGTTTCAGGGCTGTTTGTTCCACTATCCTAGCCAAATTCAGCCTGGGGTAATTACATTTTGCCTAATATATTTTACCATACATGTGCCTTGCTCTTGTTTTCAAACATATAACAGGTTTAAAATTGTCTGTGACTGGAAAATTAGACCTTAAATTTTATCTTGGTGGATTTCACTTTTTGATGAAGAAACATTTAATGTTCACCTTTCACCACTTTAAAGTGCAAGTGATTTGATAAATAATATGTCACTATTCTACCCAAGAGTTGAAATCGAAGGAAATTTTGTGGCCAGCACTTCCAAGATATCATGCCATCACTGTTGCATTGAAAGGCTAAACATTATATTCTAGGTCCTTATAATTGGATTGAGCAGAGAGGGGGACCTGAAGCACACACTGAGCAGTCGGTTACACAATCACATTTTTTCCCAGCACTTACAAAATGTGAAATCAGGTCCCATTAAATTGCTCCTTAGGGTCAGTCAGTAAGATTGCCCAGCAAGTTGATTTATGGATTCAAAGAGATTTAGACTTTAGTTACATCTCTTGTGATATGAATATTATTCCCTCAAAATTACAGACAATTGAACAATCCCATCATAAATGAAACATAAACAGGGAGGAAAAAAATGTGTCAGAGTCCATGCTGGTGCTCTCGAAGAACAGAAACATTCTGTGCATGAATGCATACTTGAAGAACCATATACGTCAGTAAAACTTTAGTACCCAAGAGCAAGATGTTGGATAGGAGGAGGAGGCTTGGAATTACTTCAAAAGTTGCAGAAACTATCAGAAGCCCGCATCCCAAGAAAGGGGGAAAAAATCATAGGCAGGAGTTGTAGACCAAGCTGGATGAGCAAGCATCTCAGAAAGGTGATTAAGAAAAAGCAGAAAGCCTACAAGGAATGGAAGATGGGAGGGATTAGGGTTTTATTGAGGTCAGAACATGTAGGGATAAAGTGAGAAAGGCCAAAAGCCATGTAGAGTTGGACCTTGCAAAGGGAATTAAAAGCAATAGTAAAAGGTTCTATAGCCATATAAATCAGAAGAAAACAAAGAAAGAAGAAGTGGGACTGCTTAACACTGAGGATGGAGTAGAGGTTAAGGATAACCTAGGCATGGCCCAATATCTAAACAAATACTTTGCCTCTGTCTTTAAAGAGGCTAATGTGGAGTTTAGGGATAATGGTAGGACGACAAATGGGAAGGAGGATATGGAGGTAGATATTAACACACCCGAGGTAGAAGCCAAACTCGAACAGCTTAATGGGACTAAATCAGGGGGCCCGGATAATCTTCATCCAAGAATATTAAAGAAACTGGTACATGAAATTGCAAGCCCATGAGCAAGAATTTTTAATCAATCTGTAAACTCAGGAGGTGTACCATATGACTGGAGAATTGCTAACATAGTTCCTATTTTTAAGAAAGGCAAAAAAAAAAGCAATCCAGGTAACTACAGGCCTGTTAGTTTGACATCTGTAGTATGCAAGGTCTTGGAAAAAAATTTGAAGGAGAAAGTAGTTAAGGACATAAAGGTTAATGGTAAATGGGACAAAATACAGCATGGTTTTACAAAAGGTAGATTGTGCCAAACCAACCTGATCACCTTCTTTGAGAAGGTAATAGATTTTTTAGACAACGGGAACACAGTGGATCTAATTTACCTTGATTTCAGTAAGGCATTTGATACGGTTCCACATGGAGAATTATTAGCTAAATTGGAAAAGATAGGGGTCAATATGAAAATTGAAAGGTGGGTAAGGAACTGGTTAAAGGAGAGACTACAGCGGGTCACACTGAAAGGTGAACTGTCAGGCTGGAAGGAGGTTACTTGTGAAGTTCCTTAGGGATCGGTTTTGGTCAATCTTATTTAATCTTTTTATTACTGACCTTGGCACAAAAAGCGGGAATGGGTGCTAATAAAGTTTGCAGATGACACAAAGCTGGGAGGTATTGCCAATACAGAGAAGGACCGGGATATCATACAGGAAGATCTGGATGACCTTGTAAACTGGAGTAATAGTAATAGGATGAAATTTAATAGTGAAAAGTGCAAGGTCATGCATTTAGGGATTAATAACAAGAATTTCTGTTATAAACTGGGGACACATTACTTGATTTAACAGAGGAGGAGAAGGACCTTGGAGTATTGGTTGATCACAGGATGACTATGAGCCTCCAATGTGATATGGCCGTGAAAAAAGCTAATGCGGTCTTGGGATGCATCAGGCGAGGTATTTCCAGCAGAGATAAGGAGGTATTAGTACTGTTATACAAAGCACTGGTGAGACCTCATCTGGAATATTGTGTGCAGTTCTGGTCTCTCATGTTTAAGAAGGATGAATTCAAACTGGAACAGGTACAGAGAAGGGCTACCAGATGAGTCAATGTATGTACAAAATTGCCTGCAAGAAATGGGTGTTTCCTGCAGGTGGAAGCATATAATGGAAACTGTGGATTAAATTATAAGTTTGGTATTTATAGGTCTTTACCATATCTTGGACTATATTGTGATTTGGATTGTATGCACACACAAAGAGTTGATAGGAGTGATACCATGGACAATATATCAGCTACCCAGATCTTGTGTTTGGTCAAGCAGCAGTGAACAGTTTCAGAGGAGATTGCAGGGGTGTGGGGGAACAAAGATGACTTTATATCATCACAGGGCATCTTTGAGCTGCAAGTGTTCATATTGCCTCCATATTGAAGTAACCGTGAGGATTGTTACGTTAGCCAGGGATTGCCAGAGCATAGCATGCTCTAGTATAACCATGCCCTCTTGACTACATTTCCCCAATATGCACGCTGTGCAAGGGGAGAAGGGCCAGGAGGATCTGTCATCTAGATTCCTATACTGTCTCAATGCCAGTGGGGCATTTCCCTACACTAGAGAACTCTTAGATGCTCTGCTGAAGGAGTTCTATGGCCCAGTCACTCCTCCAGTGTGATGTGAACCAGGAGCCAGCCCCAGGTGTTGTGATAAAACCATAATTTAAGCATACAATTGTATTTCCTCTGTCTGATGTTAAAATGAGCAATTCTCAAGATTTATTACATGCTGTCTTTAACTGTGTTTGGATTGGAAGTACGTTAGCGGAGTCACCCTGTGCAAGTTACAGTGACCGAGAACAAACAGTGCTTCATCAGCTGATCATTTTCTGTAGATAATCCTTCCTTATTGGGTTCTAGCTTTCTACATGAATCTTCATTAACTGCAAATGTTATATCTGAACCTTCGTAACATCAATCACAGGCTAACTCTGAGAGGCAAACATTATTGCTCTCTCTTTTACAATTCTGAGCTATAGACTGCTTAGTTCCTGTATCAACCAGTTTTCTCTACAGGTAGTTAGTGAATTTAAAAGTCACACAGTTAAACAAAACCCTTTCAGCCTCTGCTACTGTAATAAAGGCTCCCTACTATAATGGAAGCATTTTATATGTGTAACAGTGTCAAACTCATTGACTTCCTAGTAAAGCTGAAATCTCTGTGGTTTTTTTTGTTTGTTTTTTTGTTTTGAGATTTTTGTGATAACTACTTACACCCAGTTGATTATAAGCTGGTGATAAGGAACTGGAATCTTTTTTTAAAGGGACACATCAGTCAAACTGAAAAAAAATAGAAGCAGGGTCTTCAAATGGTATATATCAGTATAATTCTGTTGAAGCTTATAGACCTAAGCTGATTTACACCAGCTGAAGATCTGGTCACATTTTTTTTAAAAAAAATCCTTTTTGATAGTGGTCACTAATATCTGAGCTACTGCAGTAATTTCTTTTTTTAAGGGAAACTGGGACATCTCAGAAACTATGTTAAAACCTTTGAAGAACACTGATTGTATAACAACAACTAATCACAGTATTAAAATGTACTTTTTTACTAATTATGCAATTTTTTCCTCTCCCACCCCAACCCCAGCTAAATCTTGTTCCCCTTTCAGTCAATTTGGAAACTAGACTTTCATTTTTGCTTCTAATCAGTTTGGTTTTCAATTCCTCTTGCACTAGTACAATGCAGTAATGTTTGGATTGTAAACACAAGGGAGTGACTATTTAAAAGAAAATTTTACATTGGATTTTGTTTAAAAAGCAAAATTAACAGAAACAATTTTCTTGTATTTATGTTTTCATAACTTTAATTCTGGGCCAAATTACACTTAACTGTTCTCCTTTAATACTTATTGTAAGACATCACTCCTATAGCTTTTGGTTTGTTGCACATTTTGTTTAAAAATTCTTGAGTTTTGGCTACATATACTTTTTTCCAATTTATTGTGGACAGGAACATTTCTAATCCCTCTCCCCCCCTTCCACCTCCACCAAGAGTCTATTGTAATTAGTGAGAATAAGTTTATTTGCAATTATGCTGTTTGGCCACTAGATGTCTCTGTGTGGTATTGAGGGTTATAGAAAGGGGTCCAATGACAGACAAAGATAGACTTTAAAGGGTCAAAGGAACCATTAAGACCATCCAGTCTGAATTCCAAAGGCACAAAGAGGTGAAGTGACTTGCCTAAGGTCACACAGTTGGTCATTGGCATAGCTGGGATTAGAATCTAGATCTAGTGACTTCCACTCAAGTGCCCTGTCCACTAGACCAGTGGTTCTCAAACTAGGGCCACTGCTTGTTCAGGGAAAGCCCCTGGCTGGCTGGGCAGGTTTGTTTACCTGCCACGTCCGCAGGTTTGGCCGATCGCGGCTCCCACTGGCCGCGATTCACCGTTCCAGGCCAATGGGGGCTGCGGGAAGTGGCGTGGTCCAAGGGATGTGCTGGCCACCACTTCCCACAGGCCCCATTGGCCTGGAATGGCGAACTGCTGCCACTGGGAGCTGCGATCGGCCGAACCTGCGGATGCTGCAGGTAAACAAACCATCCCAGCCCGCCAGCAGATTTCCCTGACAGGCCTCGTGCCAAAGGTCGCCAATCCCTGCTGTAGATACTTGTGGTAAACCAGTCATATTTGTATTAACATTTATCAAAGACAGAATGCAATACAGGACTCACAATCTCTGATATTAGGAATAAACGTCATGTAACATTGAAACAGACACCAAAAATGTCTAATTTTCTGAAACATCCAATCTCTTATTTTAAGTAGCATTGTCGATGTAACCAGAAATGGCCTTTTGACTGAAGCATTGCCTGATATTTGTATGTATAATTATTGCAAGAACGTGCACAGGTTAGATATTCTGTGTACAAAAGGCAAGTTACATACTGTACACCTGTAAGTACCTAATTTGTTTATAAACCATGTAAGCAGATACAAAAAGTAAGTGTACCTCCACTCTTTAAAAATCAGGCCCCTAGTGTCTGAGTCCTGAATGTCCTACACTATGCCATTTGCACTTTATTGAAGTATGCCTGGCAAGTAGGACTGTTATTTCCAAGGACTCCTATGAAAATGAGATTTGTATTTTACAAGGTTATCTCAGTGAGTTATTAAAAATATGTCATCTATCTATCTATCTATAAACACAGATGCACAATAGGCAAGACAGCATGTATATAAAACAAATAAAATTATACACCCTCAATGGAAGCCATTGGGTATACAACACTTTTGAAAACCAATCTACTTATTTAGGTGTCTAAACATGGATTTAAGATCATAGCTTTAGGCTAGATTTTTTAAAATCTTAGCTATGATTTTCACATCCCTATAGGAAATTTCACATGAGCTTCGATATAAGGATCCCTAACATCTGTATGAGGATGTCTAAGCAATTCCCATGAGTTATTATTATGCCAGTTTTAAGGATGGGTAAACTGAGGAAGGGAGAGGTTAAGTGGCCTTACCAAGAAGACATTGGCAATGAGTCAGTGGCAAGCTGGGAATAGGAGTAGTAAATTTCAGTCTCCTTCATTCACCATTGCATCACACAGCCAAAAATCACAGATACAGTTAACTAAATTGTTTCAAACCTCAAAAATCAATTGGGTTACACCTCTGGGTGAAAGTTCACATTCTTATTTTAATTTGAACCTATTTACCTATCTTTAATTGAAAACTAGGTTAATAAAACACCTAATTTGAAATGTGCATAAACTGTAAAGTAGTAATAATGAGGTAGATATTTCTTTGTTCTCAACAAAAAACTCTTTGCTCAAATGGCTGAGGCTAATGGATAATAAATTTATTACTACAAGTAACTGTAAATGTTGCTGAACACTGTTTGCACACAGAGATTAACTGAAATATAACAGATATATGGATAATAACACATTTCATCTGATATTACACAATAGTTATCTTCCGTTAGAGGAAACTGTGCGGCTTGATTGAACAAAAGATAAAGTTAATACTACCTAATAAGAACAGACCATTATAGATCAGTGAAACTGCAAAACAGAATTATATGACAAGGGGCAAGCGACATTATCTAAATTAACATTTTTCCAGCATGAACAAGAAGGGCCACTGTAGGAAAATGAGAGCTAAATAGTGTGGCCTGCATTTAGTCAACCTGAAGTAATTATTAATTTATGGTTGTCTGTGATTTTAATGAAAATGAAAGCTGAGAGGAAAGAATTGAGAGAGATAATGTGCCGTGAAATTGAGTTTCATTTATTTGGGAACCACCTTCTTTTTTTCCCTTCTCATTTTTGTTGTTGTTAAAGAAAAAGTAGTTAATGCAAAATGGGCCACATTAAATTTTCACCAAGATTATGTAACTGCATGGCTAAGTACTCACATTACTTTGGAAAGTTGTTACTGAAAATGGCCAATGATTGAATTAACTGGACTGCCCAATTTCCTGCAGGTATGATCAGTAGGTGCCCTTTGTTTGTTTGTTTGTTTATAGAATTACCACCTTTAGAAGTCAGTCATCCAATAGTAATTTCGTATCATCAGCCAACCAAATTTGATTAACACTATTCTATCACTTTTGGAAATGCTCCTGTCATTCGTAAAGGAGTACTTGTGCCACAAGTACTCCTTTTCTTTTCGCGAATACAGACTAACATGGCTGCTACTCTGAAACCTGTCATTAGTAGCACTTCTCTGAATCCTTTAACTCAGAAGTATGGATGAAACCAAATGAGGAACACAGATAACCAAAATACAATACTGTCTGTTGGCTTAAATGTTTGTTTTTCTGTAAAGATTCTACTCATCATTAATAGTTGTATCATGTGTGAGACATAGCCTAAAAAGGAGACAAGTGACTTTCTTCTTTTTAAAATGTACTAAGAATATTTGAGAGCAATGTGATCATTCTAAGGCTTTCTTGGGATGTAAAGGAGGACAATAATCATCTCTTGGTGTCCTACATATTCTAGTTTAGGATTTTATACATCCACCCATCACCATAAAATAGATTGGTAATAGCACGGTCCATAGTAGTTCTTAAAAATTCCAGCTCTAACTACAGCTGAACTCTAGGTTATCTGCAATATTGTAAAATTAACAACAACATGACATTACATTCTTGAGCATTACCTCAGGATATTTATTTTTGAAGTACACTTTGTTTGCCCTTTCTGTCCTTTGTTAGGTTTAGAATTCCTTTTCATATTCTTCAGTAAACTCAGTTCCAAATTTTCAGCTGGTGTAAATCAGTGGAGATTGGTGGAGAGCCTAAGGACAACATCTGAAAGGGAATCTGAAACCTTGGAATCCCACTTGGTCTGGAGTTCACAGTGGTGATTCATAATGTCATAATCAGTGGTGAGCTGGAGCCGGTTACCACCAGTTTGCGCAAACAGGTTGTTAAATTTAGAACCAGTTTTAGAACCGGTTGTTATGGCTCCCCCAGCCCCTCCCCCACCTCCCCCCCTCTCGCAGAGCCTCAGCGTGCCATGCCGCCAGCGCTCTGGACCACTCCTGGGCAGCTCGGCAGCTCCTGCCGCTTTGAGTGGCATGGTAAGGGGGTGGGGCTGCGAGCTCCAGCGGGCCATGCGGCATCTATACACGCTGCCCTGAGCAGCGTGGTAAGGGGGCTGGGCCGGGGTTGGATAAGGAGCAGGGAGCGGTTGGAGGGGGCGGAGGTTCTGGGTGGGCAGTCAGGGAATGGGGAATGGGGGGAGGATTGGGTAGGCAGTCGCCACCCCAGAGAGTCCCAGCCAGGCTGGGGCTCGGCTGGGGCAGCCCCCCAGGCCAAGGGGGCCATGACTCGCGGCGCTGGGGAGGGTGCATGGTGTAGGGCTCAGTGTTATAGAAGGGAGCTGTTGGAGACAGGGCCGGCTCTAAGCACCAGCAAAACAAGCATGTGCTTGGGGCGGCACATTTCTAGGGGTGCCATTCCAGCGCCGGCCATGCCGCCCCTAGAAATGTGCCCCTGCTGCCCCAGCTCGCCTCTGCTCCACCTCCGCCTGCTCCCTGAGCACGCCGCCACCGCTTGGCTTCTCCCCCCTCCCTCCCAGGTTTGCTGCATGAAACAGCTGTTTCGCGTGGCAAGCCTGGGAGGGAGGGAGAAGCTGAGCGGCGGCACGGTCGGGGGAGGCAGCGGTGGTGGAGCGGAGGTGAGCTGGGGTGGAGAGCGGTTCCTCTACCCACGCCTGTTACTTCCCGCGCTGCCCCCCACCCTCACTCGCCTCCACTCCGCCTGCTCCTCTGAACGTACTGCCTCTCCCTTGCCTGAGAGGGAGGGGGGAGAAGCAGAGCGGTGGCGTGTTCAGGGGAGCAGGCGAAGCGGAGGTGAGCTAGGGCGGGGGGTTGCGGTGGGAAGCCATAGGAAACAACGTGGGGAGGGGGGAATGTGGCACACCCGGCGGAGGAGGCAGCGATGGGGATTTGGGGAAGGGGTTGGGAAGGGGCGGAGCAGGCGTGGGGAGGAGGCACAAAAAAAAGTTGGGGAGGCCAAAATTTTTTTTGCTTGGGGCGGCAAAAATCCTAGAGCTGGCCCTGGCTGGAGAAGGGGCTCGGTGCTAAAGGGGGGTGCATGGAGCAGCACTGTTTGGGGGCACGGGGCTATGGAAGGGCTGCAGGGCCCCGCCTCCTGTCTCGGGGGAGGGGCTGTGCTGTGGCTGGTACCTGCGCTGCGCAGCCATCCGGACAGCCGCTCCAGGGTCCCGCGCACAGAGGCCGATCCGATGCCACCTCGCTCAGCAGCCGCGGCCGAGCTCCATGCTGCTTCCTGCCTGACCCAGGAAGCACGACCAGATGTGCTGGGCAGGGAGATCAGGCACCATGTGACTGGGCGCCGTGTAGGGCCGGGGAGCCAGGCCCCTGGCAGCAGCAGCCTCCTCTGGCCCAGGAGCCAGGCAGGGCCAGCTGGTGCCATGGCTGGGGGTTGCTTTGGGTGTGCTGTGGCAAGCCCCCCCCCCCTCCCCCCCCGCAGTATCTCCCACTCCTGCACTGTGGAGCTGTCCGGCCTCTGCTGCTTGGGGGCACTCACATTCTGCGCTGGGTAGTCAGGCAGACGGCAGCCTTTGCCTGCAGGGAGCCACCGTTCCACATGCTGGGAGCGATCCTACTGATGCAAGGGCTGCAGGACTCCTGTACCACCAGCAGGCACCTGGGATGGAGAATGGGCCTGGGGAGGACAGGGGGGAAGGACAGAGCCTGGGGGGAAGGATGGAGCCTGGGGGGCAGGACAGAGGCACATCCCTTAAATCAGAACTTTTTATCGGGAACTGGTTGTTAAGATCTTGGCAGCTCATTACTGGTCATAATGAATATTTATATTTCTTAAAGGTGGAAGCTGTAGTAATCTTTGTTTAAAGTATATCCATTCTGGATCAGATTCAAGTGTAAAGTTAGCAGGGTTTAAGATCACATATGTGTTTAGAAATATATGTTGGTTGGATTAAAAAAGGGGAAGTGGATATGGCAAACATAAAAAAAAAATCTGATGTGATCAAAACTGACACCGAATAAAGGAGGCAATGTATGTACTTATGTCATGCTGATTAATGTTAGTAATATTACTGATGAATCAATTGACCCAAGATGAAACTGTGGAAAGTGAAATGAGAATAAAGCAATGTGGGGAAGGTTATGCTCTAGAACATACTGTAGGCTTTGGATCAATAGCTACCAAGGCAAGCAGTTCATTTCTCACTGTAGTCTACCAAAGTTTCATAGTTTAATGTATACCGATTTCTCATGGAAGTGGAAGTTAATTTTTTCAATTCATGCAGAGACATGAACTGAGGAGGTTATGCTTTCTTTTCATACTAGGTGTCCTAAATGCCTCTCTTGGCATTACATACTGAGGAAGTGCAGAGGGGGATGGATGAAAGCCAAAGCCAAAAACAGTGAAAAGGAAACTAGGAGTGAAAGATGCAGAATAAGGGGGGATCAGTTGGGTGTTTAAATTTTATTATATTTTCAAATGTTATTTCCCTGGGGGTTTTTTAGAGGTTTTGTAGAAAGAGTTTAACTTGAAAGACTCAGTTACACCTCGTGGAAAACTTGGAAAAACAAAGAGAAAGAATTCCATTTTTATCATATTATGGGAGCATTTACTTCCCCTGTTGTTTATTACTAAGGATATTTTCAGGAAGATATTACATCAGATTCATGGCTGGTGCAAATTGGCATTGTTCTATTGACTTGAAAAGGGCTTACATGAGCTGAGAAATTGACCCTTAATGATTATATTTGTTTACTGGTTCCAGCTACTGCCTCCTTTTTTAAACTAAGAACTCAGTTACTTGTTTGTGTGAACTATAGTATTACAGGGCCTGATCCAAAGCCCACTGAAGTCAGTAGAAATACTCTGACTTCGGTGAACTCTAGAGCAGGTCTATAGAAGGAGAGGATGATCCTGTGGTTTATGACACTGAACTGAAATTCAGGAACTCTGAGTTTAGTACCTGGTTCTGCCACGGGCTTCCTTTGTGACCTTGGACAAATCATTTAATCTACTTGTTCCTCAGTTCCTCATCTGTAAAACGAAGATAATTCTTCCCATCTTCTAATCTTTTGCCTTGTCCAGTTAGACTGTAAGCTTTTTGGGATAAGCACTGTCTCTTTCTATGTGTTTGTATAGCACCTACCCCTGATCTTGGTTAGGATTTCTAAGGCACAACTGTGTTCAAAGACAAAGTACTAACCATTACTGTCGGAGGATTATGAATAGACTTGAGTAAAACTTTAGTAACAAAACCTGAAATTTGGGGCAGGTTCATGAGCTTTGCTAGGAACCAGTTCCGAGTTTCAAGCAAATATGCTTTCATTCATAGTAGACAAGGCAAGTTTTGACAATTTTGACTGAATTTCACTTTGAACTTTGGGGTCCATTTGACCCAAAATGCAATGGATGCAAACTTACATCAATCAGAAAGAAGCGAAGAAAAAAAATTGTTGTCTAAACCCTGCCAAGCTAAGAACAACTGTGGCACACAGCTCTTAAATAATGTTATAGAAGCACATGAGCTAAGGAACAAAATCAGATTTAATGTCATATCTTAAATGAAGAAAAATCTGAAATTATTAGTGTCAAAACATTCTCCTCAGAAATAGTTTGCCTAAATTGTCCATGAAACATTATTTTTTCTCTAAATATTGTGGCAATGGCAATTTATATGATATATACCTTTAATGGGAAAGTAGGTCTTGAGTCTAAAGGGTGAAAATAAGGAGGAGGAAATGCCAATACAAGTAAATATTATAATAAGTATTTTTATTAGATGTTTAAAGATATTTAGGTGCCTAAAGATGTAAACAGGCATCTAGTGGGATTTTCAAACGTGCCTAGACACCTAACTCCCTGTCACAAATATAAAGGGAAGGGTAAACCCCTTTTAAATCCCTCCTGGCCAGGGGAAAGCTCCTCTCACCTGTAAAGGGTTAAGAAGCTAAAGGTAACCTCACTGGCACCTGACCAAAATGACCAATGAGGAGACAAGATACTTTCAAAAGCTGGGAGGAGGGAGAGAAACAAAGGGTCTGTGTGTCTGTCTTGTGCTGGTTTCTGTCGGGGATAGAACAGGAATGGAGTCTTAGAACTTTTAGTAAGTAATCTAGCTAGGTATGTGTTAGATTATGATTTCTTTAAATGGCTGAGAAAAGAATTGTGCTGAATAGAATAACTATTTCTGTCTGTGTATCTTTTTTGTAACTTAAGGTTTTGCCCAGAGGGGTTCTCTATGTTTTTGAATCTAATTACCCTGTAAGATATCTACCATCCTGATTTTACAGGGGGGATTTCTTTATTTCTATTTACTTCTATTTTTATTAAAAGTCTTCTTGTAAGAAAACTGAATGCTTTTTTATTGTTCTCAGATCCAAGGGTCTGTGTCTGTAGTCACCTAGGCAAATTGGTGAGGCTTTTTACCAAACCTTGTCCAGGAAGTGGGGTGCAAGGTTTTGGGAAGTATTTTGGGGGGAAAGATGTGTCCAAACAGTTCTTCCCCAGTAACCAGTATTAGTTTGGTGGTGGTAGCGGCCAATCCAAGGACAAAGGGTGGAATATTTTGTACCTTGGGGAAGTTTTGACCTAAGCTGGTAAAGATAAGCTTAGGAGGTTTTTCATGCAGGTCCCCACATCTGTACCCTAGAGTTCAGAGTGGGGGAGGAACCTTGACATGGTAGCATAGTGGTAGGATTAACCTGAAATCATTTTGAGATCCAGTTGAGATTTTTTTGAACTAGAAACACAGATTTTAAAAAGGATTTTTTTTTCCTTTGGAAAGGAAGTCCAGAAAGCAGCTGAAACTGAAAGCAGCTTGTTTTTTCTCTGCTTTGTGGCCAAGCAGAGACAAAAGGGGATTATCTTTGTGAATTGCAGGTTTTCTTTGCCTGGAGGCAGGGTACTTAACTCCTGCAGGGAAATTCACAGTCTTCCAACCCAGAGTTTTTGTATTTTTTTTTTCCTAAAAGTAAATAGGGGGTGTGTGTTCTACCCATTTGCTTTTTCTTTGGGCTGGGTAAGCAGGTTTCCAAGTAGTTGGAGGTTTTTTGCTTTGATTTGGGCCCAGAGCAGAGACAAGGGAATTGTCTTTTTCTGTAGGCTGACAATCACTATCAGAGAATAGGTATTCTATTCCAGCACAGCAAAATTTTACAGCCAAGTTTTGTTTGTTTATTTCTAAACCTCGGGTGTAAAGTTAGTTAAAAACAGAGAGGTTAGAATGACAAAATCCGCGGCTCGACTACAGCTGGAATTAGCCAAATTTCAGGCTAAGGAAAAACAAAGGGAACATGAAAGACAGATAGAACTCATGCGACTGGAGAAGGAGGTACAGGAGGCTGCCCACAAGAGGGAAATGGAGGCAAGGAAGCATGTGGAGGAGGAGAAGGAAAAAGAGAGGAAGCATGTGGAGGAGGTGGAGAAGATAAAGGCTCAGCAGAATATACCAACAAACCCTAGCAATCCTTCTCCAGGTACCACTTCCCATCCCAGAAAGTTCCCCACTTACAAGGCAGGTGATGATACTGAGGCCTTCTTAGAAAACTTCGAAAGGGCCTGCCTTGGGTACAGCATCTCTACCGACCAATACATGGTAGAGCTGAGGCCACAGCTCAGTGGACCCTTAGCTGAGGTGGCGGCTGAAATGCCTAGAGAACACATGAATGAGTATGAACTGTTTAAATCCAAGGCGAGAGTCAGAATGGGGATAACACCCGAGCATTCTCGTCGGAGGTTCAGAGCCCTAAGGTGGAAACCAGACGTGTCATTTACCCGACATGCCTACCACATTGTGAAACATTGGGATGCCTGGATATCAGGAGCAAGTGTTGAATCTCCAGTAGATGTGCCCTTCCTAATGCAAATGGAACAATTCTTAGAGGGTGTTCCTGAGGAAATAGAAAGATACATCCTAGATGGGAAGCCCAAAACTGTAATCAAGGCAGGAGAGATTGGAGCCAGATTGGTGGAGGTGGCAGAGAAGAAGAAAACTGGTCGCAGTTGGAGCGGAGACCAAAAGGGACAACCCCAGACCCCACCCTATTACCGGGGGGCGCCCAAAGCCCCACCTACCTCCCAAAGGACCCTCCAGACCCCTCATCATCCCACCACCCCGTTCTCCAGCAACCCTCCCCGCCCCAGTGACCCGTCAGCTGGACGATGTTTTAGATGTAACAAGCTGGGGCATATAAAGGCCAACTGCCCCAAGAACCCCAACAGATTACAGTTCATTGCACCGGAATCACACCAGAGGTCCACAGGCCCAGATACCTCCCAGATACCCTTGGAGCGGAGGTGAGTGTGGGCAGGAAGAAGGTCACCGCGTGGAGGGACACCGGAGCACAAGTGTCAGCTATCCATGCTTCCTTAGTGGACCCCAAATTAATCAACCCAGAGATCCAAGTGACGATTCAACCCTTCAAGTCCAACTCTTTCGATTTCCCTACAGCCAAGTTGCCTGTCCAGTACAAGGGCTGGTCAGGAATGTGGACTTTTGCAGTCTATGATGATTATCCCATCCCCATGCTGTTGGGGGAAGACTTGGCCAATGATGTGAAGCAGGCCAAGAGGGTGGGAACGGGTCACCCGCAGCCAGGCTAAACAAGCCGTGAGGCCTAGCTCTGTTCCGGAAACTTCTATCAGGACCCGGTCAGAGGTGATCGACCCAGACCCCAGGCCAATGTCTGCAACAGCAGTAGTGGATCCAGTCCCAGAGACCCAGACGGAACCAGTCCCAGATGTTAGGATATAGATATTCAGGCCTGTCTGTAAAGGCCTATACTCTAAGAATTTAGGTGTATTCTTATCGCTTGGCTAGTTCTAGAGGTATAAAAGAAAGAATCAAAATCACTGTCTGCTGGTGTAAGGGCCTTCTCTTACTGTGACAGTCTGAGGCCCTGTTCTTAGGCTAAGGCCTTTGGCTAAGCAGCAGAGGCAGCCATAAGCTGGGAAGCAAACAGTCACATCCTCACATTCCAAACTAGTCACACTGAAATAAGGTGCTATTCGGCTGTTAGGAATACAATCCTGTCCTGATAGTTCCTATCACCTCCAGAGAAAGGGAAGTGCCTAGAAAATGTAAAAGGAAACTTAGTTTGATAGCAGCCTGTCTGGCAAGAACTCACTTATCAATAGAAATCCTCACTTCTGTATTGTTTTGTCATTATAGTTCCCACTTTGCTATTGTTTGTCTGTATAATCTCTGTCTGGTTCTGTGATTGTTCCTGTCTGCTGTATAATTAATTTTGCTGGGTGTAAACTAATTAAGGTGGTGGGATATAATTGGTTACATAATCATGTTACAATATGTTAGGATTGGTTAGTTAAATTTCAGGAAAATGATTGGTTAAGGTATAGCTAAGCAGAACTCAAGTTTTACTATATAATCTGTAGTCAATGAGGAAGTGACTGGGTGTGGGTGGGGGTGGGCATGTGGGTGTGTGAGATGGGAACAGGGAATGGGGGTAAGAAAATTGGAATCATGTTTTGCTAAAGGGGGAGATGGGAACAGGGAATGGGAGTAAGGAAGTTGGAATCATGTTTGGCTAAGGGTAGGAATGGGAATAGGGACACAGGTGTAAGGCTCTGTGGTGTCAGAGCTGGGAAGGAGGATACTAAGGAAGGAAACTGGAATCATGCTTGCTGGAAGTTCACCCCAATAAACATCGAATTGTTTGCACCTTTGGACTTCGGGTATTGTTGCTCTCTGTTCATGCGAGAAAGACTAGGGAAGTAAGTGGGTGAAGGAATAAGCCCCCTAACACCAGAACCGGAACCAGCCGAACAACCAACACCAGACCCATTCAGCACTTAATCCAGTACTTGCAACCTCAACACCAGAGGGCCCCACCGACCCTGAACTGGCAGCAGTCGATAACCCGACACAAGAGGCTCAGCCGGAGCCTGAATCCCAACATAGTGCACCAGCGGAGAGTGGTTCACAGTCAACAGAAACAGCTCCATCCCCTATATCGCTTCCAGAGGGACCAAGCCTAGGTCCACAATCCAATGAGGAACTGATGTCTCCAGCATCAAGGGAACAGTTCCAGACCGAACAGGAAGCAGATGAAAGCCTCCAGAGAGCTTGGACGGCGGCACGGAGCAACCCACCGCCTCTCAGCTCTTCTAATCGATCCAGGTTTGTTGTAGAAAGAGGACTTTTATACAAGGAAACTCTTTCAGGGGGACACCACGAAGACTGGCATCCTCAGAGACAGTTGGTAGTTCCAACTAAATACCGGGCCAAGCTCTTGAGCTTAGCCCATGATCACCCTAGTCGCCATGCTGGGGTGAACAGGACCAAAGACCGTTTGGGGGGGTCATTCCACTGGGAGGGAATGGGCAAGAATGTTTCTACCTATGTCCAGTCTTGTGAAGTGTGCCAAAGAGTGGGAAAACCCCAAGACCAGGTCAAAGCCCCTCTACAACCACTCCCCATCATTGAAGTTCCATTTCAGCGAGTAGCTGTGGATATTCTGGGTCCTTTTCCGAAAAAGACACCCAGAGGAAAGCAGTACATACTGACTTTCATGGATTTTGCCACCCGATGGCCAGAAGCAGTAGCTCTAAGCAACACCAGGGCTAAAAGTGCGTGCCAGGCAGTAGCAGACATTTTTGCCAGGGTAGGTTGGCCCTCCGACATCCTCACAGATGCAGGGACTAATTTCCTGGCAGGAACTATGGAAAACCTTTGGGAAGCTCATGGGGTAAATCACTTGGTTGCCACTCCTTACCACCATCAAACAAATGGCATGGTGGAGAAGTTTAATGGAACTTTGGGGGCCATGATACGTAAATTCGTAAATGAGCACTCCAATGATTGGGACCTAGTGTTGCAGCAGTTGCTATTTGCCTACAGAGCTGTACCACACCCCAGTTTAGGGTTTTCCCCATTTGAACTTGTATATGGCCGTGAGGTTAAGGGGCCATTACAGTTGGTGAAGCAGCAATGGGAGGGATTTACACCTTCTCCAGGAACTAACATTCTGGACTTTGTAACCAACCTACAAAACACCCTCCGAACCTCTTTAGCCCTTACTAAAGAAAACTTACAGGATGCTCAAAAAAAGCAAAAAGCGTGGTATGATAAACATGCCAGAGAGCGTTCCTTCAAAGTAGGGGACCAGGTCATGGTCTTAAAGGCGCTCCAGGCCCATAAAATGGAAGTATCGTGGGAAGGGCCATTCACGGTCCAGGAGCGCCTGGGAGCTGTTAATTATCTCATAGCATTCCCCACCTCCAACCGAAAGCCTAAGGTGTACCATATTAATTCTCTAAAGCCCTTTTATTCCAGAGAATTAAAGGTTTGTCAGTTTACAGCCCAGGGAGGAGACGACGCTGAGTGGCCCAAAGGTGTCTACTACGAAGGGAAATGTGCTGGTGGTGTGGAAGCGGTGAACCTCTCCATGACCCTTCGGCGTATGCAGCGACAGCAGATCCAGGAGCTGTGCACTAGCTACGTGCCAATGTTCTCAGCCACCCCAGGACTGACTGAACGGGCATACCATTCCATTGACACAGGTAATGCTCACCCAATTAGGGTCCAACCTTACCGGGTGTCTCCTCAAGCTAAAACGGCTATAGAACGGGAGATCCAGGATATGTTACAGATGTGTGTAATCCGCCCCTCTGAAAGTGCATGGGCATCTCCAGTGGTTCTAGTTCCCAAACCAGATGGGGAAATACGTTTTTGCGTGGACTACCGTAAGCTAAATACTGTAACTCGCCCAGACAACTATCCAATGCCACGCACAGATGAACTATTAGAGAAACTGGGACGGGCCCAGTTCATCTCTACCTTGGACTTAACCAAGGGGTCCTGGCAGGTACCGCTAGATGAATCTGCCAAGGAAAGGTCAGCCTTCACCACACTTCTCGGGCTGTATGAATTTAATGTACTCCCTTTCGGGCTGTGAAATGCACCCGCCACTTTCCAAAGACTTGTAGATGGTCTCCTAGCGGGATTAGGAGAATATGCAGTCGCCTACCTTGACGATGTGGCCATACTTTCGGATTCCTGGGCAGACCACCTGGAACATCTACAAAAAAAGTCCTTGAGTGCATAAGGGAGGCAGGACTAACTGTTAAGACTAAGAAGTGTCAAATGGGCCTAAACAGAGGGACTTACCTTGGACACCAGGTGGGTCAAGGAACTATCAGCCCCCTACAGGCCAAAGTGGATGCTATCCAAATGTGGCCTGTCCCAAAGTCAAAGAAACAGGTTCAATCCTTCTTAGGCTTGGCCGGTTATTACAGACGATTTGTACCGCACTACAGCCAAATCGCCGCCCCACTGACAGACCTAACCAAAAAGAAACAGCCAAATGCTGTTCAGTGGACCGAAAAGTGTCAGAAGGCCTTTAACAAGCTTAAAGCGACACTCATGTCTGACCCTGTACTAAGGGCCCCAGACTTTGACAAACCGTTCCTAGTAACCACAGATGCGTCCGAGCGTGGTGTGGGAGCAGTTTTAATGCAGAAAGGTCCTGATCAAGAATTCCACCCTGTAGTGTTTCTCAGCAAAAAACTGTCTGAGAGGGAAAGCAACTGGTCAGTCACTGAAAAAGAATGTTATGTCATTGTCTACGCTCTGGAAAAGCTACGCCCATATTTTTGGGGATGGCGTTTCCACCTGCAAACCGACCATGCTGCACTGAAGTGGCTTCACACCGTCAAGTAAACTAACAAAAAACTTCTTCGGTGGAGTTTAGCTCTCCAAGATTTTGATTTCGACATCCGACACATCTCAGGAGCTTCTAACAAAGTGGCTGATGCACTCTCCTGTGAAAGTTTCCCAGAATCAACTGGTTAAAATCGTCCTTGAGATGTGGAAAATATTGTTAGTCTTTATGTACTTGGTAGTATATTTAGAGATGCATGTGTCTTATTAACTCTGTTTTTCCTAGAGCTCCAGGAAGAAATCCCAGCCAGTGTTTCACCCTAGCTGAGATTTGGGGGGCGTGTCATAAATATAAAGGGAAGGATAAACCCCTTTTAAATCCCTCCTGGCCAGGGGAAAGCTCCTCTCACCTGTAAAGGGTTAAGAAGCTAAAGGTAACCTCACTGGCACCTGACCAAAATGACCAATGAGGAGACAAGATACTTTCAAAATCTGGGAGGAGGGAGAGAAACAAAGGGTCTGTGTGTCTGTCTTATGCTGGTTTCTGTCGGGGATAGAACAGGAATGGCGTCTTAGAACTTTTAGTAAGTAATCAAGCTAGGTATGTGTTAGATTATGATTTCTTTAAATGGCTGAGAAAAGAATTGTGCTGAATAGAATAACTATTTCTGTCTGTGTATCTTTTTTGTAACTTAAGGTTTTGACTAGAGGGGTTCTCTGTTTTTGAATCTAATTACCCTGTAAGATATCTACCATCCTGATTTTACAGGGGGGATTTCTTTATTTCTATTTACTTCTATTTTTATTAAAAGTCTTCTTGTAAGAAAACTGAATGCTTTTTCATTGTTCTCAGATCCAAGGGTTTGGGTCTGTCGTCACCTATGCAAATTGGTGAGGCTTTTTATCCAACATTTCCCAGGAAAGGGGGGGTGCAAGTGTTGGGACGATTGTTCATTGTTCTAAAGATCCAAGGGTCTGGGACTGTCGTCACCTAGGCAAATTGGTGAGGCTTTTTACCAAACCTTGTCCAGGAGGTGGGGTGCAAGGTTTTGGGAAGTATTTTGGGGGGAAAGACGCGTCCAAACAGCTCTTTCCCAGTAACCAGTATTAGTTTGGTGGTGGTAGTGGCCAATCCAAGGACAAAGGGTGGAATATTTTGTACCTTGGGGAAGTTTTGACCTAAGCTGGTAAAGATAAGCTTAGGAGGTTTTTCATGCAGGTCCCTACATCTGTACCCTAGAGTTCAGAGTGGGGGAGGAACCTTGACACTCCCACTGAAAATTTGGTGCCCATGTGCTTTTGAAAATTCTACTAGGTGCCTGCCTATCTACATCTCTAGACACCTAAATACCTTTAAAAATATGTCCCTTACATGTTTGGGCCAAATTGAGACATGATCTGTGAGGATGTTGATCTTGTTGCTAATTTCATTATCGTGTTTATCAGGGGTAGCACCACTAATGTCAGTCAGAATTAGGTTCCATTATACATACTTAAACCCATTTACTGATGTACAAGGGAAGCTGTATGTCAAGAAACTGAAGGAAGATGTAAAAGGAAGAGAATGGATAGGGCATGTACATATGAGGGGTGGGGGAAGGACAGCCAAAGAGCACACACGTTACAGCAAGACTTCCCTTTAGACTTAAAAATTCACCTCTGAATTTAGCCCTTCATGTGCAATTCATATACTGATCATTTTCTGAGTGAAGAAAAATGTCTCAGCAGTAACATTTCTTCCTCTTATTATTTATTTGCATGGTGGTAACATCTAGAAGTCCCATATTGTGACAGATTTAAGTTACCAATCTGCCTGAGGCACCAGGTGATTAGGTTGAGGCTGCAGGATCATTAGGGGAGGAGATGATGGAGCACATCAAGTGACTAAGTTTAAAGTTTTATTAATAAAATAAAGTAAAATAACAGTGGAGAATGTTGGTGGTTCCCCACGTCACTCAGAGGAAGGAAGAAAGCATTAGTGCCCCAAGCCCTAACCCACTTTCATACTTACACATGAACTACCAGAGGCTGGCCAAGCCCGGGTGTAATGTAAGAAGAAGAGGTGGACGGGAGTTCTGTCCTGTGCACAGGTTGTTCAGGGTCTGCTGTTGATCTCCGAGTTGCTTTAGCTCCTGAGAGGGTTTTAAGTCCTGGGGGCTTGAGGGGGCATCTTGTTCAGGGACCTCTGTCCCCCATGCTTTTTGTATCAGTCCAAACTGGCCTTCCGGTGCTTCCTCAGCTTTTTAAAAACACACCGGCCTCAGGAACGCAAAAACTGTTGTTTGGAACACAAAAGCCATTGTTTTCCCCCTTGCTGGCCTTCGCTATCTCACTATTTTTTGCAGTCCCTGCAGGTCTGTTCAGCTGAAGCCTCCTTTCTCATGGCTGGTCAGGGATGGAATTCAGGCCCCCATCTGTCTTGGCAGGCAGCCGAGAGTCAGTTGAGTGCTGTGGCCTTGGGCTGGAGTCAGCATCTTATCTCTGGACCTAGCTGGAGTGTCAAGTTAACCCATTCCTGTCTCTCTTTTCCTTCCCCTTTGGCCTCTCACAACCTGCAAAGGAATATTTCACTCCACACCTTTAACCCTTCCCAGAACACTTTGCAATGCCTACAATAGCATTAGCAACATACAATGCTGATCTGCCTCCCCAGGGACCCCCCTTGAGGGAGGGGGCCATTGGGTTGTGACATTATCAGAGTCATGGCTCCATTGTGCCAGGTACCACATTCATATAAAGAAAAGAAGACCCCTCCTCCCTAAATCTAAGAAAAATGTCTGTATTTAAAGTACAGGTATTTCAGCAAATTACACCGTTAGAGCTATGAGCAGAGAACATGACTTCTACAAAGTTAATATTAGAAACCATCCTCCAATCAGGGAAGATAAAAAAAGTTACTTTTTCTGCACATTATTTCCACCTCAAATACTTTCCTGTCTGTGGGCACATCAAGTAAAATTGATTCTGAGACACAAATCAGCCATAAACTCAGCTTGACTGGCCAGTTATATATGAATATAATTCTCATGAAAGTTGCCAGACAGGAACTAAAATCCTCTGTTTATCCACAGAACAAGTATGCCATGTGAAGTGGCTTCCCCATGTTGCTCTGTCAGCTCTGATCTGAAGAGACCACTTCTAGGGGTGAGAAGACAGTTTGTTGTCTGTGCCATTCAGTACTTGGGCTCTGCTGAGATAGACAATGAGGGTGTCCATTATGTTGGTGGTAGGTTTGGTGATATAATCAGTTCTCCATTAGGAACTCAGTATTTTTCTTCTACACTCTATGGTGCTAGCTCTAAAAGGCCACATATGGCGGGTCATCTTACAGCTATGGCCCATGAGAACTGGCTGATGCAATGAAGACACTACTAGTGTTGCTGACTTTGATAGCAGCAGTTTTGGTTAAATAAACAGCCTGTACTGCCTTCAAACTTCCATCTTCGTTTAGACGTACAAAATCTCTTGAACTAATGTAGCCTCAATTCAGTTCCACTAACCCCACCCTTCCAAATAAAAAGAAAGACAGCTGTTTCCATTATTCTCCTTGATTTCTCATTTGTCAGTGTTTCCTGACAAATACTGACTGGTATTTCCTTCCATCTGCTAGAGAATTAAATAAAATATGAACCAAACACAATACAAACCAAGTGTCCAATACTGCAAGATGCTCAGCACCCTTCACTCTCATTGATTTCAATACAAGCCCAAACTTCCTAGAAACAGAAGTGTGCTGTACTTGATCTTTCCATATGGACTTTATTTGCTCTCATTATTTCCTCTTCCTGCTCTCAGCAAGTTTATTTTTTCTGCTAATGTTTTTAGCCTAACTTAGTTAAGTATAGGTGTTCTATATTTTGCTTTGCTAACTCAGTTCCAGACTCTTTTCTCTACCCCACTCAACTACTGTTCTTAATTTTAATATTTCCCCATACATTTGTTTTATTTTTCCCAACTTACTATATTTTATATGAACTTTTAAAATAATCTATAACACACTTTAATATAAATGTATCTAATTTCTAGACAAGTGGGGCTATTGGTGGAATTACACCAGCAAAAATGTCTCTTAATGTGTCCATTGAACTTTAAGGACCCTATAGCCTTTATATCTGTATTCTGACTATACTGAATTTTCTTTATATCACTTTTCTAGATGTCCTTTGTTCACTTGCAACTTTCCTAAACACACCTACTACCTAGTCAAACCTCCACTAACAACTTCCCTTCATCTCTGTCTCAGCCCCACTTTAATTCCCATATAAATAATAGCATTTAGCTCTCTCATATTAATATGATTAGTGCACCATTGTGTTTGTTATTATTTCTGAACTTCATTGTTCTATTTGCCAGGTACAATTTTTTGAAGTGTATATCCATCATCTTCTGTAACACTGTCTACCAATCTACCAGCTGTACATGCCATATCAATCTCATGCAATACATTTAATTTAAATTCTATAGCATTAAGGCTATGAGTTGAATGAATATGAACTCCCCCATACCAAACCTGTAATATCCTCTTGTTCTCTTCTTCTATTTTGCATGAAACCCAGTCTTCTGATCTCTCTCCCTTCATTCCAGCTTCCCTGTTCTTCTTCCTTTCAGCTCTGCCATAGCATCCCTGTGTAAATCTACAGGAAACTGTTGAATGTACAGTGTGGAAACCACCAATTTTCTGCTCACCACCACCTACTGTCAATCCTTTTCACTCCCCAGCTTTATCCTTTGGTACTAAGCCTTCCCATCACCATGCTCTCTCCCATCACAGAATGATCAAACAATAATTCATCTCACCCCATTTTCTATGTTACCCTTTATCACATTCAACTCTACCATTTCTCTTCCCTATTTGACTAACCAGGCCCCCATCAACTCTCCTAGCTCAATAAGCCCCTCACCAAGGGTGTTATCCTGGCTCCTTTGAAGCCAGTTGAAGTTTTGTCATTGACTTTAATGAGATTTAACCAAATCAACTGGATTTCACCCAAACCCAGTGGGCTCAAAGAACAATGCCAGCTACTCCAGGATTTAAGATTGTCCTGTCCTTAGTGGGATAATTCTCTATCTCGAAAGCAATCTATGTTCCCACAATCAACTCATGACTGGAGAGTTTCGATGGGAGGAAGTAGACAGCAAAAGAGACAAGAAAGAAATAAAAATAAAGAAAATCTGAATATATCCACTGGGAAGAAGGGAGAGTGTCAGGACATTTCCTTCTAGAACACATTCAGTGCTACTGATAATCATTCTAGTCCTTAGAAAACACATTGATAGCAATCTGAAAAACCTCAACTATCCTGTAAAGAGTTTATAGGGGATCATATTCCTTTATCAAAAACTGAATGGTGTATGTGTGAGGGTTTTTTAATTTGTCACTGTAATTTTGTGAAAGCAAGTAATGGTCCATCAGATCAAACAAGGTTCATCTTCAGTGTTCTCTGTGTTAATATGTTACCATAATGTGATCTGATACCCAATATTAATGTCTCCAACATCCATACTTAAGAAAGATGGAAATAAAGGCTCTTTCCTTCAATCCATACCATCAACTTTACAAAGAATAGAATGATTATTTCTGCCACAAAATCTAAACATTTTTTATATACCTTAATTTGTAGTAGGAGATACAGACAGGAAAGTAATTTTGGTAATCTGATTCTCTAAACCACTATACCTCTTTTCCTTGTCACACACTCTTCTGTTTGGAACATTTATACAACAGTAATGGGCAAGTCTTCCAAATAATTCTCCTTTACTCAGAGTTGTTTGTCTGAATTATGATCAACCAATCAGCGAGGAGGAACTTACATGTGACCAATCTGTCCAGTCACCACAACCTGAATATAAGCTAGTCACAACAAATGGCTAGCAAACAAGCCACAGACAAAATGTTTTATTGACACAAAATGTATTCAGCAAATATTTACACACACCAAAAAACCCCACATTTGATAAAATGAGTATCTATTGTGGACAATACACAAACAGCAACGGATGAAATTACTTCAGTAAACTTTCAGATATGAATTTTAATTCAGCTCTAGTTATTAGTCACATATTTACAGATTGTAGATGTAATGCATAGAGAGGTAATGGTCTGAGTAACAATAGTTGGTGATAGGATGTTAGATGGGGTGGGATCTGAGTTATTACAGAGAATTCTTTCCTGGGTATCTGGCTGGTGGATCTTGCCCACATGCTCAGGGTTCAGCTGATCGCCATATTTAGGATCGGGAAGGAAGTTTTCCTCCAGGGCAAATTGGAAAAGGCCCTGCGGGGTTTTCACCTTCCTCTGTTGCATGGGGCATGGGTCACTTGCTGGAGGATTCTCTGCACCTTCAAGTCTTTAAACCATGATTTGAGGACTTCAATAGCTCAGACACAGTTGAGAGGTTTATCGCAGGAGTGGGTGGGTGAGATTCTGTGGCCTGCATTTTGCAGGAGGTCAGGCTAGATGATCATAATGGTCCCTTCTGACCTTAATATCTATGAATCTATAAGTCTATGAGTTGGTGAAAAACACTTTCAATTATGATCTGCATGTGTGAGAGCTGATTTAGCTTTGCCACAATGGCTACTCCCACTAAAATATTTTTTTCATCTTGGGGATACAACACAAGTCTGGGAGTTAGAAAAGTCTGAATTCCACTCCTGTGTCTGTCCTGACATACCTTTCTAGTGGCCACGGACCTTCATGTAGCATGGCATGAACAAGCTTAAAGGTAAAATGGCTAAAGTTTGAAAATTTCACTTTGGGATAGAAACATTTCTCACTGAGGAAAGTAATTTTCATTTGCTCAGGTTAAGATCATTTGAAATTTATATAGCAACTTTGAATTATAGAATTTTTGGGCCAGATTTTTGGTAAAAGTCATTGTTGCTCAGTTGACTCAGTAGAGCTATGTTAATATATACCACCTGAGTATATGGACCTTAAGTGGCTCTTTCAATCTGTTTAAGATTGTTATACTGCAACCATCACTGAAGTATCCAAGAATGAATGTGATGTATGTATATTCACGAGTATTCATCTATCAGTAAACATTGAGCTGAATTTGTTCTTTAGAACAGAATTTTGTGTGTGTTGAGAAATAGTAGATGTATTTACTATATTTTGGCAAAATGTTTAGTCAGTATCAGATATTTTTCTTCTTAACCGGTGCCACTCAATTTTATTTACTATACAACAATAGTTCTACATCACCATTATTGTAAAGAAGATGACTTCTACTAACTGTGACTGCTAAGTTTATCCCTTTATTGGACATTCATTCAGTGATTATAAATGCCATTCATCTGCAATCTTTCACTAAAATATATTATTTGAATATTTTTCTTGGAAAGCATATTTAGTAACAACTTAATTTCTCTGTATTACCAAACTTTAGCGATAGCATAAAGACATCAATGTTTTGTTATGGAAAATACCCTTCACTCCATTTACTGTTCTGCCAAGAGTGTCCAAAGACCAATCTAATTATGACTTCACATGAATGTGTCAAGTTTCCATAAAACAGTTTCTCTGACTCTTGGTTTCTTATTTAGAAATTCTGTTACTAGTTAGTGCCATATCCCTGACAAGTTATTGTTGTTCCTGATGCCACTAGCTTTTTCTTTTGACTGGAATGACTAGACAAAATCTTCTACGGTGTTTGAGGGGAAAAAACAACAGACCTTCCAGCTTTGGATGATTTTTTCTGGGTTCTTGAATTCAGTTGATACATTACTTTGGAAACCTCTAGCAAATACCTTAGTATGCATTCCATTAAAACGCATGTTAGGAATTCCACTGTCTCTCTTTAGCTGACTAATAGCCAGTTCCTAATAAGGTAGAATGAATATTAATCAAATACTTGCACCATGAAATAGTCCCCAAAATCACATAATCCTGTAACATAAAACTCAGTCTTCAAGGCTCATTATTCAAGACAGTCTAAAGATCACATGCTTTCTTTCAAATACTGAACAGAATGGCCCAAATTCTTCGTGTGAAACCCCATGTGATTCCACGCATTTACACAGGATAACAAAGGGTGGAATTTGGTTCAATGTATTTTGTTTCATCTGCACCTTTTGATAATTGTAATTATTCTCACAGAGCGCCTTAACCTGCTATATCTGTTACATGTCAGGATCTCTCCTTTGTCTAGTTTATCTCCAGAAAAAAAAGAGTAAGCGAGCAGGAAAGTCCACTTAAACTACGCTGCTGCTTATCAACCTCTGATCCAAAAAAGATTACTAACTGGATGGATGAGTAGTACTATAATCCTTACTGGGGTCTCTTTCATTTTTCTTTGGAACACATATCTGTTATTGTCTCTGCACCATTATCATTGCAAGCATGACTTGTGTCACAATCCCTGTACAGATCACTTGTCCTTAAAAACAACAAGACTGATTCTCCATTGCCTTACATCTTGTCCAGTCACTTACAGATATGCAAAGCCAGTGTGGAATACTGCCATTCTGGTTTTGTAGTATTTTACACCCACTTTGGTCAGGTGTAAATGACTACACAGGGTGCAAGGTAATGGAGAACTGGGGCCATCATTTTTTTGTAAATACACATGTTCCTTCTCACACATCTCCTGCTGATACTGCAGAGATGATTCTCCATGCCTTGTACCTTGTGCAGTCTTTTACTCCTGGTTTTATCTCATTACCAAATTGGAATGCTAGCATTTTAGACCCACACACCAAATATGTAAATCATAAAGTGCCAGGCAATGGAGAATCAGGTCCTCAGGGACTAAAACGAAAATTATGGAGAATAAGGCTAATTGTGATCTCCTTTAACTCAGGCATACACTGTTGTATCTGTATTGACTTTGGATGAATTGCTCCTTTCCTATATCAGAGTTAGATTGGAATAAGGCTTATATCTTCCCACCTTGGGTAATATATTCTGTTGGCCATAACAGAGAACTCTCATCCAGTCAACAACAGTTCCTCATGTACCATGAGGGGAAAATATTGCCATATTGCTGCAAAATTTCAATTAGATTCATCAGCTCTCACTCTCCAGATCTCGGAGAAGGCAGGAGGAATTTGCTTATTTCTGAAACACACTGTCAATGTTCATTGAGTAACTAACCTCATTTTTGTCAATATATAGACCCTCATCCTGCCCCTCAAACCACACAGTCAGGCTGCCTGGTAATTACTTTGTTTTGGTTTTGGTACTGAAACTACACGGAGCTATCTTTCTTACAGTGACTAACATTATCTGATGTACATTTATATGTGTGCAGAATGACCAAAATCCCAAAAAAATCCCAGTGGATAATCTAAATGCTCCATGATGGATTATTTCTGATATTGTTTAGCAAAAATGTCACACATCACACTGATAATGGGAACAAACAATATAATAGGAAGGTTACCTATGGAAATATGATATCTGTATGTATAGCTGTAAGAGGCTTGGACAGATTTCGCCACAACAGCCGTTTAGAGCTTCATCAATATTTCCAACATCAAATAATTGGGATTCTTCCAAACACTGAACTATATAACCCAAAAATCCAATACAGAGAACCTGGCTTTTATGCATTACCGGATTACATAGTCGTAGCTACAGCATTTTTATAGCCCCTGCTATAATGTCATTGAAGTGAAAGCCATGACACACGCTCAATTTTAGCTATTTTAAATCCCTAGTCAAGGTGCTTTTCTCACTAAGACACTTTTAACCTCATCTTGCATTTTGAATAAACAGTTTCCAATTATGTGTCTTCCTCCCTGAATTGTGCTTCCACATTAGTTATAGGTGAGTCCTGGGAGCCTCTAACCAGTTAGCTAGATGTCATCTGCTTGTAGGCTAAATAAATGCATACTTTAAATATTGAACCAGGTCCTTAGCTGGTGTAAATCAGTGTATCTTCACAGAAGTTAATATAACTATGCTGACTTACCCCATCTGAGGATCTAGCCTGCAGTGTCTCACCCTACACCTGGAGAAGGGTGAGATGTTTGTATAACAGAAAATGCAGATCACTTCTGAGAGGGCAAAATTTCTGCTGGCTAGGAAAGCCACCATCTTCTGTATGTGACACGGAGGAGAAGGCATACTGTCTCATCTCTTAGAGGCAATACCAAATGGAAACTCTCTGGATAGCTGGATATGCTTCATTTTTCTGATCTTATCCTGGGAGATGGAGAATACTCTGTGTTTGGAAAGCACATAGCCCATAGCTAGGGCCCCACCAAATTCATGGCCATGAAAAATGTATCACAGACCATGAAATCTGGTCTCCCTGCATGAAATCTGGTCTTTTGTGTGCATTTACCCTATACTCTACAGATATCGGGGAGACCAGAATTTTTAAAACTGGAGGTCCAACCCAAAAGGGAGTCGCAGGGGGTGTCACAAGGTTATTTTAGTGGGGTTACAGTATTGCCACTACACTGCCTTCAGAGCTGGGCAGCTGGAGAGCAGGGGCTGTTGGCCGAGTGCCCAGCTCTGAAGGCAGCACTCTGCCAGCAGCAGCGCAAAGGTAAGGGTGGCAATACCATTCCTTGCCACCATTACTTTGGTGTTGCTGCCTTCAGAGCTGGGTGGCTGGAGAGTGGCAGCTGCGGACTGAAGGCCCAGATCTGCAGGCAGCAGCAGAGAAGTAAGGGTGACAATACTGCAGCCCCGCTAAAATAACCTTCTGCCCTTCAGAGCTGGGCTCCCAGCCAGCAGCCGCCACTCTCCAGCTGCCCAGCTCTGACAGCAGCACCTCCGCCAGCAGCAGCGCAGAAGTAAGGGTAGCAGCACTGCAATACCCCCCTACAATAACCTCGCGACACCCCCACAGCTCCTTTTTGGGTCAGGACCCTACAGTTACAACACTGTGAAATTTCAGATTTAAATAGGTGAAATCATTAAATTGATGATTTTTAAAATCCTATGACCGTGAAATTGACCAAAATGGACTGTGAGTTTGGTAGTGCCCTACCCATAGGAGTAGATACTGTAAATAAATAATAAACATGTTATAATAAAACATTTGATGAAAGGGAGGTTTTAAAGGCTCTATATCTTTAAGAAGATTTTTTTGAGTTTAGAAGGACTGGTTTATTATTTCTGGGGAAGAGTGAGAAAATAAGAGTTTAATTATGTAATTAATGTCATCATAAATACCAATAATAGTTCACATTTATTTACAATGCAGAGAGGGCTGGTCCTTTCCCTAGTTTGTAAATGTTGTGTTTGTTTATACAACCATGTATAACCATTAACATTTATACCCTGGATATTCTTCTTCAAGTCTGGAGCTACCTGTAATAGAGGGCAAGAAGCTGTGCTTTCTTTTGTCTGAGAAAGTCATCTGAAGTTTGTCCTGATGCACATGGGGACAGATTTTCAAAGGTATTTAGGCACCTAAAGATGCACATAACTATTTAGTGGGATTTTCAAATACACCTAGGCACTTGTTTCCCATAGATTTTTCTGCTAGGTACCTATTAGCATCTTTAGGTGCCTCACTGCTTTTGAAAATCTGGCCCGTGGCCTTTTGGGAAAGGTAATTTAGTAACTAGATGGTTGATTTTGTTGTTTATTACTAAGTAAATTAAACAATGCAATTATACTAAGGGGTTTTATAAGTTAAAGGATGGTGGTGAGTTACCTGATATGTCTGCCTTAAATGTGAAAGGCAGATTTTTTATTCTTTTGAGTGGTAGTATTATGAGCCATGTCCTTGTGTTGAGGCAGATAGGCCTCCCACTGGCAATGAGGGAATTAATAAGGCAAATAGGCTCCACACTGGTAATGAGGGGGTTAAGGAGAGCCTGTGGACCCAGTGGGCCTCACCCTGCCATGCCTGCAGCCCGTGTAAAGCAGTGGAGATAGGAGTTAAAAGGAGGAGCCCTAGGCCAGTTCAGGGCTGACCAGGGAGGAGAGCAGAGCTCTGTTGTCCCCCCAGTGAAGGAAGCCTGGTTCCAGCCAAGAACCTGAAGCAGCTTGCTAGCTGGACAAGGCATTTGGTGGATGGGATGCCTAGGCCCAGGAAGATTGACAAATAGGGACTAGCCATCTGGAGACAAGCCCAGAGCAGAAGGTCAAGGTCCTACCAACGAATGTATGGTCAACCCTGATTTTGGTAGTTCACTGTTTTCTTTTTTGCTTTGGACTCTAATGTCCAAGAGTGGGTAGGTCTCAAAGGTGTCATAGCCAGAGGGCTAAGGTACCAGGGCACCAGATCTTTGGTGAGTCAACATCTGATTGTCAGGGACCTGCACTGGGGTGAGACATGCCCTGATTGGCAAGAAGGGGGCATCACCTCAACAGCCAGTTTACAATGCTATAAAGAGGACTGAACTGAACAAGGGAAGCTAGAAGATTTAAGAAGATACAGAAAGAGATACAGAAAACAAGTATAAAGTGTATGGCAGGCATTTTAATATTTTCCTCTGTTGTAACCAGGTCACTCCTGAAATTAACTGATAGTGGTTTGCTTTTGCAAATTAGCCATTGTGTTCTCTTTCTTAACATTTAAAATAAAAGGAGTTTTTTTATATAAATCCTTTCCTCGTTCTTCAATGACTTCTCAGACTCTCCCACAGATGAACATTAATCAATTTAGTCAGACTTAAAAGGTCTCTTTTCTTTTGAAATTTTGGAGTGCTGGTTTAAAGCAAATGGGTATAGTTTTCCTTTATATAAATGAGCAATACTGGAGCAAGATGTTATCTATTATGGATAAAATATTTTATTAGTAATAATAATACATTTATATGAAACTCACTATCTGGAAAGCAATTTACAAACAATAACCAAGTAATCCTGTTGAGTTGTGTTGTATCAACCAGACAAGGTACTAACAAGCTTCAACAGGACTTAATTTTCAAAGTGGAAACCTCTTTACCAAGCTGCTGCTGCACCCTCTGTAGCTTTCTCCCAGCCTCTCAACTCCTCCCCGCTCCTTCCTGTTTCCTGTCCTTTCAGACTCCCAACAGCCAGTGCTCCCAATTCTAATAATTACAAGCAACATCTAAACACCACATTCCCTCCTCTCTTAAGAAACTCTCCCAATTAAAATAAACATTATTGTTCTAACCACTGGAACAAATATGAAAAAAGACACGATACTGTTGGCAGAAATATTACACTGAAAATACTGTAGATACTAGAGAAAGTTGATAGGTGTAAGGTGCCTTCTTCTTTATGATTTTAAGAGGAGCTGTGAATTTATGGTCCCCTTTGCATAAAATTCCAGGTTTTCGTATTCTAACAAAGGAACCACACTCAAACTTTGGTTCCTTAGCACCCTGCTGCTTGTCTGTGAAAGCCTTAGCCTTTGCTTGGTTCTGTTCAACTGTTTTTCTCACATAATCCTTGTTTGGGGCATCAGGTCGTACCTTTAACAATCCACCAATGTTCAGTTTAGTATTCATCTGTTTCCCATGCAGTAACTCGGAGGGTGATCTTTGTGTTGTGGCATGTTGTGTAGCCCAGTATGCTTGCAAGAAATCAGTAGTGAAGGGTATCCACAATCACCCTTCCAGTTTAGCTGTTTGCAAACTGTCTTTGAAATTCTGTTAAACCGTTCGATTTTCCCATTGGCTTGAGAGTAATATAGGGATGACCTTCTGTGTAAAATGTTCCTCTGTGCTAGAAAAGTTTCAAACTCCAGGGAAGTAAATTGACTATCATTATCTGAAACCAGTTCTTTGGGGTTACCTTCCCTGCTAAAAACTGAAGAGAGGAACTTAATTACTGTAGCAGAAGAGATTTGTGATGTAAACGCTACCTCAGGCCATTTACTGAAATAGTCTATTAAAGTGATGGCATAACGGCAGTCAATTGGAGCAGTATCAAAGGGTCCTACAATGTCAATCACCACTTTTTCCCATGCAGATTCAGGAAGAGGAACAGGTTGTAATGGAGAGGTACATGTCACTGCTGTCTTATCATGCATTTGGAAAATGACACAGGATTTTATGAGTGGTTCAGTTTGAGAGTCCATCCCTGGCCACCAATACAGATCCGTTGTTTGGTTCGGACAATTCCTTGATGAGTATTGTGTGCCAGGTGCATGAGTTTTGACTGTAATTCTTCTGGCACAAGAAGCCAGTGTGTACCTCGTAGCACACAGCCATCAAACAAAGAAAGTTCATCCCGAACTCTAAAATAAGGCAGCAAAACTGGGTCAAGGTTTTCAGGGTGACTGGGCCATCTCTTTGTCAGAAATTCCCGTAGTTTTTGTTGAATTGGACACGCTGAACAAGCAACTTGAAATTGTTCTCTTGTAACTGCAGTGAGAGTGCTTGCAATAAGCACAACCACTACATCCTCATCCTCCAGTGGACCATCTGGTGAAGGCAAAGGCAGGTGAGAAAGGCAATCAGTGACCACAGGTTTCCAGGCTTATATTCCAGTTCATAATTGAAAGAGACTAGTCTTGCAGACCATCTAGCAACATGGTATCCTGCTCTTCCCAGTCCTTTTGTGGTGAACAACATCGTCAAAGGGCTGTGGTCTGTGTCCAACTTGAACATGTGGCCCCACAGGTAAGTTCTCCATTTTTCAGTAGCCCAGACACAAGTAAGTGCTTCTTTTTTGACTGTAGAATATTTTCTCTCAGCATTATTTAGTGTCCTTGAAGCAAATGCAACAGTCCTCTCTGTGTTGTCCTCACGCAGTTGTGTGAGAACAGCCCCAAGTCCATAATCAGAAGCATCAGTAGTTACAATTGTGGTCAATGCAGGACTGAATAGTGCAAGTACTGGACTATGTACAATCAAGTCTTTCACCATTTCGAAACTAGCTTGTGCATCCGTTGTCCACACTTCTCCGTAGTAATTCCCATAACGGTTCAATGACAGAAGCATAACTGGGAATGAATTTTGCATACCAGGAGGTAAGACCCAAGAAGGAACATAAGGTTTGCAAATCTGTTGGAGGAGGAGTATTTGGAATTGCCAGGATATGATCTGGATCAGGTTTTAGTCCAGCCTGTGAAATTGTATGCCCCAGAAAGGAGAGTTCAGTTTATCTAAATTTGCATTTGGACCTATTGAACTGGACACCTGCTGTGCCGATGCAGTTTAGTACAGATTGCAGGTTATTGTCATGCTCCTCAGAAGTATGTCCAAACACGATAATATCATCCAGATAGCACTGAACTCCATGTTGATTCTTCTGAATCAATGACATCATATTTTGAAAGGCACTTGGGGCAGATGCGAGACCGTATGGAACACGTTTAAAACTAAATAGTCCCTCATGTGTAATAAATGCTGTGAGGTCTTTGCTGTCTTCATGCAACATAACCTGGTGGTATGCGCTCTGAAAATCAAGAGTAGAAAATATATTTGCTCCATGGAGTTCTGCAAATACTTCTTCTATGTGAGGAAGAGGATGGCTGTCAATCACAATAGCTTTATTTGGCTCCCTTAAATCCACACAAAGGCGAATGCCTCCACCCTTCTTCTGTGTCACTCCTCCCATTTCGAGGCGTCGATCTCTTCAATAATGTCCTTTTGAACAAGTTTTCTAAGTTCCTCTGAAACAGCTGCCCTGACTGAAAATGGTAAGCACAGTAACTTCTGTCGTACAGGCATCACAGTATTCCACATTTTAACTATATACAGAAACCCATAAGCACAGCCGAGTTTCTCCTCAACTTGGTGTTGGGTCCCAGCTGAAACTGGTGTGTGTACTGCAAAAGTGCTTTGCTAAGGAAGATCAATTTGTCCATTAACTACCCTGAGATTTAAAGCAGCCAATAAATTTCTGCCAAGGATAGGAGTGCCTTTGTGGACAATGTAGAACTCTGCAGTTACACAGCAATCACCAAAAGTAACTATTGCTGGCAGGCAGCCATGTACTGGAATATGGTTTTTCGAATAGCACACCAAGTGAAGTTTGGGTTCAGTAAGAGGCACATCTTTAAAGTAATGCAGATAGATGGAATCAGGTAGTATAGATACTGATGAGCCAGTGTCCCACATTAGCTGAATAGAGTGTGGTTTGCCTGAGGGTATGGTGGAAACGTTTACAGTGCACTTTATCTGTTCTGGAATATGTGCAGTAGTGATTTTGTCCACGCTCAGCACAGTAACATCTGGTATTGTAACTGCATGCACCTGTTGATTGAACTGGCTACTGAGACATACTTTAGCAAAATGTCCAATCTTTTTGCAATGATTGCACTGAGCTACTTTTGCTGGACATTCTGTGTAGCTTGCAAGGTGTTGTGGGGATCCACAGCGAAAACATGCTTTCACTGTATTTTGAATTTGTTGATTCAGTGATTTTCCATTAGTTTTCCTCTTGCAATTGTGTGTCTGCAGTGGTAATGAACTTTTCTGCAAGGGAGTCACAGCCTGGACCATGCCTTCTGTATCCATGCTCATTATTTTGGCTTCAGCTGTAGCTGACTCAATCTGAGTAGCAATGGTTATTGCTTTTTCTAGTGTAAATTGTGGTTCTAGAAGTAAGCATTCTCTTACATGAAGCATGGTTGTTTTCTCAATTAGCTGGTCTCTAATCATCTCATCTGCCATATTCCCAAAGTCACAAATTACAATCAGACTCCTCAAGGAAGCAATACACTGCATTATAGTTTCCCCGGTTTCTGCTTACGCTGTCGAAATGTGTAGCGATTAGCTACTACATTCATTTTTGGCACAAAAAATGCAGTGAGTGCAGTCTCATATTTATCATCTGCAAGGGGAAAAATTTAAAATATATGCTGCCCTTCTGCTCCAAGGCAGTGGATTAGCAGTGCATGCTTTCTTACTTCAGAAATCTCTATAGCACTGATTGCAAGCAGATAAGTCTCAAACGTATGGATCCAGGTAGTAAAAGCAATTGGAGGCTCACCTGGGCTTTGCAGAAACGGTGCAGGTGGGTTCAAAGGCAGAAGATCCATCCTCTTCACCAAAATGTTGTATCAACCAGGCAAGGTACTAACAAGCTTCAACAGGACTTTATTTTCAAAGTTGAAACCTCTTTAGCAGGCTGCTGCTGCACCCTCTGTAGCTTTCTCCCAGCCTCACAACTCCTGGCTGTATTTCAAGGAATCCCTGTTGAGCTTACAGGGACAAACCATCCCGATGAGTCGAAAGAATAGTAAATATGGCAGGCGACAAGCTTGGCTTAACGGTGAAATCCTAGAGGATCTTAAACATAAAAAAGAAGCTCACAAGAAGTGGAAGGTTGGACATATGACCAGGGAAGAGTATAAAAATATTGCTCGGGCATGTAGGAATGAAATCAGGAGGGCCAAATCGCACCTGGAGCTGCAGCTAGCAAGAGATGTCAAGAGTAACAAGAAGGGTTTCTTCAGGTATGTTGTCAACAAGAAGAAAGCCAAGGAAAATGTGGGCCCCTTACTGAATGAGGGAGGCAACCTAGTGACAGAAGATGTGGAAAAAGCTAATGTGCTCAATGCTTTTTTTGCCTCTGTCTTCACTAACAAGGACAGCTCCCAGACTGCTGCGCTGGGCGTCACAACATGGGGAGTAGATGGCCAGCCCTCTGTGGAGAAAGAGGTGGTTAGGGACTAGTTAGAAAAGCTGGATGTGCACAAATCCATGGGGCCGGACGAGTTGCATCTGAGAGTGCTAAAGGAATTGGCGGCTGTGATTGCAGAGCCATTGGCCATTATCTTTGAAAACTCCTGGCGAACGGGGGAAGTCCCAGATGACTGGAAAAAGGCTAATGTAGTGCCAATCTTTAAAAAAGGGAAGAAGGAGGATCCTGGGAACTACAGGCCAGTCAGCATCACCTCAGTCCCCGGAAAAATCATGGAGCAGGTCCTCAAGGAATCAATCCTGAAACACTTACATGAGAGGAAAGTGATCAGGAACAATCAGCATGGATTCACCAAGGGAAGGTCATGCCTGACTAATCTAATCGCCTTCTATGATGAGATTACTGGTTCTGTGGATGAAGGGAAAGCAGTGGATGTATTGTTTCTTGACTTTAGCAAAGCTTTTGACACGGTCTCCCACAGTATTCTTGTCAGCAAGTTAAAGAAGTATGGGCTGGATGAATTCACTATAAGGTGGGTAGAAAGTTGGCTAGATTGTGGGGCTCAATGGATGTCAGTGATCAGTGATCAATGGCTCCATGTCTAGTTGGCAGCCGGTGTCAAGTGGAGTGCCCCAGGGGTCGGTCCTGGGGCCAGTTTTGTTCAATATCTTCATAAATGATCTGGAGGATGGTGGGGATTGCACTCTCAGCAAATTTGTGGATGATACTAAACTGGGAGGAGTGGTTGATACACTGGAGGGCAGGGATAGGATACAGAGGGACCTAGACAAATTGGAGGATTGGGCCAAAAGAAATCTGATGAGGTTCAATAAGGATAAGTGCAGGGTCCTGCACTTAGGACGGAAGAACCCAATACACAGCTACAGACTAGGGACCGAATGGCTAGGCAGCAGTTCTGTGGAAAAGGACCTAGGGGTGACAGTGGACGAGAAGCTGGATATGAGTCAGCAGTGTGCCCTTGTTGCCAAGAAGGCCAATGCATTTTGGGATGTATAAGTAGGGGCATAGCGAGCAGATCGAGGGACGTGATCATCCCCCTCTATTCGACATTGGTGAGGCCTCATCTGGAATACTATGTCCAGTTTTGGGCCCCACACTACAAGAAGGATGTGGATAAATTGGAGAGAGTCCAGCGAAGGGCAACAAAAATGATTAGGGGTCTGGAACACATGACTTATGAGGAGAGGCTGAGGGAACTGGGATTGTTTAGTCTGCAGAAGAGAAGAATGAGAGGGAATTTGATAGCTGCTTTCAACTACCTGAGAGGTGGTTCCAGAGAGGATGGTTCTAGACTATTCTCAGTGGTAGAAGAGGACAGGACAAGGAGTAATGGTCTCAAGTTGCAGTGGGGGAGATTTAGGTTGGATATTAGGAAAAACTTCTTCATTAGGAGGGTGGTAAAACACTGGAATGCATTACCTAGGGAGGTGGTAGAATCTCCTTCCTTAGAAGTTTTTAAGGTCAGGCTTGACAAAGCCCTGGCTGGGATGATTTAATTGGGGATTGGTCCTGCTTTGACCAGGGGGTTGGACTAGATAACCTCCTGAGGTCCCTTCCAACCCTGATATTCTACGATTCTATGATTCCTCCCCACTCCTTCCTATTTCCTGTCCTTTCAGACTCCCAAGAGCCAATGCTCCCAATTCTAATAATTACAAGCAACATCTAAACACCACAAGTTGTCTCCATGTAATACGTTCATTCCTTAATGGCTCTGAAATCCTTAACAATACCATAACACAGATCCACAAACATAAGAACAGCCATACTGGGTCAGACCAAAAGTCCATCTACCCTGTCTTCCGATAGTGGCCAATGCCAGGTGCCCCAGAGGAAATGAACAGAACAGATAATCATCAAGTGATCCACTCCCTGTCAGCCATTCCCAGCTTCTGGGACAGCTAACGTACCTGAGGCTACCGTATGAGTTTAGAATTCCGATTTTGCTGACAGTTATGGGGGGTAGAGGGAAGACTGTGTCCAAACCACTATTTAAAGCTAGTTTGTGCAAACTTTCCTTACACTGATTTCAAGTTTTTAGAGCAATAGGTCCCTGATCCTGACTGGGGCCAAAGCTGTTAACATAGCAAAATAATAATAATGTGCCTTTGAAAAGTTCCTAAGTAAAAAAGTGATATTAAAAATCCACTTTTAAGCATGACAGAAGCTTTTCATCAAATGAAGAACAAAAATGGAACAGATTTTAACAAGGTGATTGCAGTGCTATAGCGTGTTCATCACAGGCTATGAGAGAGACATGGTAAGTGATGTCATATCTGGTATTGGACCAACTTCTATTGGTGGAAGAGGCAACATTTTGCACTCCACAGAGCTCGTCTTTAGGTCTGGAGAAGGTAAACAGAGTGTCTGAGCTGAATGCAAGTTCAGACAGATTATTATCAAAAGGGGTTCACACAAGATGTAGGAGACCACTTAAAATGAAGTGGGGAATTAAGGGTCAGTAGGCAAAGGTAGTACTAATTGTTGTAATGAGACATAAAACAAGTGTATCTAGTAAGTCCATGTTCTTTAGTGTCTAGGGAAGTTATGAATTTCATTTCCCAGGCTCATTTCTTGAAGGTGTAATGCAGATTTCCTTAGAGGATGAGGACTGAGAGGTCAGATCATTTTGAAAAAAGTGTTCACCCATGGATGATATGGCACTTTTATCTTTTACCTTTTGTCTGAGTGAATTCATTCACGAGCATAGTGGTTATCTGGTTTCACTCACATAGTTGTTGGGGCATTTGATGCACTCTATGAGATACACCACATATGGTGATGGGCATGTATAGGACCGATAGATCTTGAAAGATGTGTTATGGGGGTACTGATCATTGTGGCGGCAGAGATAGTGTCTGCAGGTTTTGCATCTGTTGTTCTGACAGGATCTGGTGCTCCTTTGAATTGATATGTCCTGGCAGTGGGGAGCTTACTTCTGACAATAAGCTTGGTGAGGCTGGGGAATTGTATGAAGACAAAAATAAGGGGATTGGGAAAGATTTCTTTCAGGATGTGGTCCCCATCAAATACGGATTATAATAGTTTGATGCTATCCCACATAAGTTCCAATGTGGGTGGTAGGTGACAACTAGGGGTGTGCGGTCAGTATATTTCCCCCCCGCCCCCGTATTGAGGAAGGTTTTCCTGGGGTATTTGGATGTTATGTTCCATGAGGTGTGTCCTTGTTTAGTGAAGGCTGTTTTAAGTGTGTTTAGGTGTGTATCCTGGACTTTCTGTTTGGAACAAATTCTGTGGTATCTGAGTGCCTGGCTGTAGATAACAGATTTCTTGGTGTGCCTAGAGTGGTTGCTGGATCTGTGACAGTAAGTGTGGTGATCTCTGTGTTTCTTATATGTGGTCATTTGTAAGGTTGCATTGTTGAAGCCAATTGTGGTGGCCAGAAAGTTGATGCTGGTGTGACAGAATTTGATGGATGTTAAATTTGTTTTGGAAATATATGAGGGATTTTAGGTAGTCTATCCAGAGAATGAAAATATCATTGATGTATCTCAGCTATATCGGTGTTTTTGGTGTATTTTTCCAGAAATTCATCCTCAAGGTGTCCCATGTAGGTGTTGGCACATTGAGGAGCCATTCTGGGATCCATAGCTGTTCCCATAGTTTGGACAAAGCATTTGTTGCCAAATGTGATGTTGTTGTGAATGAGGATGAAATGGATCAGTTTGACAATGTGTTTAGGGTGGATTTCCAAGCATTGTACACTACTTTGTAGGTATTTGGGGCAAGTAGCAAAGCTATCATGATAAGGGATGTTGGTGTATAAGTAGGTGGCATACATGGTGGCAAGGATGATGTTCTGGGGGACGTTAATGTTAAGAGTTTCTGAAGAAAGTTGGTAGATTCTTGAAGGAAGTTAGCTTTTTGGGTGATGAGTGGTCTGAAGATAGTTTCTATGAGTCCTGATATTCCTTTAGTAAGAATGCCATGGCCAGACATGGTGGGTCTGCATAGGTTCTGGTTTGTGGGAAGCATGTAAGCAGGGTGGGTACTTGGGGGATGAGGTTATAGAGTTTTTCTTGGAGTTATTTGGGGAAGGATTTGATGGTATCTTTAAATTCCTCTGTGAATTAAGGTATGGTGTCTTCTCTGAAGTCTTTATAGTAGGTAGTGTTAGAGAGATATCTGTTGGCCTATTGACATAGTCATCATGATAAAGGATCATGATGGTGCTCCCTTTGTCTGCTGGTTTAATCACTATATGGTGGTTGGATTTGGGGCACTGTCTAGCTATCTTGTCAGTGGTAGAAAGGTTGTGGTGGGTTTAATGTTTGTTAAGGATTTCAGTGTTTTTTTTTCCTGAAGCAATTGATGTAATGATCCATGTGCACCATGTTTTAAAAGATCTACTTATTATAGAGGTGAGATCTGTTTTGGGGCCCGTTTAATTGTTTACATATTTGCATATTCACAGCCTCTGCTTTGACCAATACAATATGACCAATAAAAAGCCTGTTTGTCCCAGTCTTAGTTCATCGTTTGTTCATTCTAAGATTTTGCTGGGCCTTTTAATCATTATGTTATGCTTGGCTCTTGCTTTGTCATCAGCTATATTCCTCTACCCTCATTTACATCCCCTACGGGTCTATTGATTCATGTACTGATATAATTATAATATAGTTGACAGTCCACACATTAACCTCTACTCATCATATAGTCTGTATGAACAGAGTTAGAAACTGGGGTGACTATATATGATTCTTATTATTATATGACCCAATGGTATTTTCAACAAAGGTACACATTTATTTCACTCTTGGTGTGCAAATAAAATTCTTTATAACATCTTATTTAACTGTGGAATATGAAGGCCTTTCTAAGTCAAACATGTTTTTGGAACATCCTGGATCAAATGCCATTCCCACTTGCACCAATGTCAATCTTGAATAATTTCACTGGTGTCACCTAGTCCCACATGTCTCAATGAATTTCACCATGAAATATGCTTCTGGGGAGTTCAAAGAGAATTTTGGCTTTTCAACAGCTCTGCTGTGTGTGCTAACATTTGTTTCACTAGTGTGTGGTTTAGAATTTCTATGACTACAAATTATATCACTCTTCATCCCCATGTCTACCAAAGCAATACATCTGCACAACATACAGAAGAAATAATTTACTCCATCTCAGGATATCCAATACCACTTTCTGTATTGTTCTATCCTTCTGTTTCCCTACACAGGCTCCTACTTTCCCAGGCTTTAAACATTCCCATCTTCTTATTAGTCCTGAGTGACCTTGTGTTGGTACACTACTGTCCTTCAAGACCATGGAAGGAGTAACAATGGAGTCGCACTGAGTACTAACCTACAACCTCAGTATAACTTGTTTAAAGTATTTTAAATATTTTTGTTACATTTTATGAAAGTTTAAGCAATGAAATGTATATTAAATGAGTTGGTGGTCTCAATTTAGTTTCATTAGGCAGACATCCAGTTCACATACACTACCATCACAGTTGGCATCCTCAGTGGAAAAGCAAAACACGAAGACAAAGGAATAAGTTATCATGGATGCTCAATTTCCTGCTCATCTACAGAGGTGGCTCCTTTTGGGTCAGGATTGGGGCATATTGGCAGAGTATTATGGAACTCTTGTCCTGATACTGTCAATGCTATTTCTTTCCTGTGGCTAAAGACAGATCGTCAGTCCTGAGAATATCTGGCACCTTTCACTACTACTACTATATTTATATTCACTTTTAAAAGATTGAAAAATGTGTATTGCTGCCCTGCCACTCATATAAGGCCTGAGACTTTTAAGGCCCCAGTACAATCACAGAAACAAATGGAAAAGATCTACTAGTCCATTTACTGACAAACGGAGTGTAGGTATCTGTAGCAGCTCTCACAGGTTTTCCCATCCTAGTACTAAAAGTCTGTGTGATGGGCTTCACTGCTCAACAGCCTAATATATCTCTGCCATAAGGTCTTCCCTGACCAGGCGGCCTAGTGGTTAGATCACTGGTCTTGCAGTCTGGAAGGCCAGAGGAGGCTGTAGGGGGACCCAGGCCCTCCCTCTCCACCGGGTCCCAGCCCATGGTCCTGTATAGGCCAACCCCTAAACAGGAGAGATGGGTCTCCCTCCTGGTGGTGGTGGGGTATTAAGACCCGCTTTCCTGGGCTACTTACTACAAATCTCTTTACTTTGGGGTGTGGCCCCACTAGCCCAATTGCCCCATGACTGGGGCTTATTTGCAGGTTCCCCTTGGCAGGGGAGTCCTTGCTTGCCTCAAGAGGCAGCACAGATTGGCAGATCGCTAATCCATCCCTTTGGGCAGGCAGACAGAGAGCTCTTGCTTTCTCACCAGTCAGCCCCCAACTGATACAGGCTCCCTTTTTTTCTCTCCTCTCTAGGCCAGACATTGGCTGCAGGTAGAGGTTTTCTTTAATACCTGCTGTGCCGGACAGCAGTTTCTCTACTCCCTCATAATCTCACAGTAAGAAAAAGTTTCCTGATATTTTTTTCTTAATTTTGAACCCATTACATCTAGCTTTTTAAAACAACTAGAGAACTTTTGCAGTGAGAACTATACATCATGTACCAAATTTTACCTTCCTGACTAGGAATGACCTTATCAACAGTTGTAGGAATTTGTAACTTAAGATTCAATAGTGCTCACTCACTGAAACACACTAAAACAATGGATTGTTTTCAAAAGCTTTTTTTAAATTTTACTTATTTTTAAGAATCAACAGTTTCAGCCATTGCAGCAGCCTGATCAAAATAATGTTAATACTGAAATCTCATAAAGCGTCCAGTGACCATAAACATTGTCTAATACACATCTAATAACTCTGCGCATTTACGGGGCACGATTCATTCCCTCAGTCTAGTCTCTTTGCACTGCAGGTGCAGCCAGGTCTGCAGTGACAGCAGCAATGGAGTTGTTGCATACTTCCAGCAAGGCAATAAGACAAGGGGTAAAAGACATGCCTAACAGTTCAAACACATTATCTAACTGGCCTAGAACTAGAAAGGCAGAGGTAATTTTTAATGGCAACACGGGACCTATCTCCCTCTTACATTAGGTGATTTCGAAAATTGTTCTGAAATTAGATAGCTCTTTTCTGGTTCCAATTCAAGCCCAAACCTTCTTAGTTCTAAATCAATAGTCATGTCAGTATCATGGAATTATTTGGCCTCAAAAGACCACTTATGGTCTAATGTGTAAATGATACATGAACTATATAAAACATATTTGCCAGCCTGGATGAAGTCACAGATATAATTTTTCACAAGTCTCTGGAACAATTTCTGATCTCAGTTATACTGGTGTTAATTCCAGTGATTTTGATGACATTATCCTGCCCTTACACTAGCATAAGTGAAATCAGAACCTACCAGTACCATGATGTACCAGTACCTACCAGTACCTTATCAGAATGGTAACCTGAAGGCATTGATCACAGCCTGAGGAAAGACTAAGCAAAGCCCCTAAAATTCAAAATATACTGTAAAAGCAGAACATACTGGATTATAAATAGGTCATTTATACAGTGATGTGCTTCATTGTTACCCACACTATCCTTTTACTTTAACCACATATCCTAAATACTTTCATAGTAACACATCATGTTACTTGCTAAGTGATTTTTATGGAATGGAATTCACATGGCTTGCACAGACCAGGAAAACTATAATAAAAATGCATGTCACAGGAATGGATGGAATAAGATTCTAAGAGAAATCTTCATATAATCAAAATTTCTGTAAAACTCTGTTACGCTGAAAGATCTCCAGAAAGAAGTTTAGAAATTGTCAGATGAAATCTCCTTTTTCTTAGTACTCAAAGCTGAGAAAATATTTGGTTGCAACCACCCCTAAAAAAAGCTTTTGCTTGTTTGTTTGTTTGTTTGGTCTAAGCCCCTAGTCTTTAATATTGGTCTGAAACAAGGTTTTCTAGATTTTTGCAGCTTTGCTGTATCTAGACAAACTGCATGGGTCAAAATATGTCTTCAGATTAGTGTTGCCAACTGTCTAATCACACAAACCCAAGCACCCTTGCTCCGCCCCCTGCCCTGCCCCTTTCCTGAGGCCCTTCCCAGCCCTGGCACCTTCTCTGAGGCCACACCCTGCACACTCCATCCCCCCTCCCTCTGTTGCTTGCTTTTCCCCACCCTCACTCACTGTAACTGGGCTGGGGCATGGGGTTAGGGTGTAGGAGGGGGTGCAGGATGCAAGCTATGGGACGGAATTTGGTTGCTGGAGGGGGCTCAGGGCTGGGGCAGGGGGTTGTGGTGCGGGAAGGGGTGCAGGGTTTGAGCTCTGGGAGGGGGTTCAGGGCTGGGGCAGAGGATTGGGGTGCTGGTGGGGATGAGGGGTGTGGGCTCTGGGACAGACTTTGGATGCAGGAGGGGGCTCCAGGATTGGGGTTGGGGTTCAGGAGGTGGTGCGGGGTGCAGGCTCTGGCCAGGTGCTGCTTACCTCGGGTGGCTCCCAGGTGGCGAAGCAGCAGGGCTAAGGCAGGGTCCCTGCTGCCTTTGCCCCATGCCGCCCCCAGAAGTGTCCAGCATGTCCCTGAAGCCCCTGAGGGAGGGCAGGGGGCTCCGTGCACTGCCTCTGCATGCAGGCACCACCTCCATAGCTCCCATTGCCCACAGTTCCTGGCCAATGGGAGCTGCGGAGTCAGTACTTGGAGTGAGAACAGTGTGCGGAGATCCCCTGCCCCTCCCCAGGCCGCTTCCGGGAGTGGCGCAGGGCCAGGGTACGCAAGGAGTCTGCCTTAGACCGGCTGCACCACCGGACCTTTAGCAGCCTAAAATCTCCCAGTTTGGCTTCAGTAGCCTCCAGGAGATAGAGCCCGATTCTGGGAGACTCTGACGAAACCAGGAGGGTTGGCAACCCTATTTCCGATATACAGCAAATATTTCTCATAATTTCAATTCCAAATCGTATTTACATTATACTATGAGTTTAAAATGAAAAACACAGAGGAAAAGTTAACACAATATAGGGTGACTAAATAGCAAGTGTGAAAAATTGGGACGGGGGTCAGGGTTGCAGGTAATAGGCATCTACAGAAGACATATCCATGAATATTGGGACTGTACCTATAAAACTGGGACATCTGGTCACCCTAACACAATACAGTAAAAGCTTTGTTGAGGGAATAGGGGGTGCCGGTAAGTCAAAAGTCTGGTTAATGAAGAGGGAGGGAGTTTGGGTGAGGGAGGGGGCTTGGGGCAGGGGGTTGGGGTTCAGTAGGGGTTTTGGGGTGCCAGATCCAGGTGGCACTCTCCTTGGGCAGCTCCCCACAAGAGGTGACATGTTTGGAGAGGCGCAGCCAGGTGGCTCTGTGCGCTACCTCCGCCCACAGTTGCCGCTCCCACAGCTCACATTGGCCGTGGTCCTCAGCCAATAGAAGCTGTGGAGCCAGTGGCCATTCCTCTACCTAGGAGCATGGACCATCGCCAATGGGAGCTGCAGGGGTGGTGCTGGCAGCGCCTCTCCAGACATGTCCCTACTTTCAGGGAGCTGCCCGAGGTGAGCGCCACCCGGATCTGGCACTGCAAAACCCCTCCCATGCCCAAACCCCCTCTCCCAAGCCTGCTCCCGCACCCAAACTCCTTCCCAGAGTCCATGCACCGCATCCCCTCCCAAAGTGCCAGTTTATAGAGCTTTCTGGTTTGTAAAGTGACAATTAACACAGCTTTTCCTGTACCTCTAAAATACTATAAAATGGCAATAGATGTGACTGCGTAAGCCTTACTAATCAATCACATGTATGCAGAATTTGAGTTAAGAGTGCCACAGTCCTCTTAATTTGTGCATCTACTCTTCAGCAAATATTGTCCTGTGAGAATGGAGCTCATAATGCAGGAAGATGCTACACGCTACTTAGAAAATAATTCAGCAATGTGAGTGAAACATATAGCATGATGAGATTCATTGGTGCTCCACAACTTGCCAACATATTTTTAATGAAATACCTGGATTAGGAAATGTGATTTACTGTTTTTTATATACACTTTGATAGAATATGGCTGTCTGACCTGAAAGTATCTTTTTTTTCCATCTTTGTTTCATATTCGATGTAGACAAGGGAGAATGTATTTAAGACTGTAACATATTAAGGCTTTATATTAAAAGTGTATATATTCAGAAATTTATTTTTCAATTCTTAATGATGTATTCTAAAATCCATAATGCAGACAAGAATATTGTATGTGTATATATACACATATATATAGCTTTCATATTGTTTTGCACCATTTGTATATTTGTGTTTTTGTATACACTGTCTGTATACAGAAATATATATATTACTCATCTTCTCTATTTATATGAATACATAAGTTATATATTCATATAAATAGAGAGAGTGAAGCTAAGTAATACTCTTATCTGGAATTATAGATTTGAATCTGAAAAATACATGTGTCTGTGTACATACTTCTTCACACACAGAGAGACAGTGGGTAAATTCCACAATTTAATATAACATTCTCATAATAGTTTATGGTTTTGAATGCACCCTCTTTTGTCAATATCAAATTACATGAAAAATAAAATACAGTTTCATAAATAGATTAACAAAAACAATGGTATTTTGAGTTGAGGCTGTTGTAAACAGTTATAATTTAGCATATTCTGGTTTATCTTCTGGGTTATTTTAGGCCTATATATATCCTGAGATATTTCATTCACTGTCTGTATTTAGTATTTAGAAATTATTTATTTGAAGTATATGTAACATATATTAAATGAAATATGAAAGATAATTCCCAGAGTAAAGTCTGTATCACCCGTGAAAGCTGTCCCTTACACTTATTTGAATGAAGCACACGATTATTAAAAAATAGCATGTATTCAAAATGCAGCTCAAAACTGATTTGTGTGCAGAAGAGGGCTGTTTTTCCTCAAAAGTACATTCTTAAATAAGAGAGTGTTGGAAATAAAAGTCTAACAGCATCTTGAAGTGAAAGAACAGGAGCAGATGTCCTTTAGCTGTGTGCTTTATTGATTTATAAACACTCAGTCAGGCTACCTCATCTCTGCAGAGTAATTTAGATATGGGAAAATATCTGTGAAATATATTGATTGCATTATTGATTGAAAAGCCAATTGCTGTTGCACTCCTGTTTTACCATTTAAGTCCTGACACATTTTGACATATGAGCCAGCTGCGACTACTGCCTCGATTCTGCAATGAGATAATGTGAAAGCTGTCATAACCACTTCTGTGTCAGCCTCAAGAATTTACAGTGTAGTACTGCTGCTATTTAGCTTGTTCCTTAACAGCCTGAATAATTAGGATTTGTTAAAGCTTTTGCTGTTGCACATTTGCTTTATATATGTGCTTTTTTTATGTTTTCCCACACACCGGACTGATAACTTGTGAACAAAAGAAATGTGAAAACCAGGCTGTTATTATTCAAAGCTTATACACATGGGGATGATTGTTTCTGCTCAAATATTTTTCTCTTTCTCCATGAGGAATTTGGATTTTAGGACATTTCACTGGGGAATTCTCACTTGTTACCAGATCAGTTTACACTCAGCAGCAATAAATCAAGAGAGGACAGGGGAAAAAAACACTATCTCCTATTTACAGCTCCATTATTTATTTTGAAAATTTAAGCAGCGGAAAAAATATTGTAAGGAGATTAGATAGATAGATAGATAGATAGAATGTACAAAAGCAATTACATGATAATCTTGATTTGAAACTAAAACAAAATTAATACAACAAAAGGCTTTCCTGAACCCTTGTGAATACCAGTAAATAAAAAGCTGCCTTAAAGTGCATATTTGAAGAAAAAAGAAAAGAAAAAAGAAACTTGCTTCCACTTTTTACTGAATTATACTTTAAATACGTTGATTCCTACTCTTATTCATTCAAACATAATGCATCTAGTTAGCTACTGTAAATCATTTTTATGTAGATAGTCAATATGGGTTTTTTTTTCAAATAATGTTTATTAAATATATAATTCTTATGACATTCATTGCCCTTCTTCTACTGTTCATATTGTGATGCTTTGACTAGTTCTAGATCTTACAGTAACCTCTATGTGAGTCAGCACCTGTACCCATATTTAGCCTCATTTGACTTCAGTGCACCCGCTTAGGTGGATCTCATTGTTTTTTTCCAACTAATTTTGAAGCAGTAACTACATTTCAAGGTACAAGTGGCCTTTGTTAGCTGAGTTAGTCACTTTTTCAGTTGTGAACCTATTCAGTTTACAAACGTTTTGCCAACAAGACATGCCAGGATTTCCTTTCTGATGCAAAAAACAACATTTGAGGCAAGGAAAAGCGTATCTGAGGATTAAGATGTGAGATGAGCCTTTTAGATGTGTTACCAACAGGGCAAGTCCTGGAGAAAGTTGTATTTGTTGGCTTCATATTTTAGAACAATGATCCCACAATCTCATCCATCGGTGCTGATAGGCTGTTTGGACCAGCACAGGGATAGCTATAGCTGGGTTCCTGACTGGCTTAAAAATGGCCACTCCCCCTTGCTGCCTGGGTGCCCCCTCCTAATCTGGGTTGACCATCTTGGTGCCCTAAAGAGCACTGGTCTACCCATTCTTCATTGGAAGTAGTTGGTGGCCGCAGTGGCTGGATCTCCAGGTAGGCTGTGGGTCTGACCAAATCACTTCCTGAGCTTGGAAAGAAATTTTCCCATCGACCAAAACTATTCAATGTCCTATGGGCTTTTTTCCCTTCCTTACAGCACCCTGGAGGCTTGGTTCAGTCAAGAAGGAAAATACTAATAATGTTCTGCAATGTTGGCTAGTGTTCAGTGTCAATTATGATGGATGGCAGCAAGCAGGGGATTCAAGTGGCTGCTGGCTAGTCTTTGGATTGCTTGGAGGGCCTGGTGGTTTGTGAGTCTTTTGGTCTTGTGCAGCTGAAGGCACCCTTTATCCAGACTCTCTCTCCCACACATAAGGGAAGGGTGGTGGGAATTCAACTGCTGGACTGAATGCTATGAGACGTTAGATCTGAATTATAATATATTGACTCCCATATGTTAAAAGGTCTGAAATAATATGAAATGTGGTATCTTCCTATACAGTGTGTGTGTGTGTGTGTGTGTGTGTGAATGGTGTGTGGAACAAGTCCTAGAGTATTTTGACATTTAATATAATTTTGTGTATTTTCAGGGCATCTTCTTTGTGTGTAAATTCCATGTCACTTTGGACAAATCTTTGACAGCATATCAAGAAAGAAACAGACCAACTAAGAAGAAATGACCATTTTCCAGTATTTATATAGCTTTATGTAAAACAATGTTTTGGCAGATATCAGTGCTCTTATGATTGATGTCCACCCTTGTGTATGGGACAAATGGGTTCTGATTAGAGCTGGCAAGAAAACAAGAACTCCATTTCACAAACAATTTTGAAGTTTCGTCATTTGTTTCAGTTCTGATACAGAACTAAACCAAGACCTTTCAAATTTTTTCAGAAAAATGAGAGAGCTGTCTACTTTAGAATAGCAATAACCTAGAGCTTATAACATTCAGCTGGGATGTGGAGACCTAAGATCAAGTCCCTGTCTGCCTGATTCAGAATATTGACTGGAATCTGGGATTTCCCCCATCACAGCTGAGTGTCGCAACCACTGGGGTAGACAGTCCATCTTTCCTGTTGTAGCAGTTTGACTTTGTATAAATAATTAAATATTCATTGGGCAGGAGACAGAATCATAGAATATCAGGATTAGAAGGGACCTCAGGAGGTCATCTAGTCCAACCCCCTGCTCAAAGCCGGACCAATCCCCAATTTTTGCCCCAGATCCCTAAATGACCCCCTCTAGGATTGAACTCACAACCCTGGGTTTAGGAGGCCACTGAGCTATCCTTCCCCCCACCCGCCATAGAATCACTGATTCTATAGCATACATTTGGGATGTAGGAGAGTTCAAGTTCCTGATCTAAATCAAGCTGACTAAGGACTTGAAGCCGGTTCTGCCACACATTCCTGCCACAGTGCCCTAACAACTGGGCTACTTAGGGCTGACGCTTGCTTTCTCAGTTTCACCAGAAATTCCATCCTGGACCCATGAAAGTTCCATCTCAACATCCATTTGCATGAAAAGTTTTGCTTTCAATGAAGCAACATTTTCCGGTGAAAAATAGTTTGGCGAAAAGTTATCAAGCAGCTCTAGTACGAACACATTTTGATCTTCTAGTCTTCTCAGTACAGCCATCCAATATTGAATTATTACTGATTAAGGGATACATGAGCCCTGAGTTCCACAGTAGCACAGGTGAATAAGGAAGAGTAAGCACACACACCTCCTTTGAGCCCTGCAAGGCCTAGCTGGATCTTGGGTCTAGGGACGAAGATATAAGTGTTCACTGCATGTACACAACAGCTTGCACCTCTCAGAGATGGGAAGTGGTGGATGGGAAGTGGGTGCGGAAGATTGGGAATGGGGGAAGCCTTGAAATAAACTTCCCAACATACTGACTAGCACAGCTGTGCTGGTGCAGGGGTTGTTGTAATTTGCTGCTGGTATAGGCCCGAAGCAAACTACTACGCACACTTCCATCTCTCCCCCCCGCCCCCATGCCCCCACAACAATGAGGATGAGAGAAGCGAGGAGTGAATCATGCTTCAGAGGCTTATCTGTGGTGGCATAGTTTACACAAAAGTTTTTGTTCAGGACTGTGCCTTATAGGCACAAGCTAGTCCTAGGAGATTGAGTGTAATCTAAATGATAACAGTCACATACTGTGGGATTGATTCTCAATTCTATTGGACCAGTTTTTATGCTGCCTTAACTCCACTGACTTCAGTGTGGCTATTCTGGCATAATATTGATGTCATGGAATTGAGAATCAGGCCCAGGGTACTGAAGTAGCAGGGGAGATATGGTACTTGCTGCCACTACAGAATTAAGTGGCTCGGGACAGGGGATTTTTGGTGTTTTCTAAAAGGTGGGCTGATATGCTTTAAAAGAAGTACATACAAAAATGTATTGAATCCTGAATTAGTAATGGAATATGTTATACAGACATTTACAGATAAAACTAAAGAATTCTTACTTTCCTCACCTGCAAAATCAGGATTTTTGGTTAATTAAATTACTAAAATGGAATACTGCCTTCTGCACTGATTTAGGGGCCCTATCTGTATTTCAGTTGCCTCTGCAGCTACGGAGCTCATAGAAGCTCAGTGAGAAATTCCTTCTCTTAGTGTGCATATATTGTGCTCAAAAGCCACATACCTGAATTTGGCATTGGAAAGCAACCCAAACCAGCACCTCCCACTGCCATGTCCTTCTCCCATACATAGGCGCCAACTCCATGGGCGCTCTGGGGCTGGAGCACCCACCGGAAAAATTGGCGCACAGCTCTCCGCCCTGCCCCAGCTCACCTCCGCCTCCCTCCCCTGATTGTACCATGTGCCTGCTTTTTCCCCCTGCACTTGCTGCCGCGAAACAGCTGTTTCAGACAGCAAGCCTGGGAGGGAGGGGGGAGGAGGGGGAACACGGCGCGCTCAGGGGAGGAGGTGGGGCTGTGTTGGGGATTTGGGGAGGGGTCCAATAGGGACATGGAGGGGGTGGAGTTGGGGCAGGGACTTTGGGGAAGGGATTGGAATGGGGATGGGGCAGGGACAGGGCAGGGGTGGAGTCAGGGTGGGGCTGGGGGGTGGCGCGAGCACCCTCCGGCGCCATGAGAAGTTGGTGCCTATGCTCCCATTTGTTAATGCAGTTAAGTTCTTCATTAGATATGGGGAAATATTTAAAGACAATGCAACATAATGATACCTCATCCAGAAAAATGACTGATGGGAGGACTCGATAAGAGCTGGAGGACATTGCAGACCACAATAGTGATAGTAATCTATGGCAGAAGCTGCTGTCTCTGAATTTCTTTTCCCCATAGTTGGGGTGGAAGAAGTCTCCACTCCATCCCATTCTCAGATATGCAGCTCTTTGGTAAAGGTAGTGTAATAAAACTCCAGAAGCTTAGTGCTAAGGTAGTATCAGGCTGGCCAGGGAATGACAGAAGCCCAGCCTCTTTAGGGCTTTTAAAATTAGACTGGTCAAAATACAAAAAGAAAATATGGTTATGAGCTCATATTATGGATTGAGTTTCCCGTTGAAAATGATGGGTGAATGATCCCTTCTCTTAAGATAGTTGTAAAAGATGGCTAAGAGGGCCACACCTAAAAGAAGTATGGAGTCAGCCCAGAAACTAGCACCAGGCGGGCAGCGGGTTCCACTGGGCAGTGTTCTGACCAGGGAAACTGGTGTGTCTGTGAGTGTGGAAAATGTCTAAAGGGCAGGGGCACAGACAAGAAACCAAGGCCATGTCTACACTAGAGACCTTACAGCAGCACAGCTGTACCACTGCAGCTGTGCCACTGTAAGATCTCCTGTGTAGCCACTCTATGCCAGCGGGAGAGAGCTCTCTCATCAACATAATTAAACCACCCCCAACAAGTGGCAGTAGCTATGTCGGCAGGAGAGCCTTTCCCGCTGGCATAGCGCTATCCACATCGGTGCTTCTGCCAGTGTAATTTATGACACTCGGAGCGGGGGGGTTACTTTTCCACACTACTGAAAGGCAAGTAACACTGACAAAAGTGCTAGTGTAGACATAGCTTAAGAGAGACTCAAAGGCAGGCAGAAAGATAAGAAGCTGCCTGTAACCACAGTGTGACCCTGGAGAAGCCTAGATGAAGGTCATGGCTCAGGTGCTGCTAAAGAGGCTTGGGGATGTAAGCAAAGAAGTTATCCCCTGTTATTGATGGTGGGGTTTTTGTTTGTTTTGTTTTGTTCCTGCTGCATTCAGAGAAGCAGGACTTTGTGCGTTTCTTGTAAATAAACAGAAGTATGTCAAAGAAAACACCAGAGTCCACCATTAATAACATACTTAGGGATTTGAAAATTGAGGCTTTGGCCAGTTTGCTAACCAAGATGAGCTGCAACAAGGATTAATAGAGGTAAAAAATTCAGCTGGAGAAAGAGATCATAGTGGAAGACGGAATCCTGGATGTGGAATTGGTCCAGGAGACTTGGATAAGACTGCACACTTTCAACAGTTATCTATCCCCGTTATCTATCCCAGTTCAGATACTGCAAAAGATCCACTATCTTTGAGGCAAAAACACCCTCAGAGGCTTATTTGGCTCAATTCAATGTCATAGCTCAAATGAATGGTTCTGGGTGGGAGATCAAAATGAAAGTCACAAACCCACATGATTCAGGTATACTCCCTCCCTGTAGTCCAGGGATCGGCAACCTTTGGCACGTGGCCCATCAGGGAAATCCTCTGGTGGGCTGGGACAGTTTGTTTACCTGCAGCGTCTGCAGGTTCAGCAGATCACAGCTCCCACTGGTCGCGGTTTGCCGTTCCAGGCCAATGGGGGCTGCGGGAAGCTGCACGGGCCAAGGGATGCAGGAATTACTAGGTGAAATTATATGGCCTGAGTTATGCAGGAGTTAGACAACATGATCAAATTAGTCATTTCCAGCTTCAAGGTCTATGAATCTACAAATGCTTTATATGAAATGGGGCACTATTTGACACAGCATGGGTAAAAAGTTCCCAAAACCTGTTCCCAGGACCCTGACACAGTGACAGTTAAACAAGTTAGAGAAGAATCTAACCATACCCCTCACAACTAGGACATGAAGACACACATCATTAAATCTTAACCTTCTAAGAAAGATGGACTTTGGTATATTGGAAACTGGTTAAAAATGGCAAGCAATCACTTTAAGTGTAAGGGATTTCCTGCTTGTAGGGTAGGAGGTTCTGAGGAAAGCCCTTTGATTTGGATGAGTATTGTCTGAGTCTGTCAGCAGCCAGACAGTCTGTAAAGAACCAGCTTAAAGTAAGGTGAAGTGAGTTGTGCCTTACTGCCTTAGGAAGCAGTCTGGGCTCTTGTGTGCTGTTGTTCTGAATTCAAAGCAATATTTTAGTATTACATTGCAACCTTCCAGCAAGGTTTTATCTAATTTCTTCATGTGTGGCCCAGAAAAGGGCTAATTAACTCACAAAAGAAGATTAAAATTCTCTAAAATTCCCTAATGAAGCTTGTCTGTAACTCTCCCTAAACAGTAACTCTCCCTAAACTCTTACTAATCCCTTGGGGCTTGAGAACCCCAGGAACAGGAACAATACTTATGTGATGTTTGTGACCAATCATAGCTAATCGATAGAACTCATATTTTGAAATTCTTAGGACTGGTCTACACTAGAAAATTAGGTTGGTTTAACTACGTCAGTCAAGAGTGTGAAAAATCCACACTTCTGAGTGGTATGGTTAAGATGACCTACGTCACTGTGTGGACAATGCTAGACGAATGGAAGAACTCTTCTATCAACCTTGTTACCACCTCTTAGGAAGGTGAATTACCTACGCCAATGAGAGACTCCCTCCTGTCGGCATAGATAATGTCTACACTGTGATATTTTAAGGATAGACAGGACCAAAGATAATTAAATTTCAGGAAATCATGGCTGTTCCACAAGCAGAAAAGGAGACTAAAAATTGCTGAAGACCTTATTTGTACATCTTTATGTTTGAATTGACACAAGCATGCTTTTAGAGAGTATGCAGCTAACGCAGGAAACATCTTTCTCGTAGGACATAACAAAGAAGTGCCTTTATTAAAGCTCCCTTGACATTTTTTGTAAGAAAAGTGGTGTTAGCCTGGCTGGCTAGACAAATTCCCACTCAGATCATTACACTCTGACCAACTTAATGTCTCCTGCAATTTCAACTGAATACAGCACTCAGTCATCACTTCCTGTCTTGAATGTTGTGTAAGTCATGCTGTAAGCTGCTAAACAGTTGGCATGTTTTGCTCCCAAAGATAATTCAGTGTTGCATGAAGTGATCTGTGACTAAATTTTGTCAGATATATCAGTTAGGAAAGCAATATAGGTTTCTTAAGATAAAATAACAACTTTAAATACAAAATATTCTTTTCACTTACTCATTTCAGCTGTCGTTTGCATTTTTTTCAAACTACATCGTGTCTTGGGCTGGGTGTCACCCTGTATTTGCTGCCGCCCAAGTTAATACTGGAGTACAACACGTCTTCAGGATGAGCAAGTTTATTCAGTATGTGGTGTTAGCTTTTCCTTTTTCTAGAACATTTCTGGGAACAGCCAGATCCTTCCAATGACACATCTGAAGGTCTTTCCAAATGGTGCCATAAATAAGAGATAGCGATAACAGTACTTCCCGCATAGAGAAGACGCTGGAATTGTCTAACTAAAGGGAGAGGTTGAATAATCTGGGTAATCAGTACCTGTGAAAACTTAAGTGAAAATTACCTATAAAATTGGAAGCCACAATTTAAATGGAAAGTACACTCTGTGTATTGCATCTGTTTTTAATAAATACTGAAGTCAGGTTATGCTGTCATATATGCCTAGGCTCCATTGATTGTAATGGGGATAGAATGTGTAATCTATGGTAGTATTAGCCCTGCATTGGTATGAGGAACTCCCATTCACATCAACAGGAATTGTACATATATAGAACAAAGACAACATAGGATCCTATCCTTTTTTCTTTTAAAAGGGATTCCTCTTTTTACGCCAGCTAATGCCAGTGACCACCTGAAAGCAACCAATGCACAACAAGTTTTAATTTATACATCATTGAAAGGACTCCTAATTATAAATATACCCCGTGTGTTTCTTTGTTACGAAAACTGAATACTTATGAATTCATTAGATGTATTCATTTGGATATGAGTCAATTTATTGTCATTTATAATGCAATCTTCCAAAGAAAATTCTCTCAAATGCTTTCAGTTACCTTAGGAGGTTTAGATTGTTGTGCAATGCAATTGGTAAGTCATGAAAGACTTGTTTTCATCCAATTTACTCAAATAACATTTAAGAGATTGATTTACTAAGATTCAGAGTTATTCCTAACAGAAAACCTGAGCTGATGAATTTTTCACAAACACAGAAAAATGGTCTATGGAATAGATATAAATATGTATCGTAAACATGCATTTGCAGCTCACTTATATCTCTATTTACAGAATGATGTGTATGTAAGCATATGTCCATACGAATATACTTACAGTATGTTGATTATATAATATCATTCCCTGGATGCTTAAAGCTCAGCAAATGGTTTCTAGGTTACAGACAACATTCAGAACAATACAAAAATATTGCGAATTATTCTTGAAATCTTTCCAACTAACTTGTATTCTCCCATGACATAGTTTCAGAAAATGGCCCTCATTTGCTTACTTTAGATGAGTTTTGCTTTTACAGAATCTAATATTTTAATGTAGGGCTGATGAAAATTTTAAAAGATTTCATATTTATGAAATTTAAGTAAAGATAAAAAATATAACTGAAAGTCATCAAAGACCTGACCTATTTATATAATAGATGCTTCATTCTAAGGAAGAATTATGAAGCTCTTTATATGAAAATTTTAGCTTGGAAAATGGATTAACTTTGCACAATTTACTTTGCCAATTTCCCAAAGAAAATGTGTTTATTATTTTAAAAATAGAAGATAAATAAAATATAATATATCTTCTATTCTGTGTTTTCCTGAACTCTTTCCTCTCACCTTTTTATCTAACATGATATAACTAAAATAATCTTCCTTCTCCATCATTTAAAACCATGACTCCTTTAACAGAATAATAAAAATGTATCTTGAAGGGACCTCAAGAGGACAGCTAGTCCATTCCCCACGTTAAGGCTAGACCAAGTATACCTAGATCATCCCTGACAGGCGATTGTGTAACCTGTTACTAAAAACCTCCAGTAATGGGAAATCCACAACCTCCATTAGAAGTCTCTTCCAGTACTTAATTATCCTTATAGTTGGAAAGTTTTCCCTAATATCTAATTTAAATTGCTTAATCTATAGATTAAGGCATTTTTCCCCTTGTCCTACCTTCAATGGATATGGAGAACAATTGATTACCGTCCTCTTTATAACAGCTCTTAACATATGGGAAGATTGTTATCAGATCCCCTCTCAGTCTTCTTTTCTCAAGACTAAGCATGCTCAATTTTTTATCCTTTCCCCATTGGTCAGGTTTTCTAAACCTTTTATCAATTTTGTTGGTCTCCTCCTTCATAATTTATCCACATCTTACTTAATGTCTGGTACTCAAAACTGGAAGTAATACTCCAGCTGAGGCCTCACCAGTGCTGAGTACAGCAGAACAATTACCTCCTGTGTCTTACATATGGCTCTCCAGTCAATACATTCCAGAATGATATTAGCCTCTTCTCCAACTGTGTCACACTCTTGGCTCATGATCCACTATACATCCTACATCTTTCAGCAGCATTACTGCCTAGCCATTTGTCATAAATATAAAGGGAAGGGTAAACCTCTTTAAAATCCCTCCTGGCCAGAGGAAAAATCCTCTCACCTGTAAAGGGTTAAGAAGCTAAAGGTAACCTTGCTGGCACCTGACCAAAATGATCAATGAGGAGACAAGATACTTTCAAAAACTAACCAATTTATTTGAGCATGAGCTTTATACAGACTAACACAGCTGTTACTCTGAAACCTTTCAAAAGCTGGGAGGAGGGAGAGAAACAAAGGGTCTCGGTCTGTCTATATGCTGCTTTGCTGGGGACAGAACAGGAATGGAGTCTTAGAACTTTTTTAAGTAATCTAGCTAGGTATGCATTAGATTATGATTTCTTTAAATGGCTGAGAAAAGAATTGTGCTGAATAGAATGACTATTTCTGTCTGTGTGTCTTTTTTGTAACTTAAGGTTTTGCCTAGAGGGATTCTCTATGTTTTGAATCTAATTACCCTGTAAGGTATTTACCATCCTGATTTTACAGAGGTGATTTCTTTACTTCTTTTTACTTCTATTTCTATTAAAAGTCTTCTTGTAAGAAAACTGAATGCTTTTTCATTGTTCTCGGATCGAAGGGTTTGGGTCTGTGGTCACCTATGCAAATTGGTGAGGATTTTTACCAAACCTTTCCCAGGAAGTGGGGTGCAAGGGTTGGGAGGATTTTGGGGGGAAAGACGTGTCCAAACTACATTTCCCAGTAAACCCAGTTAAAGTTTGGTGGTGGCAGTGGATATTCCAAGGACAAAGGATAAAATTAATTTGTACCTTGGGAACGTTTTAACCTAAGCTGGTAAAAGTAAGCTTAGGAGGTTTTCATGCAGGTCCCCACATCTGTACCCTAGAGTTCAGAGTGGGGGAGGAAGCTTGACACCATTTATTCCCCATTTTGTATTTGTGCATTTGATTTTTTCTTCCTAAATATAGTACTTTGCACTTGTTTTTACTGAATTTCATCTTGTTGATTTCAGACCAATTCTCCAATTTATCAAGGTCATTTTGAATTTTAATCTTGTCCTCCAAAGTGCTAGCAAATCCATTATCCAAGATATTAATAAAAATATTGAATAGTACCAGACCCAGGATATTTCCCTGCAGGACTCCACTAGATATGTCCTCCCATTTTTCAGCGAACCACTGATAACTACTCTTTGAGTACAGTCTTTCAACAAATTGTACACCCACCTTTTAATAACTTTATCTATACCATATTTCCCTAGTTTCCTTATGAGAATGTCATGTGGGACTGTGTCAAAAGTCTTACTAAAATCAAGGTATAGCACATCTACTTCACCCCTCCCTTCCATCCACTAGGCAACTAACCTGGTCAAAGAAGGAAATCAGGTTGGGTTAGCATGACTTTTTCTTGACCAATCAAAGTTGGCTATTCATTATTCTTTAGGGGCTTACAAATTGATTGGTTTATAATTTGTTGCAGTATCATTCCACAAATTGAAGTTAGGCTCAGAAGTCTATAATTCCACAGGTCCTCTTCATTCCCTTTTTCAAAATAGATACTATGTTTGCTCTTCCCCAGTCTTCCTGTCCTCCACGAGTTCCCTTCCCTTCTGTCTCTCTCTAAATCAAGATTGAATGCCTCTTCATCACTTTCAAGACACCACCTCCAGTTCAATTTTTTTCTGCCTACCTGTTCCCACTCTTGCATCCTATGCTCTTGTCTACCCTTCTCGACTGCTTGTTCTCATTTGAGATGCCAGATCCTCTTAATTGCCAGTGAATTCAGTGACAATTAAGAGGCCTCAACTCATTTTGCGGGGCAGCATTGTGAAAAAGCAACTATAATGACTTTGGACAATAAGACCATAAATATTTGAACCTAATCTTTTCATTTGAAAACACATCTCTTGAAAAGTAGTATGCTTTCAAAGTAAAGCAGACTTGACCAGCTTCCACAGAAGATCATTTTTAAGTGACAGTGACAGATAACTTAACTGGGGGATTCAGTATATCCTATAGGACATTAATTACTGAACATCACATACAGCCATCATGATCTGTGCAGAAAGCAACTGTTAGTGTTAATAATTAGAGAGATTCATTTTTCTAAATTGAGGTGTGCACATTTGGATGTCCAGGAATAGAGATATTTTAATAAAGGGACAAGAGAAAATGATCCTTTCTCTCCTTGTTATAGGCTTTCCCTTTTCAATTGAAAAACACACTGACTGATATTTTTATGGTATCTTTACAGGTATTCTTTACTGAGCTTTCCAGGTACACTTTATAAACTTCATATAAATATTATGTAAGGTAGCTTAATGAAGGACGGATTATAAGGAAGAGTAATATACACTTTAATAAATCATGCATCCTTGTGCTATTTAAATGTTTCTTCAAGGTTGATTGAAACTTTAACCTCAGTCTCAATAAAGAAGAAAAGCTTCAAATTTTCCAGACCTTGAATTTTTACAACAGTATGTTGAATTATGCAGTGATCAGTCAATTATTCATCTCTCCCAGATCGAGATGGCTGTGCTTTGAAAAGCATGCAAAAATGGGGCTACAGAATGTGATGCTGTGTCAACACATTTCACTCAGGATTGCTTACAAGACAATTTTTTGTTTCAACATTGATTCTAGTTTTCTTGATGTTTGCTTCTAATAAGGTACCTGTTACAAATCAATTTGAGTTTGCATTCTTTAGTTTCTGATTCTGGATGATACACTGCAGAAATGACATTGCTCTGTTTTTCATAGATTTCTACAACTATTTGAGAGATAGAGACCCTTTTATATTTCAAGGGAATCTTAACAAAAAATTCTTTGGGAACAGTAGTTTACAGCTGATGGAACAAGTGAGATCTGAAGAACTAGCTTAACTGAGAATACCAAACACAAAATAACAAAGTAATGAAATTAATTCTAAAGCTTAAGAGAGCTACATTTCTAACACAAATAAGAGACAGGAAGAACAGGAGAGAAACAATAAGAAATATTAAAATAATCTTAGCATGATTCCTCCTGCCTTGCACTTTATATAATCATTTACCTCTTTCCAAAGTGGGTATACTTCACTAAGAAATCAGAGTAGACACTAGTAAAAATCTTGATTCTCTTCTTCAAATGCCCCTGAAAGCCCACTTTTTAGTGCTTTGCTTTCCTCCACTGACTTCCACTCATGTACTACCTACTCCTTCCTTCTTTCTCTAACTCAGTCTCTGCTTTAGAATATCAGTAACTGAAGATTCACTTGCAATGAAATATGACTCACCTTTTCTTTAATTACTTTACTTGTAGGCCCTCCCTACTCTACCCACTTTCTTATCTGTTATCTTTATTATCTATATTTATTTAGTTTAGGCTCTAATCTTGCAAACACTTTCGAAGTAGTGTAAAGTTAAGAACTTGAGTCATTCCAGTGAAGTCAGTGGAACTATTCACATGGTCAAAGTTAAGTAAGAACATAAAGACTAGATCCTCAGGTAATGTAAATTGTCATAGCTACAATGAAGTCTATTTATTTATCTGAGGATTGGGGCCTTAGATTGTAAATTCTAGATAGTAATGCATAGACTATATCTTTTTCTCATCATTTTAAGTTACTTTGCAAATTATGGCACTATAGATATGATATTTAACAATAACAGTAATACTTAACATTGCCTACTGACTCAGTCACTGTTTATTTGAGATTTCTTTTTCAAAGCATAAAAAGCTAAAGTGATTGGGAAATGAAATTTCTAACTTCCGTTCACTAAACGTAAGCATCACAAGAGCTATCTAAGCTAAGAGATCTCCACAACATTTCTACCCACTTCAAATAGGAGCTTCAGTTTTACAAATCCTTTCTGTATGTCGAAGTCCCATTAAGACATTAAGCAGTAAGCTTCTTGCTCGGTGACCCACTGCTTCAGTTTCTGTCACCGCTTAGCCCATCCAGCAAGGTTTGGTTTCCTTTTGGGGTCACATGAACTGTACTACTCTAGTACTTTGTTTAACAGGTCCTTGTGCTGTCTAATGGACTAAGAGAATTATAATTATTGTTGGGTGCATAGGAGAGTAAGCTGCATGACACACACTGTTAGTTTGATACCCGCTCTGATGACAGTTTATGGTTCAACAGCTTGGTTAAACAGCACATCAGCAGTACTGATGGGTGATCAATCTCATTCCCTATAGAATTGCTCCCCAAAGTGCCATTACTGAGAAATAAATCCAGGAAAGGCCATCAGTGGGAAGCATAAGGCCTTTTGTTTAAGCCCAGAGATGAAAGAAAGAAAGAAAGAAAGAAAGAAAGAAAGAAAGAAAGAAAGAAAGAAAGAAAGAAAGAAAGAAAACAGTTTTCTATTAGAGCTATACCAGAACTTTAATTCCAAAAAAATTCTTACATAACTTCCTACTTCCTAGGTGTCATAAATATAAAGGAATGGGTAACCACCTTTCTGTATACAGAACTATAAAATCCCTCCTGGCCAGAGGAAAACCCTTTCACCTGTAAAGGGTTAAGAAGCTAAGATAACCTCGCTGGCACCTGACCAAAATGACCAATGAGGAGACAAGATACTTTCAAAGCTGGAGGCAGGGGGAAAAAAGGGTCTGTCTGTCTGTGTGATGCTTCTGCCAGGACCAGGTCAGGAATGCTCTTCAGAACTTCTGTTAAGTTAGTAAGTAATCTAGCTAGAAATGCATTAGAGTTCCTTTTGTTTAAATGGCTGGTAAAATAGGTTGTGCTGAATGGAATGTATATTCCTGTTTTTGTGTCCTTTTGTAACTTAAGGTTTTGCCTAGAGGGATTCTCTATGTTTTTAATCTGATTACCCTGTAAGGTCTTTACCATCCTCATTTTACAGAGGTGATTCTTTTACTTTTTCTTTCATTAAAATTCTTCTTTTAAGATCCTGATTGCTTTTTCATTGTTCTTAAGATTCAAGGGTTTGGGTCTGTGTTCACCTATGCAAATTGGTGAAGATTTTTATCAAGCCTTCCCCAGGAAAGGGGGTGTAGGGCTTGGGGGGATATTTTGGGGGGGAAGACGTCTCCAAGTGGGCTCTTTCCCTGTTCTTTGTTTAACACTCTTGGTGGTGGCAACATAGGATTCAAGGACAAGGCAAAGTTTGAACCTTGAGGAAGTTTTTAAATTAAGCTGATAAGAATAAGCTTAGGGGGTCTTTCATGCAGGTCCCCACATCTGTACCCTAGAGTTCAGAGTGGGGAAGGAACCTTGACAGTAGGTATAACTGTTGTAAATTTCCTGTAAAACAAAATACATGCACTTCAAATTGTACAACATTGCTGGAAATTGCTACAATTGAAACCCTCAAAGAACAATTTCATTTCTTTCTACTACAGATTATCCCAATATAAAATTATGCTCCTCATGGTCCTTAATCAATTAAAACAGTTCCACTTTCTTTTGAATTCCATGCATGCTAATTAAGGGCAAGACTCTGCTCACTTTATTCATTGAGTAGTCCCTTATTCCATAAGTAGCTCAACTGAAGTCAATGGGACTAGTAAAATATTACTCAACATGAGTAAGGATGACAGAATCAGGCCTTCAGTCCAGAATATTTATGTGCAATGTCTGCACTATCAACATTGGCTCCCCAAATTAGCATAATCTAAAAATGACTTCTGCATTTTCACGCTGAGTGCCATTGGATGTATAGTAAAGTTAGAAAAGTCTAGTTCTTCCAATCCAAGTCAAAATGCATAAGATTTTAAGCAGATAAGTGGGAAATTTTATCTAAGCAATTCAGCCTGACCAATGCACTTTGTCTTGGTGAGTGCAGTGATTTTAGCGGTCATTTGGGTTATGAGGAAGAGTATCTCCCGATGTTTAAATCAAAGTCAATATGAAATCCTCCTTACTCAGATGGACCATATTCTGAAGCATATTCTGCTGACCCTTTGAATAAATAACAGACAATATGCAATGAGATAAGTAGTTTCCAACCACATCTACCTCTTAGATATCGAGACAGTTCTCTGAACTCATTAGATTCCTTCACAAATACACAGGGCACTATGTTGAAGCCTGCGCACAGAGTTACACAGTATTGTAACTAAACCTGTCGTCCCTTTTGCTTGCACTGCTTTCAACTAGAAGGTCTTTCAATATTTCTAGCAAGCACTAGCCAACAATTCCTTTTAAGCATTCTGAGACTTTAAGAGTGTTTACAGTTCACATAGAAGCATGTCATGTGGGCCTTGGAGGAGCATTCACGCAGAAAGATGCTCAGAGAAATGACAGGATATTAGCATATGGAAACAGAACACTGCACACACCAGAAAGGAACTTTCTGACTTTAAAAAAGGACTGTCTTGTGGTATTTTGTGCTCTGAATACATCTCTGGATTAATGTATTTTCAAATCTTCACTTGTTATTGTGCACTGAAATGGCTGAAAAATAGGAGATCTTGCAAGGCAGACTTTGATTACACAGAAATGTATTTTCATGAAGGAAAAAAAGCAGAACTACAAAGTCATATATAAAACATACTGTCAAGAAAACCTCTTTAAATCTTCCTCTTTTAAATAGATTGTCTACCTCAACAATTAAGCTCCAATTATTTGAACAGCTAACAAGCAAGTGATGGAGCTTTGAATATGAGGTTTCTTTACTTTCTACAGGGCATAATTACCAATTCTGAGTTTTGACTAGATTAAGAAAAGATGACATTTTCCATTGCTCATTTTGAGAACCGTATAATACAGCAATTTAAAAAAAGGCCAGCATATTCATAGGAGGAAGTTGAAAGTGTTTTGAACTTAAATAACATTAAAATCATATATTTTCCTGATCATTTGGAGTACCTAGGATTATTGCAACATCACATCAAATAGTTGGTTGATTTGGGTTCGATAAGGATGGCCTTATCAGTCATAGGCGATACAAATATTCTGTGCTACTCGGCTATGAAGCAGAACCAAATAGTAGCCATTAGTGAAATATATCCTAATGAATATTCTGTGAAGGCAGAAATTGCCATCTTGACAAAGACCAACAAGAAGAAATTGTACATTATAGTCCCTCCAGATTATTGGCTAATTAAAAAAAAAACCTCTTTGAAGATAAATATGCTATGTAACAACAAGCTCATACCTAGTGATCATCCTTTAAAAGTCAACATCTGCCAATAGTTGCCGCACAGTGGTACAGTATCTGAGGTACCACATATATATACCTCTGTGTGATAATGGTAAGTAAATGCTATTGGCCTAATGGCAATCAGTGACGTAGAGAAGTGCACAATATGGCAATGTCACCACTTAGGGGGTCATACAAACATTTGCTTTGATATCCATCTAGTTTTGCTTTGAGTTGTGAGGTAGAATGATCCCAAACCTCAATAAGAAAATGTATTTCCAAAACAATGCATTTCTCCTGGATTTGTTTTTAAAATTTGTCTTATAAATTATTATTATTATTTATTTTATTATTGCAGTGCTTACTGTCCTCAGTGCTTACTGTCCTAATATTGGGGCTTTATTTTGCTTGGCACTGTATAGACATATAGCGAGGTACTTAGTACTTGAAAGAGCTTACCATCTAAACAGAAAAGATAGTTAAGTTCTTAGTGAACCTTTCAGCAGATTTGAGATTTGTAATGAAACTCCCAAACCAGGTGAATTTGGGATCATTTGGGTTTGGTTTTATTTCTGACAAACATTTCATACAGCTCTAATATTAAAACCCTCTGTTTTATAGGGGGTGTCTATCAACTGGCACCCTAATATCACATATTAAGTTGAATACATGTTTTTTCTTTAGTGACACATTTTCCTCAAACATTCCATTTTAATCAAAATAATGTCTTGACCACATATTTGAGACGGAAGGACAGAGAGAAAATTTGTAAGTGAAATTTTTATGATGAGTTTTTGTTTCCCTGAAACCAGCACCTTATGATGAACAAGATGCACTGTTGTTCCCAGAGCTGGTCCGCTTCTGACAAGGTAACAGATTATAAAGCAGAACATAGATCAGATTCACAAGAGTAAACACAACCACTGCAGGGCAACCTCAATAGGAAATTACAGGATAGAAAGCAATAGTATGATCATGAACAGATACAAGTGATTTTTAAATGTTCATGACCTGATGAAAAATACGTTCTCTCTCAGACACAAATGCAGCGGAGAGCATTACTGCAAAATTAGCACCAATCTTCACTGGACCATTCAGTGTCACCAAGTATTCATCAGATGTGAATTACACTCTGTACAAATTGCCTGAAGGAACAGATACAGGGATTTTCATGTTCTAAACGTGCATTCCTATTAGTATCAAAACAGTCCATTTGAGGATACCGCAATCCCTGAAGACTTGCAGTGAAGAAAAATGTTACAATACTCAACCATTATTCCAAAGCACTGTCTTCAAGAAAGAAAGATAATATACTGTAGGCTTGACTCACTATTCACTTACACTCCATTATAATCGCCCTTATGATGAGCCACACCTCATTATGCTAACAGCCAAATTGCTTGGCTCCCAAGGGTAGACTTACAGTCAGGGTGGATTGTACTTATACTCAAAACAACCAAGAATGATCAGGATGAGTCACTCAGTTTGACAATGTGTGACCACTTTTGCATAACTAATGTGGTTCTGACAGAAAAAGAAATGCTCCTGGTTAAGAAAAAAGAATTAATCTTCCTAATATTGATTGGGTGTGGAGAAGCAAATGATGTGCTGGCATTTTTAGAAAACCTAAATACATGTAATAAAAATATATGTTTTCTGGACAAAAAGTTTATTTTCTCAGATGCTCAAAGGGAACTCAAAACCTTGGATGTTATAATGTATACATTACCGTTAGAATATAGATATTCAGATCTGCCTGTAAAGCTTATACTTTAAGAACTTAGGTGTATTTTTATCACTTAGCTAGTTACAGGGGTATAAAAACAAAGAATCAAAATCACAGTCTGCCTGTGTATGGGCCTTCTCTCACTAGGATAATCTGAGGCCTTGTTCTTAGGCTAAGGCCTTTGGCTAAGGAGTGGGGCAGCCATAAGCTGGGAAGCGTAAGGTCACATCCTCACATCCCAAACCAGTCACATTGAAATAAGATGGTATTGGGCTTTTAGGAAGACGATCCTGTCCTGATAGTGCCCATCACCACCAGAGAAAGAAACAGATCTTAAGATGGTTAAAGAAAACTTAGTTTGATAGCATCCTGTCTGGCAAGTAATTACTTATGAATGGTTGTGCATGTGAAACCCTCATTTCTGTGTGTTTTATCTTATGAACCCACTTTTCTATTGTTAATCTGTCTGGTTCTCTAATTGTTTCTGTCTGATGTATAATTAATTTTGCTAGGTGTAAGTTAATTAGGGTAGTGGGATATAATTGATTAGAGAATTATGTTACAATATGTTAGGTTTGGTTAGTTAAATTTCAGTAAAATGATTGGTTAAGGTATAGCTGAGAATATTACTATATAAACTGGGGTCAAACAGGAAGTGGGAGGAAGCGAATCATGGAATCATGTTTGCTAAGGGCGGGAACGGGAACAGGGAACGGGGAACAGGGACCCGGGCAAGGCTCTGCGGCATCAGAGCTGGGAAGGGGGTCACAGGGTAAACGCTCTGTGGTGTCAGAGCTGGGAAGGGGGACATGGGGTAAACGCTCTATGTCATCAGAGCTGGGAATGGAACACTGGGGAACAGACTCTATTGGCATATAGAGATAAGCCCGACTGGCGTGAAGGACTTCGGAATAGGCTTGCTTGGATACTAACCCCAATAAACATCACATTGTCTGCACTTCGGACTTCTGGTCTTTTACTGCTTGCTGTCTGTGTGACAAGAGCCAGGGAAGTGGGAGGGTGGAGGGAAAGCCCTCTAACAATTACTTCACTGAACAAGTTTCAGAGTAGCAGCCATGTTAGTCTGTAACCGCAAAAAGAAAAGGAGTACTTGTGGCACCTTAGAGACTAACAAATTTATTTGAGCATAAGTTTTCATGAGCTACAGATCACTTCATCAGATGCATGCAGTGGAAAATACAGTGGGGAGATTTTATATGCACAGAGAACATGAAACAATGGGTGTTACCATACACACTGTAACAAGAGTGATCAGGTAAGGTGAGCTATTACCAGCAGGAGAGAAAAAAACCTTTTGTAGTGATAATCAAGGTGGGCCATTTCCAGAAGTTGACAAGAACATGTGAGGAACAGTGTGTGTGGGGGGGAATAAACAAGAATTTATATCCTACCTCTGTAGTGTGTTAAGCTCAGTTTGCGGTGTTTGTTTATTTACTAAGGTAATCTGCTTTGATCTGTTCGCTATCACTTGTAGTTAATAAACTTGTTTTGTTTTCTCTAAAACCAGTTTGTGGAATTCATAACTGGGGGGGGCAAAAAGCTGTGCATATCTTCCTCCACATTGAGGGAGGAGGCAGATTTCATGAGCTTACACTGTATAGTTCTCTGTGCAGTGCAAGATGATGAAATATTGAGTTTACACTCCAGAGGGCGTATATACTTGAGTGCTGGGCAACTTGCTAGCTGAACCCTTCCCATGCAGAGCTGATTTCAGTGTCTCTGTCTTTCTGCTGCTGGGTGTGTTACTACCTATGTGTGGGCTGGAGAAGGCTTGAGGGCCTGGCTCAGCAGGACAGCGTAAGGAAGCCCAGGCTGGTGGAACAGGTGGGCTCAGTAGTAGCCAAGTACATCAGGTGGCACCCCGGAGGCTAACTTGTCACATACTCAACTTCTGTTGGTGAGAGAGAGACAACTAGGTAACGCAATGGCCTTGCTTTCCTTGAACTTCTTTAGCATCTAGATCGTCTGATGGCCCCACTTACTTTTTGATAAACCTGTTTCCGATGTACTTGAAAAAATGATGTTAGTTTTTGCATTTTACATTATCGTTCAACCACATTTTATGGTTGAAATTTTCAGAGGAGCCTAGATGAGTTCTGCATCCAAATCTCTGACTTTCAATGGAAGTTGGACAACTTGTCCTCATTTATAGCTTTACAAATCTTCCCCTGTGTATATAAACTAAGAATTAGACATAAATTCTTTGCCCCAATCCCCTGCACAATTATTTATTGTGATTATTACACTTGAAATTGACTGAAAAGAAGCAAGACTAGTGAAACTCCACTGGTATGAATAAGTGAAATGCAAGCTTGAATTCAAAGAAAGACATATGGGTGGCAACACTATATGTGATGACAAGGAGCAAGATCAATACAAGAATAAATTTGTTCTTTATTTTAACTAATTGCACTTTTATAAGATACTTGGCATAAGTGACTATGTTTATTTATAAACAGCAGAAAAACACCTACTGTATTGATTCACAGCAGTGATTGATTGACATGGTATGAGTGTAGTGTAATTACTGTATCCATGAAATGATTTAAAATGTACTGAAAGAAATTTAATGTAGTACAAGGGTTATGAGTCTAGTAAGTAGCCAGTTTAAGGACAAAATATGCTTGGTGCTCTGTGCCTTAGTGTTTGGGGGTCCAGTTTGCTTGTTAAAAGATGCATGCATTACGCAGCAAATTTTCATTATTTACCAATAAAACTTTCAATAATAAAGGACTGAATGTTGCCTGGTCTGAACCACAAACCAATGTAATTTTGGGTAGGGAATAGGGGAAATCCACAATGGAAGACAAAGAAGAAAACATTTCTCTGGAAGGTTCTTTTATTTGTTTAAATGGCAGTTTTAACTGCTCGGTGGTTTAGAATATTCTCAGCAGTCCTAGCTAGATAGATTAGAAGTCAGGTGATGGTTATCATATATCTCCTCCATACATACGGCACATATAAAAGATGAGCTAGAGCAAGAGACTGGGCCAGATCATAGGAGTTATGTCTGTTTACATCATCTGAGGATCTAGCCCAGAAATGCAGAATTACTGTTTATTGTATAAATGTACGCAGTCTGTTTTTAAAATACCTTTTGTTTTCTCTCTTTAAGTGTTATGTGCAGAAATCTAAAACTACCGGTAAAACAATACCTGAATACACAATAGATATTCAGTTGCAGTTACATTTGCATCTGTTCACTTCTTGTAGCTTATTGGCAATGTTCCTTCTTAGAGATCTCATCCAAAGCTTGTTGAGGTCAACAGCAGTCCCTCAAATGATTTCAGTAAGCACTGGCTCAGGTCTTTTACCTGAAAGAGAAGGAAATTCCTATGTTCAGCTCTAGCCTTGTAATTTTGTTCCTCTTCTATATTTGTTACATTTCTCCCTCTCCTTAAACAACTGTTATATGTGTTTCTAACTGTGAATTATTTCACTAGCATTCACTGTATAGAAAACATGGTTTTCAATTTGAGCATTATCATGGGTAATCTCATGAGCAGTATAGGACAAGCCTGGGGTAAAGGACAGACTCAACACCCAATAGCCAGTGATAGAAGGCTCTAGGGCCTGATCTAAAGCTAAATGACATGAACAGGAGCTCTTTGCATTGAGTTCAGTGGGCTCTGGATCAGGACCTTGCCAGCTAAGTGGCTGCTCTAGGATTCAAGTTACATAACTGTGCTGGTAAAGGGAAACTGTCAGAAGACTAAATGCTGTTTTATTGGTATGCTGGGAGCTTCTTCTTCACCAAGTGCACCTTCAGAGCAGCCAGGCAGAATGCTGCCATAGTGCTCTATTGAACCTTAGCTAGGGGTTTGCTTAACATAGTAGCACTTCACAGCTCAAGGGGGCCTGACCAAACACCATATTTGCTTCCAGTTGCAGACTTCTAACCCGTGTTAACCCTAGAACTGGGTAGCAGTCACAGACGATGCACACTGCTCTTATCTGCCATAGCACAAGGAGTTTTACTGAGTTCATTGCACAGAGGCCTCTCTCTTCCTAAGCCATCCTACTCTGTGCAGGCAGAATCAGAATCACAGGATTAGAAGGGACACTAAGGTTTATCTAGTCTAAGCCCCTGCCAACTCGTGAGCTTCTCATTACAGCTCAGTTCCCCCCACTTAAAGTGGCTCTGAGAGGAAAAAACAAAATTTAGCTCAAAGTTTGTTGGGTCTGGAAACTGGAATTCAAACTGAGGACATCATTCTGAGCGCAAGTTCAGCTTTTAGTCAGGTTTGTAAAAAAGAGTGGGGGAAAATGAACCATCAGAACTGCTCTGTACTTGGCAATAAAGAGATGTGTGTGTATCATGATAGATGGAAAAGATAAATGTCAAAAGGCAAATCTCACTTCTTATTACAGACTGTTGTCCATTCCAACAATCGACTCACTACAATTAGCAGTGTTCCCACAGATTAAGGTTCATACTCACAAGACAGAGGGCTGGGGCTATGGAATAAAACCTAAAGGGAAATATGCTGCCCAAAATGGACTGAGTGGTAAATGATCACTTTCTTTTCCATTGAATTTTTTGTCCTTTTTCTTTGGTATTTTCTTTGTTTTGAAAGCAGCGGAAGAGTGGATACACATTTTGAATGAGGCTGATTGAATTGCTATTACCTTTATGATTAGAAGTTCTTTCATTTTTGTAGAGCTCATCCCAAAATCTACAGAGTCATCCAAAGGTGAATTTTCACACTTGGATGATTAAAGCTGAACACCTATATAGTGATTTTCTGAGATGTTGGCACCAATAGGAGTAGTGGATGATGTGAAAAATCAGGAAAATTATACAGAAACTTGAATATGTATTTAAGTGCCCACCTTTTGTTCTCAAGTTTGAGGACTTGGGACCTCAAACCAAGAGACTGGCTGAGTGGGGAACTGTAGCCTGCTGTAGTAGAGACATGTTGATATTGATATTGAGCCAGAATTTAAGTTCTGGTTCCAATGAAGTATCAGAGAGTTTTGCCACTGACTTCAATTTGGCAGGATTTCACTCCCAATATATAAACAGCGAAGAGGAAAATGTTTGTGGGTGGAAGGGAAGAGTAGATGGGGTTTACTAAATGTGTCCTGTCTGTAAAATTGAAACATCAGGAAAATACAGTTTTGCATATTATCTTTAACACTACACATGTGTAAAGGAAAAACTGCTAAATGCATGCATTAACATTCACAGTGGAAGTCATTGAAACAGTTCAGGAAAACCATTCCTTTAAAGTATAACGTATAAAGTATAAAGTATAAAGATGGTAATAAAAGTGACTGTGTCAACGTAGCATTTGTCCCCAGCAGATCTGTTCTCTCTCTCTCTCTCTCTCTCTCTCTCTCTCTCTCTCTGTGGATTTGTGTGTTCATAGTCATACCAAATATGTTTTTATTACTTTTTAGTCATAATACCACTGCAGAGCCAATACATTAGAGTGAGCTGGAGTCTTTTCCATATCATGTAATAGCAACAACATTAAGTAAATTCTAATTTTAGAATCTTTAATACAGTGCTCTAGAAAGAACCCAACTTGACTTTCAGATCCCAGGTTGACTTGGCAAAGGTTACTGCTAGACATAACCTTCTTTTTACTTATCAACTGAGCAAATTTGATAGGAACATCACAGAGGTACAATGAACAAGAATTGTCCAACAGTGAATTTTTAGAGTCACTTTTCAGAGTAGAACCACAAATTTGGAGGAACAGAGTTCATATTATTATTCTTATTTATGATAGAGCACCCACAAGTGTGCTAAGGAGTTCACAGAAAACATGTGAGAGAATTTCCTGCCCTAGTTAATACATAAGCTTGCAGAGCCATGAGCTTGAAGAAGTCATCATGCTAGCAACATGCGAACCAGGAAGTAGCAAGATGCCAATGAGTCAAAGTGCAGCCATCCTACGACTTCTCCACAAACATATTCCATTCTAACTCTCCACCACATTCAATTATTTTAACAATCGCCAGAAGTGTTCATTCACATCAAGCCATATTATTTACTTCCTATTATGAATGTGACATTAAATGACTGTTTTACAAATACAGAGAAACAGATTACTTTCCAGAGTGTAAGCATTGCCCCATTACTCTTTGAATAGAAATGAGCATTGATATAAGATGGCCAAGGATTTACAGCAGATATTCTAAATGTTATGGACAAAGTTTCATTTTTGATAATGTACTGGAGAAAGATAAAATGCATCAAAAATACTCTACTGACTGAATTTATCATTCATATTGTCAGCTCATCATGTTTAATCGAAAAATTCATAGACTGATTATGTGCAAAGTGAATGAATCATATGGCTAAATATTTTTGAGTGACTTTACGAATGATAGATATAATCAATAAAGTACCTGAACAGAGTTAGTCTCTAAGGCCATGTCTACACTACCACTTATGTCGGCAAAACTTATGTCACTCCGGGGTGTGAAAAAACACACCCCATGAGTTACATAAATTTCTCCAGCATAAGTAGTAGAATGCACAGTGCTATTGAGCAAAGTGGGAGAGCTTCTCCTGCTGACACAGCTACTGCCGCTAGTGGAGGTGGTTTAATCATGTCAGCGGGAGATCTATCTCCCGACGGCATAGAGCGGCTACCTGAGAGATCTTACTGCGTCCCAGCTGCATCGATACAGCTGTGCCGCTGTAAGGTGTCTAGTGTATACGTAGCCAAAGTGTTACTGTTAACACCCTAACTCTCTTGGTAACTTCAGACCAAAGAAACAGCAATGAAATAAAAGGTCTATAAACTCAGAAGTAGATAAATAGGGCCCCATTCTTGGCTCACAGTGTAAACCAGGAGTTACCATATTTAAGTTAATGGAACAGTGTTAGAGTCCATAGGAATTAGAGCAACACCATTATCACAGTTGCATCATTACATAGAGGCATGGATTCATATTTTCAAGGGCCCTTGGACCCCCCATGTTACCTGGGCATCTAGAGGTGGATCTAATCTACTCTATTCCATGCACTAAGCTATAATGTCCAGTGTCCATACCTTATAGACAAAGCCTGATATTGATAGTTCTCTTGGATACAAGGGTACGTATAGTATATAAAGTATCCATATAGTATATAAAGTATCATATCTGAAGTAGAACGTTTGCATACAGTACTCCATCACAGATCCAAGATGATCAGGCCCAAATTAACTAATGTGCACTCGGTGCCTTTGCACAGGGCCCCCATATCAGGGAGAAGCGGGACCCTGACGAACAGGAAAAATTAAAAAAACCCTGGGTAATACAGTGAACCCATCCTCCAGGTCTCTATGTTACTCAATCAAATTTAGCCCAGCCATCCCTCTGTCATGATGGAGGAGTGGCCAGGCCAAATCTCAGTGGCTCTGAGATCCTACGTGCCAACTCACAACACCACTTACTCGGGTTTGGCCTGGCCACGCCTCCATCATTATGGAGGGGCGGCCAGGCCAGACCCAAGCAGCACAGGGTTATGTGAATGCAGGGTAGGCAATGGAAGACAGTGGGGATGGAAAGAAGGGTCCAGGAGGAGCTACTGATTAGGTAGAGAACGTGGGCACAAGTGAATGGCCAGTAAGGTCCCAGGGATGGCAGATGAGGGACTAGTATGAGTTGTTGGTGGGCTGTGGGGATTGTTGTAGGGCTGTGGGGTAAGGGGTTGGGCAAATGGGGGCTGAGGGCAGGGATGTTGTGGGCTTTGCCCTGTGGAGCTGAGGTGAGCAGGATGTATGTTGGGGTTACTGAGATGTGTATGGGGGCTGTCAGCATAAGTGGGAGATGGTGGAGGGTTGTTGAGGTATATGTAGGTGGAAGGGGCATGTGGAGGTCTATCTGGTGGGATAGAGTATGTGTGGGATGAGATAGGAGGGACAGTTGGTAGGTCTATGTTGGGGGGTTGGATATGTAGAAAAGTGTGTGGGGAGCATTGCCCATAGTGCATGGGGTCTCAAAACATTTTAATCTGGGGCTGCAGATAATGTATAGTATGATTCTCTCCTTGAAGGCACTCCACTGGCCCCCAAGTGCTGCTGCAGCTGTAAAACTGAACGAACAACAAAGACAAGACATTAGAAGCCAAAGTAAAAACAAACAAAGCCTATGAATTGCAAGATTACCTGTAACCTTCACATTTCATGGTGCCCTAGACTTTCCAAACAGCCTTAGCAGCTAACTAGATGAGAAACAGCAGTACTATATAGGTAGAAATGGGTGAAATTACAAAAAAAAAGGGTGTTTCAACCATCTCTCTATGTATTTTTCTGGAAGTATGTAAAGGAACTGAAATAAAAAATAACAGATGGTGTTTTCCCCTCATTCTCATGTTTTGCTCTTTACACAACAAAGATAACATGAAGAAACCACATGGGCAAAGCTGGGTGCCAAATAACCAAGTTTACCAAATATACTGTACAAACATGCCAGGCCCACCTCTATGGACATGGCTGCTCTGGCTGGTTCCAGGCAGCTTCTAAAACTTAGTACATGATGAGCACTGCTAGAAGGCTCACCAACTTTTTAAAAGGATATTACCCTAGTCCTGTACACTACACATACATAATGAAATCTGGCTTGGCTCAAGAAGAAAGCCAAGGAAAGTGTGGGCTCCTTACTGAATGAGGGAGGCAACCCAGTGACAGAGGATATGGAAAAAGCTAATGTACTCAATGCTTTCTTTGCCTCTGTCTTCACGAACAAGGTAAGTTCCCAGACTGTTGCGCTGGGCAACACAGCATGGGGAGTAGGTGGCCAGCCCTCTGTGGAGAAAGAGGTGGTTAGAGACTATTTAGAAAAGCTGGACGTGCACAAGTCCATGGGGCCGGATGCGTTGCATCCGAGAGTGCTAAAGGAATTGGCGGCTGTGATTGCAGAGCCATTGGCCATTATCTTTGAAAACTCATGGCGAACGGGGGAAGTCCCAGATGACTGGAAAAAGGCTAATGTAGTACCAATCTTTAAAAAAGGGAAGAAGGAGGATCCTGGGAACTACATGCCAGTCAGCCTCACCTCAGTCCCCAGAAAAATCATGGAGCAGGTCCTCAAGGAATCTATCCTGAAGCACTTACACGAGAGGAAAGTGATCAGGAACAGTCAGCATGGATTCACCAAGGGAAGGTCATGCCTGACTAATCTAATAGCCTTCTATGATGAGATTACTGGTTCTGTGGATGAAGGGAAAGCAGTGGATGTATTGTTTCTTGACTTTAGCAAAGCTTTTGACACGGTCTCCCACAATATTCTTGTCATCAAGTTAAAGAAGTATGGGCTGGATGAATGCACTATAAGGTGGGAGGAAAGTTGGCTAGATTGTCGGGCTCAACGGGTAGTGATCAATGGCTCCATGTCTAGTTGGCAGCTGGTATCAAGTGGAGTGCCCCAAGGGTCGGTCCTTTGGCCAGTTTTGTTCAATATCTTCATAAATGATCTGGAGGATGGTGGGGATTGCACTCTCAACAAATTTGCGGATGATACTAAACTAGGAGGAGTGGTAGATTCGGTGGCAGGTAGGGATAGGATACAGAGGGACCTAGACAAATTGGAGGATTGGGCCAAAAGAAATCTGATGAGGTTCAACAAGGATAAGTGCAGGGTCCTGCACTTAGGACGGAAGAATCCAATGCACCACTACAGACTAGGGACTGAATGGCTAGGCAGCAGTTCTGCGGAAAAGGACCTAGGGGTGACAGTGGATGAGAAGCTGGATATGAGTCAGCAGTGTGCCCTTGTTGCCAAGAAGGCCAATAGCATTTTGGGATATAAGTAGGGGCATAGCGAGCAGATCGAGGGACGTGATCGTTCCCCTCTATTCGACATTGGTGAGGCCTCATCTGGAGTACTGTGTCCAGTTTTGGGCCCCACACTACAAGAAGGATGTGGATAAATTGGAGAGAGTCCAGCGAAGGGCAACAAAAATGATTAGGGGTCTGGAACTCATGACTTATGAGGAGAGGCTGAGGGAACTGGGATTCTTTAGTCTGCAGAAGAGAAGAATGAGGGGGGATTTGATAGCTGCTTTCAACTACCTGAGAGGTGGTTCCAAAGAGGATTGTTCTAGACTATTCTCAGTGGTAGAAGATGACAGGACAAGGAGTAATGGTCTCAAGTTGCAGTGGGGGAGGTTTAGGTTGGATATTAGGAAAAACTTTTTCACTAGGAGGGTGGTAAAACACTGGAATGCGTTACCTAGGGAGGTGGTAGAATCTCCTTCCTTAGAAGTTTTTAAGGTCAGGCTTGACAAAGCCCTGGCTGGGATGATTTAATTGGGGATTGGTCCTGCTTTGAGCAGGGGGTTGGACTGGATGACCTCCTGTGGTCCCTTCCAACCCTGATATTCTATGATTCTATGATTCATCTGGCAAGCACAAGCAAAAAGGTTGGTTATGTAATAGTGGACAGCTCTTACTAAAGGCATAACAAAATTGTACTTCCCATGAATAAAGTATAGTCAAGAAGGGAGAGTGATGTTGTTGGAGATGACCTTAAAAAGGGTTTCACGCAATGCACAAATATAATAGTCCCATAGTTCTGTGACTTAGTAACTGTCCAAAAAGTGTGGGTCCCTCTGCTCCATAACTAGATTCTGTGAATCCTGTATAGGGAACATTTGTAGGACCTTAGCTTGAGGCAATTAAGGCTGAAACCTAGACTCTGGTCTGGTCAAGACAAGATTAATGGCTGGATCCCTTTTTTCAAGGTTTCGTTTAATTCCATTTGCCATATTTCTTCCTAACTACTACATTAAACATTTCTTTTGAAACAGGCTTATATAATTAAGTATTTGCTACACTTGGTGCCCAAGGAAACATGTTTTCTTTACTTCTATTACCTCAACCCAAATCTTAAACAAGATAATGCTCATATTTTAAGGGTCACTACAAGTTTAACACAATCTACTCTTCTTTCTCATGATCTCATTCTTTGTGGTCACTTGTTTTGGGCCTATCACTCATGCAAATATCCACATTCTATTTAACACCACAATACTCCCAGGTTCAGCTTAGGCCTATATGTGACATTCTGTACTCCACGTTGACCACTTTTATATGGTTATATATTTTGTACAATGTATGCCCTGTGAGGCATCGTTTGAAAACTCATAATCTGCTGAATATTATTATCCTGTTGAAATGTGTGCAATAACACTGCATGTACAATTATGAGAATTTTCTGCATGATTGTTGCTGAAATGTGGTGTAATTCTTGGTAGTGCCCACCAATCAATTTCTCAGAGACAAAGACACACTAGCTTACCAGCAAGGTGTTAAGGGGCCATTACCTACTTAACTGTCCATTCACCAGCGGAGGGGAAGTATGAACAACAAATGTACATTGCATTGCAGGAATGTTTCAAACCTCATGTCCACAAGGTACTGCGTGTCACCATGACACAGCAAGGATGTTTCTACAACAAGAAACTGAGTTATAAAGTGGGGAGGAAAACACGTTACTTCACCTCACCACCTCCCATATCTCTGCTCATGACATCAGTGAGCACCTGAAAGACACTGAATTGGGGGAGGAGTACCTGGCTGAAAAGGAAATCTAGCCTGTGAACTATTGCATCTAATGGGAAGAGAGACATTTTGCTTTTAAGTTCATTGAGGAATTAGCTTGCATTTTTATCTGTTTATTTCTTCTGTAATCAATGCTGAATTTTATGCCTTACCACTTGTAATCACTTAAAATCTATCTATATATAGTAATATTCTCAGCTATACCTTAACCAATCATTCTACTGAAATGTAACGAACCAATCCTAAGATATCGTAACATGATTAGCTAACCAATTCTATCCCACCACCTTAATTAGTTTACACCCAGCAAAATTAATTATACAGCAGACAGAAACAATCACAGAACCAGACAGAGACCATGCCAATAAACAATAGCAAAGTGGGAACTATAATGACAAAACAATACAGAAGTGAGGATTTCACAACTACATCTGTAAAGACATAAGAGTTTCCCAGCTGTGTCTATTGATAAGTGAGTTCTTACCAGACAGAAAACTATCACCCTAAATTTCCTTTTACATCTTCTAGGCACTTCCCTTTCTCTGGAGGCGATGGGCATTATCAAGACAGGATTGTATTACTAACAGCCCAATAGCACCTTCTTTCAATGTGACTAGTTTGGAATGTGAGGATGTGACCGGTTGCTTCGCAGCTTATGGCTGTTTCTGTCGCTTAGCCAAAGGCCTTAGCCTAAAAACAGGGCCTCAGACTACCACAGTAAGAGAAGGACCTTACACTGGCAGACAGTGATTTTGATTCTTTCTTTTATACCTCTAACTAGCCAAGTGATAACAATAAACCTAAATTCTTAAAGTACAGGCCTTTGCAGACAGGCCTGAATATCTATATACTAACACACACAATTAACCAGATTGAAAAATTTATTTGATTGACATAGTGAAAAACACACATAAAAAAGTTTTATACTTAAAAATCTTTATAATTTGTAAGGGTATGATGAGACAAGCAACAAAATATACATATCCCACCTTTAGGTCATTTGTCACACATCTCTGTGGCTTGTGTCACACATTGGCAACTTTGATGGTTCAGAGATATGTCATTGTAACCCATTGACACTTAGTACATGTCCCCATCTGTGCCAATCTGCTAAGACATATCCCCCTTTCCCCAATGCACAGAGCCTGGCTCTTTAACTCAAGCTGTACAGACTCATTATTTTAGCTCTGGAGCCCAGATGAGTCCCCACTTATGTGATGTTGCCATAAATATAAAGGGAAGGGTAAACCCCTTTGAAATCCCTCCTAACCAGGGGAAAGCTCCTCTCACCTGTAAAGGGTTAAGAAGCTAAAGGTAACACCGCTGGCACCTGACCAAAATGACCAATGAGGAGACAAGATACTTTCAAAAGCTGGGAGGAGGGAGAGAAACAAAGGGTCTGTGTGTCTGTCTGTAGTCTTCTTTGTCGGGGATAGACCAGGAATGGAGTCTTAGAACTTTTATTAAGTAATCTAGCTAGGTACGTGTTAGATTATGATTTCTTTAAATGGCTGAGAAAAGAATTGTGCTGAATAGAATAACTATTTCTGTCTGTGTATCTTTTTTGTAACTTAAGGTTTTGCCTAGAGGGGTTCTCTATGTTTTTGAATCTAATTACCCTGTAAGATATCTACCATCCTGATTTTACAGGGGGGATTTCTTTATTTCTATTTACTTCTATTTTTATTAAAAGTCTTCTTGTAAGAAAACTGAATGCTTTTTCATTGGTCTCAGATCCAAGGGTTTGGGTCTGTAGTCACCTAGGCAAATTGGTGAGGCTTTTTACCAAACCTTGTCCAGGAAGTGGGGTGCAAGGTTTTGGGAAGTATTTTGGGGGGAAGGACGCGTCCAAACAGCTCTTCTCCAGTAACCAGTATTAGTTTGGTGGTGGTAGTGGCCAGTCCAAGGACAACGGGTGAAATATTTTGTACCTTGGGGAAGTTTTGACCTAAGCTGGTAAAGATAAGCTTAGGAGGTTTTTCATGCAGGTCCCCACATCTGTACCCTAGAGTTCAGAGTGGGGGAGGAACCTTGACAGATGTGATCTTGTATAGCTCACCAGGGATTGAAATGGGGACTCTCCAGAACTAAAAACGTGAGTGCATACCTCTTGATAATCTCAGAACAAAATGAATATTAATCTTAAATAGGACACTTACCTCTTGATTGCACTGTCCACTGCCAAATAACAAAATCAAAGATCACTGAGTCATAAAAGGTTTGTCGCAATCACAATTTTAAGAGGTTTCAGAGTGGTAGCTGTGTTAGTCTGTATCAGCAAAAAGAACAAGGAGTACTTCATCGGTGGGTTTTAGCCCACAAAAGCTTATGGTCAAATACATTTGTTAGTCTCTAAGGTGCCACAAGTACTCCCTGTTCTTTTTACAATTTTAAGAAGCATTCAAAGAAAGAGAACATTCCACGCCACTCTCTTCATTGCTTCTGACCATCCTTCTGCTCATCAGGAATCGTACAAGTAAGCAACATAATCTTTCCTGAATAAAACATATGTAAATAATAATTACAGTTCCCTCTTGAATGCTGGCTACATCTGCCATGTAGTGCCCCTGAAATCTTTCAGAAATACAATCACTAAATTCTTCTTCAGCTGTCTTGTTAAACAAAGAAAACAATGCCCGTTTTTAACCAATTTCCCACTGTAGTTATCACCAGATGGAAGGGGAAAAATGTGACATAGCCTACTTGTATGGAAGTTTCAAGAGATCTACTGCACGAACCAGAACTTTGCTTAACTGTAGAGGTTTTGGCCTTTGTGATCAGTGGTGGATAGGATATAGATTGTCACTTTATCAAATTAAGTTTAATACCCAGGAATGATAGAATGTTATGCAAGACTGGGAAAGGCAGATCACCTACATTTGCATGAAGATGGACCTAATGAATGGGAGGTAGGGATGGGATGGCCCTCCACAGTTTTTGCTATTCAGAAAGCCTCTATGGGCTACTTATCAGAGCCGAAGCCCTGATCCAGCAAGGTACATACCTAACTTTAAGCATGTAAGTATTTCCACTGACTTCAAGTGCTTAAAATTAAGCACATGTATAAGTACCTTGCTGTTTGGGAGGCTGATGAATCTCATCTGTTGGGCATGATCAGCATCCTAAAATTAAATAGTCACTTTTCTCTGGGAAAGCACTTCCCCTCGAAACTGAGGGAAAGTCAAGATCAGATCACTTCTAGTCTCCTCTCTTAAGGTTTCATTCTATTCCTGAGGCTAACTCTTAACCCTCATTAGTCCTAGTTATGTGCATATTAGTAAGAAAACAGCCTCTTTTGTGTTCATTCATGTATTAGAACAACCACTATTTTGGAAGTGGGAAGGGGGGGATGGTCTGTTGATACAACTGGCAATTTTTTATCTACTCATTTGTTACCAAGGCAATTTTCTCCTGTAATGTTAATGTTACTTTTTCAAATTTGTTTTAACTGAAAAAAAATGAGGCAAGAACCTAGTGGGGTTACTACAAAATCCCTCTCTTCCTGGTCTTTACTGTGCTGCTGTCAAAAGCAAGATAACAGCTAAATTGTGGCATCCCTTGTCAATATGTACAACTTATGTGCTCCTTGTATGGATGCTTCATTTACAGAGCCCAAGGTACTGCTGTACCCGACTGTTATAAAAGTCAATAAAGAGTTTGTCTCCATGGCTCCATCTTTTAAGTAGCAACAAATTGTTACACAAACATCAGAATTTTTCAGAAATTCATAGCAATTTTCTGTGTGGTTGGTCAAAATGGTAGCAAATACAGCAGCTTATTTGTTGCCAAACACAAATGAAAATCCGGAGCTTCTTTGATCCCATGATTTGCAAAATTTTAAAGCTGCAGATACTCAATATTCAGGTCAGTTTGCATGTTACTGTGACTGGCATATCAAAACCAAATCTTAATTAAAGCCTTCGAATAACTAAGCGGTGTCAAGAAGAAAAACAGGGAATAAGCAGAAGAACTTCTGACGAGAAAATAAATAGAATAAAATAATTATTTGGACAGAGTGTCTTGCACAACTGTACAAATACATTTTTTTAAAAAAATAGTGAAGAGCCAAGGCTTACAAGAGTAAGTCCTCACATTTCCAAAATGAACATAAGCAAAGCTGGCATGATTCCAGAAACAGGGAAATATTTATTATTTAGTTGTGTCTTCCTCTTTTATAATTAATTCACAATTAGACGTGTTGTAATTATAATTCAGATACTGGCAAAATACATTTGATGGTGTTAACCATTGATAGATTTGTAAACAAAAGCAGCTGGACTGGAATTTCTTCCAGGAAATATTTACAAGCCAACAGTTTATCAGACTGAAAGTCTGCAGATAAATCTACACATGGGCATTATGTTAATGACAAGAACAACTATGATTCATATTCTTGGTTGTAGCAGCTTTGTACTGCTCCAGCTAAGAATAAAACCTGGAAAGAAAAGGCTAAGGAGGCAAGGCTAGGGTTTTTCATTTCCCTGCCTCCTTGAAACTTAGAACATTTGTTACACTACACTGGAAAAAGATTAAACAAGTCAGAAAAGAAAATACTCTAGTGAACAAGGGAGTGATGAGACAAAAGATGGAGGAAGAACATGTAAAGAGGAGAAATACTGGCGAAGAAGTTAGAATGTAAATTGTTTTTTAAATTTATCCAGGGTGCTGTAAATCTTAACTGCAGCCCTGTTAAGCACCACCTATATCTATAGTTTTGTATTTACAGTGAGCAACAGAGGGGCTGGCATTCAGTCTGGTAGAATGATCATGTCACCACTACACAGAACGAGACTCAGGGAAACCTTCAACAGGAAAACTTTACACAGCGGCACAAATGCAAACAGCAGTTTTTTGAAGGTGTCCCCTGGTACTAATGTTCTTGTTTGCCAGAGGCTCATTTGCCATGGCCAAATGCTTGCTGATTCAAATCAACTCACCTCACCAACCATTCATGCAATGATTTAAATTGAACTTGGCCATTTTGGATTAGAAAGAAAATTACTTAAATTGATAAAAGAATAAACCTGTTCAAAATATAGTTTGCTGTTTCTTCCCCAAACTAAATGTAGAGGTTGATATAATGACATTCTTTTTAATGACCAACTCTTAGAGAAATGTGGAGTACTTGTAAAAGGATTAAAATGCCTGTACAATTAAATGTAATATATAATTATGAACTATTAAATTGATTCATTATGTAATACTTATTCCAGGTGCTAACAGCAATAGAAAAGGCTCAGCATCTGCTCTGTAGTTACAGCCTGTGGTCCCTCTCAGAATAAACTGAACACTTGACTCCAGCCCCCACCTACAGCCTTATCCATATTCACAGGATCTAGTAACCCCCATTCACCTTTGCACGTGTTCCTTCCCCACTCAGAAAGCGCATGGGAACCTGGGAACACGACTGCCTTTCATTGGGGAAAAAACAAACATCTAATTAAGTACAACCCACAAAATGTATGTGAGGAATGGCAGACTGCACAGCTCTGTTGTTATTCATCGGCCAGCTTGTTGAACACCCATTCCCCATCCCAAAAAAGTCTTGCTCAAAGCCAAAACCCACTAACCGAACCCAAACTCATAAATTCAATCCAAATCACAAACCTTATATGGGTTTTCTTTTAACTTTGTGGGGCTGACACTGCCAAGGTCATCAGTTCAAGTTTTCCACTTAACAACACTCCAGAGGTCCCAGGTCCAATCCCTGCTGATGATTCAACCAGAGACATCATTACTAGGGCCCTACCAAGTCCATAGCCATGAAAAATGTGTCATGGAGCATGAAATCTGGTCTTTTGTGTACTTTTACCCTCTACTATACAGATTTCACGGGGGAGATCAGCTTTTCTCAGATTGGAGGTCCTGACCCAAAAGGGAGTTGGGGGGGGGTCATAAGGTTATTTTAGGGGGATTGTGGTATTGCCATCATTACTTCTGCGCTGCCTTCAGAGCTCGGAGGCTGGAGAGCAGCAGCTGTTGGTCGGTGGCCCAGCTCTGAAAGAAGCAACCTGCCAACAGCAGTGCAGAAGTAAGGGTGGCAATACCATACCTTGCCATCCTTACTCCAACGCTTCTGCGAGCTGTGGCTGTGCCTTCAGGGCTGGGATCCCGGCCAGCAGCCGCCATTCTCCAGTTGCCCAGCTGTGAAGGCAGTGCTGCCACCAGCAGCAGCACAGGGTAAGGGCAGTAGTACTGAAACCCCCGCTTCCTCTCCAATAACCTTGTGACCCCGCCAACAACTCCTTTTTGGGTTAGGACCTCTCCAATTACAACATGGTGAAATTTCAGATTTAAATAGCTGAAATCATGAAATTTATGATTTTTTAAAACCTCTGAGCAGGAAATTGACCAAAATGGACTGTGAATTTGGTAGGGCCCTAATCATTACATATGGTCATCTTGTGAAACTGGAGAGCTGAAACACTGAGCCAGAATTTTGGCTTGTGTAAAACAATTTAGCTCTATTGGCAGATGCTGACTTCCAACAACTGAGGCTCTGGCCCTTTGTTTACATCAAGGTTACATGCTGGTTTTTTTTATAAATACCTGAAATAATAAGCATGGACTTAGACAATATATTTACAGGTTTGAAATAAATTGAAGTCTTTTTTTTGCTAAAGCCTACTACATTTACCCTCTTGCTGTCTCAGTAAAGTTTCCTCTGCCACCCTCTTCATTACGGGATTTTTTTCAACCTATAATTTCCAATAGTAATCTTATCTTCTTACCAGATGCCATGTATATGTTTTGTAGTGTTGTGACTCTGAAGCGGAAAGATAAGATTTCACTTGGATGAGGTCAAATATAAATTATTTTTAATTTATTTATTTACTGTATGTGCAAGTTCCTCACAATGTGGCCTGTGAATTTGCTCAACTTCCAGTAGTGAAAAGGCTTAAATGAGAAATAGTAGCATCTGTTTCCCAGAGGTGCACTTGTTATTGATCAGCTCACAAGAGAGATAATACTTAATCTCTAGCCTCCTCAATTTTTAAATTGAGTGCAGATTGTTCAAGAGATCCATGTAGAAACCTATTTCTGGCTCATCGCTCACATATTGGATGCCAGCTTCATGGGGGAACACCGAACAGCAGTCAAATGGTCATTAGTTCATTGTGACTGGAATTTAGAACATCTGTTTTTCCCATGGTCTTGCCAATGTCGTTTGTTCAATCTAAATTTTCTGGGAGAGACAATTAGAAATTATTTAGGCTTGTAATCTGAGTATCATCTTTGACTCTACCTTTTCTCTAGATCCACACAGCCAGGCCATGACTGACTATTGCCACGTTTTCCTGGATAACATCTCTAGCATCTGGTCTTTCCCTGTTGTCCACACCACCATCATCTCATCTTGATTACTGAAAACTCCTTTTCTCACACTTTGATTACGGCAACCTAGCCTCCTCAAGATCTGTCAAAACACATGTTGCTCTGAGCATGCTGTAAGACTAACTTGACATGAGTAACTTGATGTAGGTAAGGCTTCATTTCTCACTGGCATGATTGGGAAGATGAATGGAAGATTAAGTCATAAATAAGGGCGTAACAAGCATTAGATTGGAGTCAGTCTAACTCAGTTAAACAGGGAACACCCTGGTACTAGGGACAATGGACAAGTAAACCTGTAATGTAGAGATCAGCTTGTACTGGAACAGCACATGGACAGAGCAGGTTACACAGAAATTGGTTCCTGACAAGTAACTAAGTCAATCATGAAGCACATAATGCAATGTGTAACCAGGAATGCAGGTGTTAGAAAGATGTATATAAGGAAAAGTTTTGCTGTGTAACTTTGGATTTGTGATGTACCCGTCATTCACCCGCTGCATTTCAGCCTGGCCAGCTGGAGAGTACTGTTGCTCTATGCCAAATAAAGGTACCTGAGTGCCAAATTTCAGAGTTGAACTGCTTTTTTGGGAACTGAGTAGAAGAGGGTCTTGGGGGGATCCCAGCATATGCTAACCCCCACTTTGAGTCCCTCCACAGCATTTCCATTCATCACCACCAGAAACATAGCTTCTTGTTTATCTTCACGGCCCTTAATCATTTAGCTTTGTTCTGCTGAGCTGCTGTAGATTGTCTAGTCTAACCTCCTGTATATCGCAGGCCACTACATTTCACCCATTTACCCATGTATTGAGCCCAGTAACTTGTGTTTGTCAAAAGCATAACCTGCGTTTCACTAAAGCACACCTTCCAGAAAGGCATCCAGTCTTGATCTGAAGACATCCAGAGATGGGAAATCCACTACTTCCATTGGTAGTGTCCCTTGGTAGTTCCAATGGTTAAAAAATGTGCCTTACTTCTAATTTGAATTTGTCAAGCTTTAACTTTCAGTCATTGGTTCTTGCTATGCTAGATTAAAGAGCCTTTTAGTACCCAGTATTTTCTCCCTATGAAGTTACTTATACACAGTAGTCAAGTCACCTCTCAATCTTCTTTATCATAAGCTAAACAGAAAGAGCTCTTTAAATTATTCACTGTCAGGTATTTTCTCCAGCCTTCAAATCATTTTTGTGGCCTGTTTCTGCACCTTCTCCACTTTTTCAGCATCCTTTTAAAAATGTTGACACCAGTAGTCTAGTATTAGCAATACCATGTACAGAAGTAAAATCACCCCATAGAATCATAGAATATCAGGGTTGGAAGGGACCTCAGGAGGTCATCTAGTCCAGCCCCTGCTCAAAACAGGACCAATCCCCAATTTTTGGCACTTATCCCTAAATGGCCCCCTCAAGGATTGAACTCACAACCCTGGGTTTAGCAGGCCAAAGCTCAAACCACTGAACTATCCCTCCCTCCTTCTGACTATTTCTCTTTTTATACACCCATCGATCGCACTAGTCTTTTTTGCCACAGGATCACACTGGGTTCTCAGGTTGAGCTGTTTGTCCTCTATGACCCTTACATTCTTTTCAGAGTCACTGCTTTCTAGGATACAGTACTCCCTGCTGTAAATATTGCCTGCAGACTTGTTTCTATATGTAAACTTTGTATTTGGCTGTATTAAAACACATGTTATTTGCTGGACCCAATTTACTAGGCAATCCAGTTTGCCCTGTCATTATTTATTATACTGTCAACTTTTGCATCATCTGCAAATTTTATCAGTGATGATGTTATATTTGCTTCCAGAGCATCCATAAAAACATTGAATAGCATCAGGAAGGACTAGTACTGACCCCTTCAGAACCTCATTAAGTGACTGATTTGATGATGAGTCCACACTGATAGCTACTTTTTGAGATCTGTCAGCCAGTTCTTAATCCATTCAATGTTGGCTTTATTGAACACTGCCTTCACTCTGCCAACATCCCCACAGTTGACTTATTTTTTTTAGATTGTAATCTCTTTAGGGCTGGTATGTGCCTTCTTACCCATTTCTACACTGATTAGCACAAAGTGGCCTGAGTCTTGATTAGGACATTTAGAACAATGCTTCCATACCATAAATAATAAAAAAATAATGATAAAAATCAGGGAATTATATTTATATAATTCTTGATGTGAAATCCACTGAATAGATGCGTCTTAGTCTAAGGGTGAATTTATTATCAAATATTAAAAATAACCTTAAAAAGCCTATAACAGTCCATGTCCATTGCAAACCCATGTTTCAAGAAATCTTTTCCCTGCAATTTTCTCCACTTTATTTTTCATTTCTATTGTGCATCATTCATGGCTGTCATATTGTTGGCATTTGGCATTGGTAAATGAGGCACACTGTGGTGACATAGATTAATTTATCCCCTATAGTGAGATTTTTCCCATGCGATCTTTTGCTGGGTAATACTACACTGAGCCATTTCTTTTTGAATTAGTGAAATTGATTTATGAAATTACAGGACAAGCCTTTCAGAAGTAGGGGCCTAAAACTAGGCTCCTAAATCCTTTCAGACACCGAAATAAATGATCTGATTTGTACTCAATCTTTAGCATACCCCAAAGGTTGTGTTTAAGTGCTCAGCACTTCTGAAAATATTGTCACCTATTCTTTTAGAGTCTGAATAAAGACTTAGGAGCCTAACTTGAGTCACCTGGTGTCATAAATATAAAGGGAAGAGTAATCACCTTTAAAATCCCTCCTGGCCAGAGGAAAAATCCTTTCACCTTTAAAGCGTTAAGAGGCTAAAGGTAACCTCACTGGCACCTGACCAAAATGACCAATGAGGAGACAAGATACTTTCAAAAGCTGGGAGGAGGGAGAAAAACAAAGGGTCTGTGTCTGTCTGTGTGATGCTTTTGCCGGGGACAGAACAGGAATGGAGTCTTAGAACTTAGTAAGTAATCTAGCTAGGTATGTGTTAGATTATGATTTCTTTAAATGGCTGAGAAAATAGCTGCGCTGAATAGAATGAATATTCCTGTCTGTGTGTCTTTTTTGTAACTTAAGGTTTTGCCTAGAGGGATTCTCTATATTTTGAATCTAATTACCCTGTAAGGTATTTGCCATCCTGATTTTACAGAGGTGATTCTTTTTTACTTCTATTAAAAGTCTTCTTGTAAGAAAACTGAATGCTTTTCATTGTTCTTAAGATCCAAGGGTTTGGGTATGTGGTCACCTATGCAAATTGGTGAAGATTTTTACCAAACCTCCCCCAGGATGTGTGGTGCAAGGGTTGGGAGGATTTTGGGGGGAAATACGTTTCCAAATGACGCTTTCCTAATAAAAATAAACCCAGATAAATGTTTGGTGGTGGCAGTGGAAGTCCAAGGGCAAAGGGTAAAATAGTTTGTACCTTGGGGAAGTTTTAACCTAAGCTGGTAAAAGTAAGCTTAGGAGGTTTTTGTGCAGGTCCTCACATCTGTACCCTAGAGTTCAGAGTGGGGAAGGAACCTTGACACCTGCTTTTGAAAGTTATAGTCATCTGCTGAACAGGTTGGTAAATCTTATCACGTGAATGAAATTACATTTATCAATGTTATAGAGAAAAGAATTATTTTAATAAGGTACTAATGACCACTCTGAAGCTTTAAGAGGGGTTTTTTTTTGGCTGGTCTGGCCCAGTGAAGGGAACAGTGCTTTATGGCTCTGGGGTAGGGAGAGATGAAAGCTGGTGCAAATTGGGCAGAGTGGTCGCTGACTCATCCACTGGGAATCCACTGTGCTGGGAGCCTTCCTTTTTACACAGACTGTAGATCGTACTATCTTTTGGGCCCATAGGCATGTGTCCAGTTTGCCCAAGGGTTCACAGAGGGGCTTTGGTGATAAGGCAATACTCAGCTGACATGCAAGGAGGGGCATGGTATAGGATCAACTAATATTGATGCTATATGCTGTGCAGGCCCATCATCAGCCCCCATATATAATTGTGGTGCATCTTGGGGAAAATGATTTGGGGATGCTTAAAGGGGTGGAACTAATGCTCAGAACTAGACTCATAGAATATCAGGGTTGGAAGGGACCTCAGAAGGTCATCTAGTCCAACCCCCTGCTCAAAGCAGGACCAATCCCCAACTAAATCATCTCATCCAGGGCATTGTCAAGCCTGACTCTAAAAACCTCTAAGGAAGGAGATTCCACCACCTCCCTAGGTAACACATTCCAGTGCTTCACCACCCTCCAAGTGAAAAAGTTTTTCCTAATATCCAACCTAAACTTCCCCCACTTCAACTTGAGACCATTACTCCTCGTTCTGTCATCTGGTACCACTGAGAACAGTCTAGATTCATCCTCTTTGGAACCCCCTTTCAGGTAGTTGAAAGCAGCTATCAAATCCCCCCTCATTCATCTCTTCTGCAGATTAAATAATCCCAATTCCCTCAGCCTCTCCTCATACATCATGTGCTTCAGCCCCGTAATCATTTTTGTTGCCCTCTGCTGGACTCTTTCCATTTTTTCCACATCCTTCTTGTAGTGTGGGGCCCAAAACTGGACACAGTACTCCAGATGAGGCCTCACCAATGCTGAATAGAGGGGAATGATCACATCCCTCGATCTGCTGGAAATGCTTCTACTTATACAGCCCAAAATGCTGTTAGACTTCTTGGCAACAAGGGCACACTATCGATTCATATCCAGCTTCTTGTCCACTGTAACCCCTAGATCCTTTTCTGCAGAACTGCTCCCTAGCTGCTCAGTCCCTATTCTGTAGCAGTGCATGGGATTCTTCCATCCTAAGTGCAGGACTCTGCATTTGTCCTTGTTGAACCTCACCAGACTTCTTTTGGCCCAATCCTCTAATTTGTCTAGGCCCAATCCTCTAATTGATCTGTATCCTGTCCCTACCCTCCAGCATATCTACCATTCCTCCCAGTTTAGTGACATGATTTGGTCAGACATGCTTCAGCGCAGGATCTTGTGGGGTGCCGTGAGCCTCCTCAGGGTGGAAAAGTTAAGGAGGTATGTGAATAGGGAGGTGGCCAAATTCCTTGGGAGCATAGGAGGACAGTAATTTTACATTCTGGCATAGTATATGGAGCAGCAGAGTTGTTTCGTGAGAATGGGGTTCATCTGTCTGATTTAGGTGCTGTCATGTTTTTAACTGATATAAAAGATGGCATTAGGAGATGTCTGGGAACCTGCCTGGGTATGGGGAGGAGGCAGACAAGCTAATTGCTGGTGACTCCTTGTGGCTGATGTCCAGTGCAGGTCATAGGAAAGGTATACAGTGACCGGAGAAATGGCCTGGAGCAGGACATAAGAAGAGGTGTTCATTAAAGGAACGAATGGGGGGCGGTTGGGGACACCTATGACTGGTAAGGCAGGAGCCAACCCCACATTCTTATTGCCCATCTTAACCCTCCTATGAGGTGGGGGGTGGATGGTAAGGTCCCAGCAATGGATTTGCTGGAGAGACAAGGAGGGAAAAAGAGGGGGAGCTAGTGGAAGCCCCTCACCCCAGGTATGGTAAGGTCCCAGAAATGAATTTGCCGGAGGGACATGGATGGAAAAAGAGGGGAGAGCTGGTAAAAGCCCCACCTGGGTAACTATAGAATAAACATGGGGTTACCTGCACTGTACACTGTTATCTGCCGGGTAGTCCCAGACATCTAATAATAAAGTTGCGGCCTGATTAAACCCATATCAAATGTCTCCTGTCCTTCTTTCTACATACCCAGACAATTGTAGCATATTCTGTTATAGTTAAGGCTGAAAAACAGTTTCCATCATGCTGTCCTAGTTTCACATATTCAAAACATAAATTTAAGCCAAATCCTTTCAGCCATTTTTAAAGTGTGTGTGGGGAAACACATTTCACTTCATAAAACAAATTCTGACCTCCGGTTTAAAAACAGAGATAAAGCAAAAATGGGCGGCATTTGAAAATTAATAATAATAATAATTCTTAGTGCTCATGCAGCAATTTTCTTCTGTGGATTTTACAAAAATGGATTAGTACTATATTCTGTACTATGCTGTAAATTGTGGGCTCTTCAGGGCAAGGACCACAATTTTGGTGCTAAATAAATAATAGGAATAGAATAACCCATATACAATAGGCTAAGAGATAATTAATCCTTTAGCTGATTGAACAGTGGGCAAACTATATATATATATAGGGCAGTAAAGTGTCTTAATAGTCTTTATTATAGTCTTAGCAAACCAGATGTTTGCTGGGTTCGGTTTCCTGGAATTACCTGGCAACAGTCTTATGTGGATACATTGCTTCAGTATGACCTCTGCACCCTGTGAAATCCCACTGTGTCTGCAGATGTGTTTTAGTGGTCAGCTTATTGTTTTGATCTCTCTCTCTGTCTCTCTGTGCTTAGTTTAACATTTGTTGAAGATCTCCAAACGAGTGCTTTGCAATGCTTCAGTGTCCAGCATACAGAGTATTACACAATCACTCATGCCATTTTGGTAAATAAACTATTACAACTTAAAGACAAAAATAAAACAAGTAGGAGGATTAAAGAATACTTAGCAGGATATGGTGCTGCTGAGCTGCCCAGAATAGAAGAATACTAGAAGGATTCACTCACATCCATAGCTGTCATGCACATTTCTCAGGATGAAAACCAGCATATGCTCTCCTGTAAAAGGGGAAATAAGGTGGTAGAGAACTTAAACAGAAAACTAATCCTTATTTCATTGTTACTGAGATGCCCTTCCGTCTTTCTGGTATAAAATATGGCTATGTTACAGCCATTCTACTTAGTATGCTTCTGTTTAAATCCTTCTCCCAGTTTCCGCATATGTGGATTCGGATTTCCAGAGTGAGTTTCACTTTTTGAACCTTAAAATGTCCACCCAGAACTCAGCCAAAACTATCATTTTTTGCCAGGGTGAAAACCAAAATGGAGCCTAGACTTAGCCTGAAATGTGGCCAGGTTTAAATTTCATGAACTTCCACACACTTTTCTGTAAACTTGTGCCGAGCTTCAGATTTGTAATGAAGCCAAGTAAAGGTGAGATTTGGCTGAATTCTGGTTTCATTGCAAAAGATTCTCAGAGCTCAAGGGGCTATATGTCCTTCAAAGCAGCTAACAGTAGCTCAAATTACCTTTCCAAAATGACTAGCAGTAATTAATCATTCCAAACCACAGGTGTAATTCAAAGTCAAACCCTGGCCATGACTCTTAGGCCATTATTGCCTCATTAGTTTGCATCAGTCCCTTGATTATTATTATTTATTTGTATTATCTAAACACGTAGGTGCCCTTGTCATGGTCCAGGACCCCAATGAGCTAGGTGTTCTGCAGACACAGAACAAAAAGACAGTGCCTGCCCCAAAGATCTTATAGTCTAAGCATAAAACTAGAGGCAGATGGATATAGACAGAGTGGGGAATGTAAGTAAACAATGAGACAGCACCAGTTAACATAGGCAGTGCTCACTGAACAAAGAGTCGCCCCATTCTTCTCCAGACAATGCTATAAGACATTTTAAAATGTTAGAAGTTATTCTCATAAATCTATTCCTTTGACCACTCCCCAGTACCCATGTCTGATTCCTTAACTCCCTTAATTAAGTTACCATGGTAAATTACATTATCAATAAACACTTTTTGCAGGGAAGCTTACATATTTTAATCATAATGATGAAAGGAGCATTTGTTGGTACATTTAACCACTAGTTAAAGGCATGGTCCCAAATAGGATGATTAACAAATTAAACTCCTAAAAACTTGGTTTCTATTACTAGGAATTTAGAAATGTGAATTATTATTAGCCAACAGGTAAATTCAAAGATTTCAAACACCTTATTTGAAGGGCGAAAAGGAACAGAATGAAAAAAAATGTAAATGAATACATAGTATTTAATTGGGCTTCATACTGGTTTTCTTTTCCTTTGAGATTGTTGTGTAAACACTTCAACTCATTACACAGTGTCAGTCTGCTGAATGTGCTCAAGGGAACTTCCTCCTTGAGCAAATAAGGAGAAATTGTCCATACTGTCCAATAGTCACACCTGTTCTTCCTCAAAATGAGCACTGAGATAAAACTTTCCTTCATGGACTTGAATTAAAGACGAACATGCTCAGCAGCTTTAAGCCCTGGTCTACACTAGGACTTTAGGTCGAATTTAGCAGCGTTAAATCGATGTAAACCTGCATCCATCCACACAATTAAGCCCTTTATTTCGACTTAAAGGGCTCTTAAAATCGATTTCCTTACTCCACTAGCACTTAAATCGGCCTTGCCGGCTCGAATTTGGGGTACTGTGGACACAATTCGATGGTATTGGCCTCCGGGAGCTATCCCAGAGTGCTCCATTGTGACCGCTCTGGACAGCACTCTCAACTCAGATGCACTGGCCAGGTAGACAGGAAAAGAACCGCGAACTTTTAAATCTCATTTCCTGTTTGGCCAGCGTGGCAAGCTGCAGGTGACCATGCAGAGCTCATCAGCACAGGTGACCATGATGGAGTCCCAGAATCACAAAAGAGCTCCAGCATGGACTGAACGGGAGGTACGGGATCTGATCGCTGTTTGGGGAGAGGAATCCGTGCTATCAGAACTCTGTTCCAGTTTTCGAAATGCCAAAAACTTTGTCAAAATCTCCCAGGGCATGAAGGACAGAGGCCATAACAGGGACCCGAAGCAGTGCCGCGTGAAACTGAAGGAGCTGAGGCAAGCCTACCAGAAAACCAGAGAGGCGAACGGTCGCTCCGAGTCAGAGCCCCAAACATGCCGCTTCTATGATGAGCTGCATGCCATTTTAGGGGGTTCAGCCACCACTACCCCAGCCGTGTTGTTTGACTCCTTCAATGGAGATGGAGGCAATACAGAAGCAGGTTTTGGGGATGAAGAAGATGATGATGAGGAGGAGGTTGTAGATAGCTCACAGCAAGCAAGCGGAGAAACCGGTTTTCCCGACAGCCAGGAACTGTTTCTCACCCTGGACCTGAGCCAGTACCCCCCGAACCCACCCAAGGCTGCCTCCTGGACCCAGCAGGCAGAGAAGGGACCTCTGGTGAGAGTACCTTTTAAAATACTATACATGGTTTAAAAGCAAGCATGTGAAAGGATTACTTTGCCCTGGCATTCGCGGTTCTCCTAGATGTACTCCTAAAGCCTTTGCAAAAGGTTTCTGGGGAGGGCAGCCTTATTGCGTCCTTCATGGTAGGACACTTTACCACTCCAGGCCAGTAACACGTACTCGGGAATCATTGTAGAACAAAGCATTGCAGTGTATGTTTGCTGGCATTCAAACAACATCCGTTCTTTATCTCTCTGTGTTATCCTCAGGAGAGTGAGATATAATTCATGGTCACCTGGTTGAAATAGAGTGCTTTTCTTCAGGGGACACTCAGAGGAGCCCATTCCTGCTGGGCTGTTTGCCTGTGGCTAAACAGAAATGTTCCCTGCTGTTAGCCACAGGGAGGGGGGAAGGTTGAGGGGGTAGCCACGCGGTGGGGGGGGGAGGCAAAATGCGACCTTGTAACGAAAGCACATGTGCTATGTATGTAATGTTAACAGCAAGGTTTACCCTGAAAGACTGTAGCCACTGTTTTATAAAATGTGTCTTTTTAAATACCGCTGTCCCTTTTTTTTTCTCCACCAGCTGCATGTATTTCAATGACCGCAGGATCTTCTCCTTCCCAGAGCTTAGTGAAGCTTAGAAAGAAAAAAAAATGCACTCGCGATGAAATGTTCTCCGAGCTCATGCTGTCCTCCCACACTGACAGAGCACAGACGAATGCGTGGAGCCAAATAATGTCAGAGTGCAGGAAAGCACAAAATGACCGGGAGGAGAGGTGGCTGGCTGAAGAGAGTAAGTGGTGGGCTGAAAAGAGTAAGTGGCAGGCTGAAGAGAGGGCTGAAGCTCAAATGTGGCGGCAGCGTGATGAGAGGAGGCAGGATTCAATGCTGAGGCTGCTGGAGGACCAAACCAGTATGCTCCAGTGTATGGTTGAGCTGCAGCAAAGGCAGCTGGAGCACAGACTGCCACTGCAGCCCCTCTGTAACCAACCGCCCTCCTCCCCAAGTTCCATAGCCTCCACACCCAGATGCCCAAGAACGCGGTGGGGGGGCCTCCGGCCAACCAGCCACTCCACCACAGAGGATTACCCAAAAAAAAGAAGGCTGTCATTCAATAAATTTTAAAGTTGTAAACTTTTAAAGTGCTGTGCTTAAAGTGCTGTGTGGCATTTTCCTTCCCTCCTGCACCACCCCTCCTGGGCTACCTTGGTAGTCACCCCCCTGTTTGTGTGATGAATGAATAAAGAATGCATGAATGTGAAGCAACAATGACTTTATTGCCTCTCCAGTGGTGATTGAAGGGAGGAGGGGTGGGTGGTTAGCTTACAGGGAAGTAGAGTGAACCAAGGGACGGGGGGTTTCATCAAGGAGAAACAAACAGAACTTTCACACCGTAGCCTGGCCAGTCATGAAACTGGTTTTCAAAGCTTCTCTGATGCGTACCACACCCTCCTGTGCTCTTCTAACCGCCCTGGTGTCTGGCTGCACATAACCAGCACCAGGCGATTTGCCTCAACCTCCCACCCCGCCTTACTCTCACAGATATTGTGGGGCACACAGCAAGCAGTAATAACAGTGGGAATATTGGTTTCACTGAGGTCTAAGCGAGTCAGTAAACTGCGCCAGCGCGCCTTTAAACGTCCAAATGCACATTCTACCACCATTCTGCACTTGCTCAGCCTGTAGTTGAACAGCTCCTGACTACTGTCCAGGCTGCCTGTGTACGGCTTCATGAGCCATGGCATTAAGGGGTAGGCTGGGTCCCCAAGGATAACTATAGGCATTTCAACATCCCCAACAGTTATTTTCTGGTCTGGGAATAAAGTCCCTTCCTGCAGCTTTTGAAACAGACCAGAGTTCCTGAAGATGCGAGCGTCATGTACCTTTCCCAGCCATCCCACGTTGATGTTGGTGAAACGTCCCTTGTGATCCACCAGTGCTTGCAGCACTATCGAAAAGTACCCCTTGCGGTTTATGTACTCAGCGGCTTGGTGCTCCGGTGCCACAATAGGGATATGGGTTCCGTCTATGGCCCCACCACAGTTAGAGAATCCCATTGCAGCAAAGCCATCCACTATGACCTGCACATTTCCCAGGGTCACTACCCTTGATATCAGCAGATCTTTGATTGTGTGGGCTACTTGCATCACAGCAGCCCCCACAGTAGATTTGCCCACTCCAAATTGATTCCCAACTGACCGGTAGCTGTCTGGCGTTGCAAGCTTCCACAGGGCTATCGCCACTCGCTTCTCAATTGTGAGGGCTGCTCTCATCTTGGTATTCATGCGCCTCAGGGCAGGGGAAAGCAAGTCACAAAGTTCCATGAAAGTGCCCTTACGCATGCAAAAGTTTCGCAGCCACTGGGAATCGTCCCAGACCTGCAACACTATGCGGTCCTACCAGTCTGTGCTTGTTTCCCGAGCCCAGAATCAGCGTTCCACAGCATGAACCTGCCCCATTAGCACCATGATGCATGCATTGGCAGGGCCCATGCTTTCAGAGAAATCTGTGTCCATGAACTGATCACTCATGTGACCTCGCTGACGTCGCCTCCTCACCCGGTATCGCTTTGCCAGGTTCTGGTGCTGCATATACTGCTGGATAATGCGTGTGGTGTTTAATGTGCTCCTAATTGCCAAAGTGAGCTGAGCGGCCTCCATGCTTGCCTTGGTATGGCATCCGCACAGAAAAAAGGCACGGAACGATTGTCTGCCCTTGCTCTGACGGAGGGAGGGGCGACTGACGACATGGCTTACAGGGTTGGCTTCAGGGAGCTAAAATCAACAAAGGGGGTGTCTTTACATCAAGGAGTATTTCAGGCAGGACTTCACGGAGGGTTCCAATAAGAAATGGTGCACCTAAGTTATTGTTCTTATTGGAACAAGGAGGTTAGCCTGGCCTCTGATTAATACATGGCTAGATTTACCTCGCTGCACCTTCTCTGTGAGTGACTGCAGTGTGACCTAGAGGAATGAGTCCCCTAGACAGGGGAGGAGGCAAATGAGTACAAAACAAATCTGGTCTATTTCTTGTTTTGATCCACTCCATCTATCTTTTATATCTTTGGCTGGCAGCAGACGGTGCAGAAGGACTCCATGCCATCCACATCTCATGGCTGCTCGGCAGAAGATGGTACAGTACGACTGTTAGCCATCCTCATCTCTTGCCTGCTTGGCAGAAGATGGTACAATATGACTGCTAGCAATCCTCATCTCTTGCCTGCCCGGCAGAAGATGGTACAGTACGACTGCTAGCAATCCATATCGCCTGCCTGCTCACCATAAGACGGTTCAATAGGACTGACTGCAGGACTAAAGAGAATGACCTGGTCAAGTCACTCCAAATTTAGTCCCTGCGCCCATGTCTGCCCAGGCGCTCCCAGCCGACATGGCCAGGAGTACCTCGGACACGACGAGGACGACTACCAGTCGTACTGCACCGTCTGCTGCCAGAAGGCAAGGGGTTGCTGCTACTGTGTAGCAAAGCCGTACCGCGTCTGCCAGCACCCAGGAGACATACGGTGACGGTTACCTGAGTGGGCTCCATGCTTGCTGTGGTATGGCGTCTGCAAAGGTAACTCAGGAAAAAAGGCGCAAAATGATTGTCTGCCCTTGCTTTCACGGAGGGAGGGAGGGAACGGGGGCCTGACGATATGTACCCAGAACCACCCGCGACAATGTTTTAGCCCCATCAGGCATTGGGATCTCAACCCAGAATTCCAATGGGCAGCGGAGACTGCGGGAACTGTGGGATAGCTACCCACAGTGCAACACTCCGGAAGTCGACTCTAGCCTCGGTACTGTGGAAGCACTCCGCCGAGTTAATGAGCTTAATGCACTTAGAGCATTTTCTGTGGGGACACACACACTCGAATATATAAAACCGATTTCTAAAAAACTGACTTCTATAAATTCGACCTTATTACGTAGTGTAGACATACCCTAAGAGAGACTTTCAAATCTGGAACAGTAATATGCTAGAGAGGACTTTCCAGTTTCTGGAAAGTCTTATACTTCTTTGAGATTGCTAATCTCTCCCCACTAGACATGACAGCGGTAAAGTAAATATTCTGGTTTTGAAATATATCAGGTTGTTCCAAGTGTCCAGCATTTCCAAGTAATACTTTGTGGAAGTACACACCTGGGTTTTTCTACAAAATCTTTTCTCACTCCCTCTTTCAGATTACATGGGTGGATGTCAACATACTATATCCTATTTTTGCTATGATGTCCGGCACACTTGTCTCTTACGTACAGTATCAATAGGGTTGTGTCAAGTTCACAGCCATGAAAAACATGTCACGGACTGTGATATCTGGTCCCCCACCCCCCTGTGAAATCTGGTCTTTTGTGTGCTTTTATCCTATACTATACAGACGAAATCACAGTTTCTCAAATTGGGGGTCCTGACACAAAAGGGAAGTGCAGGGAGGTCACACAGTTATTTTAGGGAGGATCGTGGTATTGCCAACCTTACTTCCACACAGCCTTCAGAACTGGGTGGCCAGATAGTGGCGGCTGTTGGCTGGGCGCCCAGCTTTGAAGGCAGCACCCTGCCAGCAGCAGTGTAGAAGTACGGGTGTCAGGGTATGGCATTGCCACCCTTACTTCTGTGCTGCCTTCAGAGCCAGCCCTAACCCCTATGATTACAACACTGTGAAATTTCAGATTTAAATAGCTGAAATAATGAAATTTACTATTTTTAAAAGCCTATGACCATGAAATTAACCAAAATGGACCATGAATTTACTAGGGCCCTAACTATGGAGTTTTGGGGTGGAGGGGTTGTAAGATCTTTGGGGCAGAGACTGTCATTTGCTATATATTTGTACAGTGCTTAGCATAACGGGGCATTGACCATCTTGGCCTGTAGGCACTCCCCATTATAAGTGTTAAATAATACTCTGGATTGTTTTCAGGACGTATTAAAGCAATCACTTCCTTTGTCAAAAGTTGTTCCCTCCTTCTTTGGTTACAGTTTTGGGAAAATAATTTAAATGGGGGTAAATAACAGACTAGCCAATTCTAATCTGAAAGAGAGCCTTTATCTTCTTTCCCCTCTGGGTTTATCCCCCTCTTGCCTATGCTGCTAGTCTGGCTCATTGGTTGCTGCAAGAAGCTGCACTGCTGGAACACTAGGCCTCTCACAAGCTAACAGGGAGGAAATTGGGAGTCCCTTCTTAAAATAGTGGCAGCAAACCAATGACTTGGGAAAATTTTAAAATATATCAGATTAACACATGAAATCTGTTCTGATGTTTTCTCAGGTGACATCAGTGATTGCGGTAGCCTGGGAAAGCTAAACAGCACTAATACTGCAGTTGTCTCCCAAGTTTTAAAATGTTGGTGTCACGGCTCTCTGCCTCAGTTTCCCCAATTGTTTAATGAAGATAAAAATGCCTGTCTTCCAGGGGGTGTTAATGAGACTAAATCATTAATGTTTAAAAATCTTTGCAATCCCCTCATGGGAAAATGATATAGAACTGCAAAGTATCATTATTAAGGTAGATTACATGTTGCAGTTTTCCATCATAGAACCAGTTTCCTGGTCGAGGAAACAGTTTTGCTATGTTATCAAAGGAGTTGTCCTACACAGGTGGATTCCTGATTATGCACAATACTCATTTTCCAACTAACTCATGGTATGCAATAACTTAGCCTGTCCTGGGGCTATTAGGTTGAATATTAGGAAAAACTTTTTCACTAGGAGGGTGGTGAAACACTGGAATGCGTTACCTAGGGAGGTGGTGGAATCTCCTTCCTTAGATATTTTTAAGGTCAGGCTTGACAAAGCCCTGGCTGGGATGGTTTAGTTGGGGATTGGTCCTGCTTTGAGCAGGGGGTTGGACTAGTTGACCTCCTGAGGTCCCTTCCAACCCTGATATTCTATAATTCTATGATTCTATTCAGACATCATGTTCAATGAACCATCTGTGGGAAGGGCCTCAAAAAGGCCAGCTGCCTTCAACCAAAGTAGTACTTTCTATTTTATTAGACTTATCACACCCACTTCATATTCCTGGTTATAAAACACATCTGAGTACCCCTATAAACCAAATGTGAAACTTTCCCATAAATCCCTATGTCTTCATCCTGGATCAGCTATTTAAAAGGACTAAATTCTAATTTCAGTGGGAGCCCCTGTCTTCTTTCCCCTCTGGATTTATTCCCCTCTCTCCCCTGCTGCTAATTTGGCTCATTCCTCTGGCCTTCTGATACACCTGGTGCATAGAGCCAAAACCATGCATTTCCCCAAAGGTATTTGAGTGACTTCAGCCTCAGAACAACTGTAATTCCCAAAAGCTTGTGGGTAAAGCAAGTGTTTCTTGCTACCTGACATCACGAGCAATTATACTTGGATACAAGTTCTGTGATTAATAGACCAATACGCCAACCTGTCACAATATGCATTATCCTCATTATCCTGGAATCTAACTGACACTTCACAATGGATAATCTTGAAGTACAAATCCTCATCATAGGGAGCCATGATATTAACCCACAGATTATGTTTGAATTCTTTTGGATTATGTACAAAAACAGAGCATTTAGGGCAAGATTTTCAAAAGTGTCTAAGGATTGGGTGTGCCTGAATTTTTGGATGTCCAACTTGATGCATCTTAAAAGATCTAAACTTTATAAAGAGGTGTACAACTGATCTCTGAAAATCAGGCTCCTTTTCACAGATTCATAGATTATTGTGAACATCTAGTCTGATCTCCTGCCTTACACAGCCCTTGGAATGTCAACCAGTAATTGCTGCATTAAGCCCATACCTTGTGATTGAGCTGAAGTATATTATTTTAAAAAGGCATTCAAAGTGTCTTAAATTTGGCACCCAAAACCAAAAACACCCTAACTCACTGGTAACATCTAAAAATCTTGCCTTTATGACTTTGTTTATTAGACAGCACCCTGACAAACATCATATAAGTTTATAAGTAGTGAGCCAGCTTTCAAAGGTTTGCGGCACCTTCAACAGAATTGAGAGCTACGTTTCCGGCCAGAAAGCAACTTCAGAGCTCTATAGGTAGTTGAGTTTGTCAGCTGATGCCTCAGTGATGTTTGTGAACCTTTAAGTGAATATTTTCCACACAGTTCAGGAGCCTGTGTGTCCTGGCTCGAAACTCGTTGGCAATCTGGCCATGGCCAAATCTGATACTACAGATGGGCAAGATGTGAATACTACCACCACTTCCTGATACAGAGCTCCATTTTTGCTTTTTGACCCACACTTCTCCCTACTGTCTTCTCTGTAGGTATCTTCCACATCTTCTTCCACTTGATTGCTCTTTACTGTGGAGAAGGATCTGCTTTTGTGGTTGTACTGCCAGACCTCAAGATAGCCACTACCACTAGTCTTGCTCAACTGGACCAGTCCAGCCGAAGCACTGATCAGTTCCAGCTGCTGGGTGCTGTCTCACTGCCTGGCTACTAAAGAGATGACTCATCATGCAGAGAGTACAATGTGAAGCCAATGGAGATGCCGGTAGCTTCTGAAGGAACTGATGGAAGCTCCTTGCTTGGGATATTTAAAACTGGACTGGAAAAATGCTAGACAATTACTGTAAAGAACAATCCTGTACTGGCATGGAGATGGAGTAGACTAAACAGTTTCTTTTTTCATTTTAGCTCCATAATTACACTGCTCTAGACCTCAGAGCTCCAGTGATGGACCAAGGAGGTACTTGGCTGCATAAGTATGTAGATGGTTTTTGACCATGGGGCATTTTAAAAGCACAGAGAGGAAGAAGAATGTTGTTGCTGCACGTGCAGGGGACGAGAGAACTCCTGTCTGAACTATTGGCCAGCAGCCAAAATCCTGTGGGATCCATGCAGCACTTAAATCACACAGTTGCAGCCCTCAGAATACCTAGGAGTAATTAAATAGGCTGGTCCAGCTGAGCTAATCTCCTCCTGATTTCCAAAGCAAACCTGCTCCCCAGTGAAGACAGGAAGCAGTACTGCAGGTGAACGCTCCTATATTCTCATCACTGTAAAAAGGAAACATGGCCCTTAATGTGTAAGAAGATCTAACTTTGGGGTTCTCTAGTGCAAAATATCATATTTCCAGATTTGTTTTTAAAGACCTGCTTTCAAAAATGCCACCAAGGTCTCTACTCCTTCAGAAACACTTAAACATATCTTAAGACATGAATGCTGTTTTTTTTTTATACAAAATACCTGTTTAAATGTTAGAAATACTTTTTGTATGTGAAACAAACAAAGTGTTAGGATTTCAAGTTTCTAAATATGTTGTATCAGTTGAAGGGGATTTGAGACAAAAACAACTGGGTTAGAGTAACAAATCCCACACACTCTTGTAGTTATGGGAATAATGTGTTTTGTTCCATCAATATGTCCACTTTACATTATTCAGCACAAAGCTTTGTGAAATAAGAATCATGGGAATATCACAATATAAAGGAAAAAGGTACAAATAACAGCTTCATAAACCGAGCAATGTACATAAATAAATCATGTAGATGGGGGCAGTTTGCTTAGCTAGCAAGAAACAAAATATGGAAAATCTGCTTGTTAAACAATAACCACAGAGTGTGCTTTTATGATGTTTTTTCACCACAGTAATTCATATTAGAGATAGAAGCAGTTGCATGTTAAATAAAATCATTCAGCATTGTTCTCCTCGCATTACAAAGAGCTGACTTATGTTGTTTTTAGATGCCTCCCATTAGAAAGTAAATATTCCTCTGATGCTATACGTTTCACAAAATTTAATAAAGATGAACTGTAAATAAAGTCACAGGGAGATTTCAGACAGTTTTATTAGCAGATTGTTGAAAAGAAAAAGAAAATTAAATACAATAACAGTAAACGTGGTTCTCACATTGAAACCAGGCTCAAATAACTAGGCTACCATAGAAAAATTTCCAATTCTTGCATTATGATGTAAAAACAGATTTTTGTACAGATTTTGTACAACAAAATTCGTAATAACCTTTTATCATTTTTAGAAAACTTTAAATATATAGATAAAAATAGACAATTTTCATAGGTCCTACATGAAGATGAGAATGTTCTGTTCCAAGGGCTTGCATAGAGCGCAAATGTGGTTATAATATAGAACAACTAGACATTAATATCTTTAAGATTTCAAAAGCATATAAACAATACCATGAGCACACTTTTTCATCATAATCTATGCAAAAACAAACAAACAAACAAAGAAAAAACAAAACAAACAAAGAAAAATCCCAGCAACCCAAAACTTGTGTAACTGAAGAGGGGCAAAAGTTCAACTGACAGTTAACATTTCATGAATTGTAATATTTACACCATTTTATTAAGCTCTTAATATCCATCTTATAAATTGTTTCCCCCTTAATCCTTAACATTTCCATTTATGTACCAAGCCAAACACTGAGGCATTCCTAAAGGTCTTGAAAGTATATACTGTAAAACTATTAAACTGACTTACAGGTGACTCTATGCAAGGAGCAGAGCAATGGCAGATGCTACTACATATTTCAGTTGTCGGCTTTAATTCTTTTTCAGATATGAATGATTCTAAAGCTTGCCACAGTCCATCAAAATTTACATCTGTTAACCCTTTAAAGACTGCATATGAAAAAAGTGGTGTACAGAATCTCTGAAGTGTTCAAGCAACTATGAAAGAATCATGATTAAAAAACAATGTTGCTATAAAGTATTTGGTAACAATATTTAACGAAAAATATTGCTCGATATTTCTTTTAAAAAATTACCATGATGTGAACTTGTATATACAACTTTTCTATTGTTAGAAAAGGATTGTGGTGGCCTAAATAAGAGTGTATCAGCATGGCAAGGAAAGACCTACAAACCATCGAAGCACAGAGCTAGAGTTTACAAATCTTTAGATTTTTTTTTTTACTTTGATAAAATAATATCCAATCAGAACTATTTTGTAAAGGAGAATTTTCTTAAGTTAGGCATCTTAGACATTTAAGTTTCTGATATGTTTCCATGTAATAAATAACATTTTATATGCATACAGTATGACAGATGAAGAAAGCATAATCACAAAACTTACAGTAACAATGCTGATTCACAAAATCAGTCTTTAAAGGGGTAACTTAAAATTATGCAAAGCAAGGAACGTAATGTAAGTATGTAATAAGCAGTGTGTTGCAGCTTACTTCCAGTTATCAGCACAAAGGTGAAAACACATTGTAGCTTTCATAAAGACAGTGAAAATAACACATAACCACCCTTCCCTAAGATAAGGTGAGGGAAGAACAATAGACTTCAACTGTATCACTCAGCTCTACGTGGTATTGGACTGATACATCAAGTGTTTGTTAGGTTTTCTTTTTAGCAACATTGACGTAATATGACATTAACATATAAAAATATTTCTGGCGTTTTGACTCGCTGCTCAGCCACAGTCCATTCTTAAAAGTGCTGTTTCAGGGCACTAACCAGGGATCAATATACAAATAAAAGTGGCTGATACGGAATTCTGATTCATTACCAGATGCTTAAGATCTCATTCATTAATACTGTGACTCCAGGACAAATATTTACATGCCTGCATGCGTTAAAACTAGAAAGGCGTCTTTCTGACAAACAGGGTGACAAAACATTATCTAAAATGTTCATTTTCCTAAACGCTAGTATTCTACTGCATACATAATACCTTCCTGGTGTGGTTTGTGTTTATATACTGTACACGTGACCAACAGTTTGAATAAAAATCAAAGTCTTTTTTTCCCCATAAACCCCTGCCAGTTTAGAATGAGAAATTATTACTCGTTTTATTTTTTTTTTATGTTTATTTTAGGAAAAGAGAACAGTGAAACAGTTTTGCTTACATTCAGCATTTCTTTTCTCTTAGACAAAATTTCATTTTACTTCATGTGGTCTAGCATCCATGTGTTGGTCTCCTGGAAAGCATGTGGAAAAAAAGTCTTTAGAAGAAAACCCACGTTCACAGAGTTTGAAAATTGAATATAACAGGTTTTTTTTTCCTTTTCCTTTTTTTGTCGGAATCCTCTTATGCCCCCATACAAGTTTACTTCTGAGCTGACTTGCTGGTTTAGGTATGACAAAACAGTCTGTAAGTGTAGGTGGATACTGCTGGAAGGATTGTTTGATGTGCTCAAATACAGAATCATCAGAGGAGGACAGAGTTTTCATTCCATTAAAAAGGGAATGCTAGGCCTTGTTCTGACTGGTCTGTAACTTTGTCCAATAGCAAAGCTGCAGTTTTTGACTGTAAGAAGAGTGAAACTTGTACATTTACAAACATTCTCTAGGTCTCTGGCTTGAGCCACAGGTGATAACCAATGGAGAACACTCTTGCAGAATGCTTTAAACTTTTGAAGAACATTGATACACAAAGTTAAGGAAGTTGCCTTGAAAACACTTTGTTTTTTGTAGAACTTCCAAATAGTGAACGTCTTTCTGCAAAGTTCTTTACCATAGCACAAATCGCTTCTGCAGGAAAAATTCAGTACATGACGGTAGTTTTCAAATAAAGTCTTCCATCTAAAATAAGAAAACAAATATTTTCTTTAAATATTCATTCCCACACTGTATCAACATAAATAACAGTTACTTTGTAAAATGGATAAAATTTCATGCACTATAAAGCTATTTTAAATGAGCAATGTTATCAAGAAATCTGTTGACCTTTCACTGATGTAGCATCACCTATATGAATTCAAAATTAACTCCATCGACAATTACATACAGTTTGCAAGCTTTGGACACTGCAACTAATTCTAATACCTGTAAAGCTTTTATATATGCTGCATTCATATCAATGCACAGAGTAGGAAAGTGGGTGGAGCTTCTGTGCATGTGTTTTTACTGATATGCAAACTTAACTGAGTACTACTGAACAGCAATTACTTCCTTCATGGCTACAGAGCAAAAATATTCCTGCATGCAACCACGAGTACTCCCATCACTTAAACGCATAAGCTTATAACTTATGCTTTAGCTGTGTTGTTAAATATACCATGTAATGCATTGTGCACATTTGTAGCTATTTATATAGAACCCAGGATAGGGTATTTAATCTGTATCAGTGAGCCTTTTCTCCCATAAGTGAGATTAACTAAACCATTACTATGTTAAAGATGCAATCATATCTCTCAACTTTTACCATCCAACAGAGAAACAGACATTCAAGTGGTGGGGAACCATGAGTAATAAATAATAAATTATTTGAGTCAGTAACACTAGAAATAGAAGCACTGGGATGCATAGAGCCTTCTGCCCAAAAGTATTGTAACCTGATTTATAAGTATAAAGCAAAACCTCCTGCTTTATGAGTTCAAGATGTAAAATATACAGCTCTATGTATATGCATATTTCAAAAGGGGAAATACACAAGCTCATGGGATCATTCTTACTATGATGTCCTGTGTGGTAAAAAGTGCAGGTTCTCTGGCTCTAAACTACTGAGATTAAGGCAAATTGTGCAGCACATTAATCATGCACAATGGGTAATTATAAAACACCCAACCTAACCATGAACCTCAGAGCAGTACGCTACACATCTGTATTTGAAGGCACATGCAGCACAGAAGTCCTTTTGGTTCAACCCCAATAGACCAACAAGTATTTGCAACATATTTTTCCAGTTCAACCTGGTTAATCTGAATTAGTCTGTAAGGTTCACTTTAGGAAAAATTAAGGTCAACAATTCAGTGCAATGCAGATTTACTGATAACCAATGAAGTCTATTAAATGCTCAGACAATTGCATAAAACACCTGCAACAGTAAAATGATCCTACTATAAATACTGAGAGAAACAAAGAGAAGCTTCCCTGAAGAACAGCTGAAATTATAACACAAATGTAACTGACCATATTCTGTCCTCAATTACACCCCTTCTAACCTCATTGCCAAGCTTCTGTGGTGGCTGCACTCAGTACTAAAGATGTCTAAAGCAGTACTAAAGCTAAGTACCTCTGTAGGAGAATTACTCTATAGTATATACCAGCATTTTTGATCACTTGAATGAGTGCATGCTAATGAGTGCTAAGCATAACTCCTCAGCCTAAACATTAAGGTAACCTAAATTCAGTGACTTATTTGACTATACTTGGTCTCTACATGTTTTTTAAATAAAAGGTTTAGTTTCAAATATTCTCAATTAAAATATGTCTGTAGGATGCTGAACTCTTCTACCGCTAGCATGAAACAAAGGATATGTAGACAACAGTGGTCCATTTAAAAAAATCATTGCTTAAGGCTTAAGGCACTGAAGTCGATGGGACATTTTTTAAATGGGAGCAGGAGCAGCCCTTGCATTTTCCATCTAAAGTCAACAAAAGACAATATTGATGAAGGTCTTAAAAAAACTCTGTCTCCTTTACAAAGTCGAACACATATTTGTTTCTAAAACTTGCTACCTTCTAAGATTTGATGGATATGTATGATAAAATATAAACCTCAGTGTTCCTCAACAAGCCTAACAGTGGATCATGAAATGTGACGTTAAATACCTTTATATTGATAATGACCTTAGAATGCTATATGTGAACTAAATATCTGATCTAATCCTATTGTTAGGTTCCTTATAATACACCTATATCCTCCATAAACTTGTTTGACTAATTCTCCTAACAGATGGACAAATATAGCAACCATTAAATATGTCAGCTGTAAAATATATGCCACCTGCCATGGTTACTGTAGATTAGGCACTTTGAAGATTAAATCATGCTTAGTAAGATTTTAACCGTTTCCAGAAACTGCAAAATATTTTATTTATTTTTATAAAATTCATAAAAGGAGGGATAAGATACAAAAATGAACAATATTTTCTTTAGGAACTGCACTTTGAAAAATATAATACCTATGCCAAGGTACTCTTCTCAAGAGACTGCTCATGGTAAACTTACAAGCAGGAGAAAGAGAAGGAGTTTTTGTAGGTTTTATGTTCTTCTCCAAGTACACATGCTGTGCATAGCAAATAACCTCATGAAACTACATGTAAAGAACAAACAGGCAAATCACTCTCCACGTCAGGGACGTGGTGACATCAAACCACAAGAGCAAATGTTGAGTGATCTGTCAGTTGCTATAGCTTCACATTATGATCTAATATAGCTGATCTAATACTGTACTTATATCCTCTTCTCCCCTTTCCTTTCCTCAGATTACCCCCTCACATCCCGCACAGGTCTCGCCTCTCCTTTCTCCAAGCTCCTCTCTCTAAGCTCCAACTGAAGTGACTGGAGCCTACCAATGCTGTTATCAAAGTGATCTTGGCCTTATGAAGGTGCTGACAAAATTCCTGTATGGACCCTACTGGAGTGTTATCATTAGTACGGTTTCCTAACTCAGAGGAGCATACCACAAAACCCATAAAACCTGATAGCTTAACAGTGCCTTGCATGTACAGTATAGTTTATTGATTTAGTATATGTAGATTTTATATACAGGCAAACAAAGATATTGTGCATATGATTAACACACATATATTATATCCCCCCGAGACAAATATATAGAAATAAACTCTACCGATTTTGCTTATTGCTCTATGTACATATCTCTAAAGATGGAATGTATTTTTGTCACTAGGAATACTGTTTTCACAAGGTACTGCACAACACTAGAGATATGCATGATATAAATACACAGTAATACTTCCCACTCTTAATGTTCAAATATAAAATACAAATTAGGAAAATTGTGATAACTTGCTGAGTAAAAGCACTTATAATTAGCAAAATTTAACTATGTTTGAATTGGTCTCCTGTAAATGTCAATGTTCAGCAAGCTTGAGTTACAAAAAGGAGCTTGCACAATGTGAAAGTGGCCACTCTCTTAACACTCATATTTGTTTTTGTTTGCGGGGGATGTGACAGGAGTTATAGTCTGGGCAAGGGAGTATTTAATTTTTTTAAAAAAATTATTTTTAATTAAAATGCATCTTGAGGTTTTTTAATAAACACACCCAAATAGTTACAAGGTCAGAAATGTCATGGACAAAAAACAGTTTTGACCTAACACTTGAAAAGGGTGGAGGGTGAAGGAGGGGGGGGGTGTTTGAAGCAATACATATGCATGAAATGCATCCCCTTTGAGAAGTAAACTGGGGAACATTTACATTCACACTTGTGTAATGTGTGTAACATTTAGCTTCTGGGGCTCTAAAAATTTTGCTGGATAAAATGCAACTGTATTACAGTATTATTTCTGTTAACATATGCAACTGTAAAAATGTAAAATCTATACGACATTTCAAGCGTAGCTTTGGGTTGCAATGAAAATAAATAAAATAATCCCACAGTTAAATCAATGTCAAGTAGAATGTAGTGTGCAAAAGAGAATGAACCACTGTTGGGATGAACCACCCAGGCTGTTTGAGACCAGAATCTATTGTGTATTACTGATACTACAGTGATGGCTGCACATTATAGAAATGTGCATATTAAAGAATGACCATCATTATTCTAGTAAAAGTACCCTGCAATCCTGGTTACAGCTGTGGTTTGTGAAAATCCATGAGTCCACATCCATGGCTCTGGTGCCACACCTGAACTCTGTGGATTACCAATCAGCCAATTACCATCAATAGAGGGCTACCAAGCAAACTCTTTTGTAGTGATAGGATGAAGCCTTTACAAATGGGTGAAGACTGTTCTGGCTATGGGAGTAGGCAGAAGATATCTACAGCGTTTGACCAGAGAAGACGTAGGATCTATTCCCAGCACTACCACTCATCATCTTTGGACAAGTAATTTCATCTCTCTGCACTTCTGTTTTCGTTTAATCTTCCTTTTCTTTTTAGATTGCAAAGAATTTGTGGGCAGGGACTGTCTCTTACTGACTCTGTACTGTGCCTAGCACAACAGGTCCCAGACCTTAGTTCAGGTCTCTAGAGAATACCATAATAAAAATAATAAACTAACACATCACCCTGATTCTATTTTAACTGAAATTATAGATTTTTCTAATAGTGCTAAAACAAAATCCATTTGAAGGCCACTTTCTTTAATGGCAGTTGAAATGAGCTGAGCTCAGAAAGCAAGCACAAGCTCTTTGCATGCCAAATACTACCATAGAACCACAGGCCCAAACCTTGGCTCTCATTGAAGTCACTGGGACTGTTACATTGAAGTTCAATGGATGCAGGATCAGGCCCATTGCAACTGCATTCTGAATACTTTCAAAAAATGTCAATTTTGATTCTAGCCAGCTGATGTAACTACAATACAATTCTCCCTCTCTCTACAAATAAGGCGGCATGCAGGCAAATGAACTATCACACCAATATAAGTTAATGTAACATACTTGTTGTGACTTAAGAGTCATTATGTTTTTTTTGTCCCCAACATTTTATACACTGCGGTACTAGACTGCAAAACATCATGATCCATCCTCAGTTCAATATATTAAAAGAAATAAAATATTTGTGACATAAACTGGTGCTACTTTTATTTACATAAAAGAAAAGATGCTCACTTGAGCTAAAGAACATAACAAATTTTAATTCCTGTTAGGAAGTAGCTTTATTGAAAATAGCAGCTATTTTCTCAGAAGTTATTTCCAGGGACCTGTAATTTAATGAGGTTTATCCCTTTCAAGGGACAGTTGTACATGCATGCCTGAATGCACACAACCTCTTCAGCCCAGAGCTGATAAAAGCACCAGCAAGCCACAGCTCAAGCACTTTTAAATTATATTACTGTTTGGTTTATTTGCTTTAATAAGATGGGGCAAATGAGAATCACAGTGTACTTCTAACCTTTCATTCAACCTGATGTTTTAATCATTTGGAGGAAGAAGTAATAATAATAAAGAATGGCAAACAAATGGTAATGATTCATGTGATGTTTGACAAGAAGGCAATGGTAAGTCAAAAGAAACACAAACATATTGCAACAGATGGAAAGGATCTGAATCAAATTGTAATTCTTCTTTGAAAAACTTAAAAGGAAGCAGGTAATTAAGGGTGAAATCTAGTTTTGCCTACTCTTCATATATTTTATTTAAAATGCAGACAAAAGAAGATGTATTTACCATAAAAGCAAGAAGGCCCCAAAGTGGGAGTCTGATGGTTTAACCATGGGGAAACCATTTATGATGAGAGTGATGTTCATTCAAAGACCACAAAATCTCACAGAGAGTATAATCCTGGTGTTTCTAAAGTGAGTTCAGTTCATCATATGTGGCTAATTATTAATCTTCACAAAAATAACATGCCTAGAATGGAAAAGACTCCTCCTGGGTACAAGATCATCAATAACACTGAAGCCCTTCTATAGGAATCAGGTGGGGGTCAACTGAGGGAGCTGAGATGCAGGTCGTCACACTACTGCATGCCAATAAGGTGGTCTATACGCTAACCCAAAATGGTTGGTGAGGAGACAGGCAGGTCAAAGATTGATGTGCTGATTACACAGCATGAGTACCCATGCCCTGTCAAGAAAATGGGACTGAGGAAAAGGGGGCAGGGCCAGAGTGTAGCCTGCTCAAGAGTTGAGGCTGGTGGATTTTATTCTCCAGCCCTCTGAAAAAAATCAATGTTTTCCCAGGTTTTATGCAGAGATCAGAGCTGGCAAAAGGCATAAGTAGACTGAGCAATTGCTTAGGGCCCGGAGCAGCTCAAGGTGGTCCCCTATTAATTATTAGTATGTGTTTTGTCTGGGGAGACCCCAAAATATTTCTGCTTAGGCCCCGCAATGGGCTAGTACAGCCTCTGGCAGAGATAGATTATTTTCACCCAGCATGTTCAATAAACTCATGCAAGCATGAATGTACTTAAACATACTGAGATAAATGCTACCCCAATTTGCCTTCTGTACAATGCCACTGAATTCTATACATTACTTCCAAATTTAGCCCTTTGCATACTGTGAGTAATGACATATTTTTAATTTTTCTCCTCAACATTCACTTACAGGTATCGTTGTGCTACCATTTCATGTAAATATGCAGTGGAGTGAGATTTTCATATTTATCTTTTTGAACTAAAGATTTTATGCTTAAGATGTTTAAATTTTGCATCCAAATTGCCAGAGATTAAAATACAAAATGGAAAAATATCCAGTCAGCTGCCTCAGTGTTTGTAGTTTCTTTGAATATTAAAGTGAAATCTCCAGTATTTCAGGATCTTCTCCTTTCAACAGGTTTCAGAGTAACAGCCGTGTTAGTCTGTATTCGCAAAAAGAAAAGGAGTACTTGTGGCACCTTAGAGACTAACCAATTTATTTGAGCATGAGCTTTCGTGAGCTACAGCTCACTTCATCGGATGCATACCGTGGAAACTGCAGCAGACTTTATATATACACAGAGAATATGAAACAATACCTCCTCCCACCCCACTGTCCTGCTGGTAATAGCTTATCTAAAGTGATCATCAGGTTAGGCCATTTCCAGCACAAATCCAGGTTTTCTCACCCTCCACCCCCCCACACAAATTCACTCTCCTGCTGGTGATAGCCCATCCAAAGTGACAACTCTTTACACAATGTGCATGATAATCAAATTGGGCCATTTCCTGCACAAATCCAGGTTCTCTCACTCCCTCACCCCCCTCCAAAAACCCACCCCCATACACACACAAACTCACTCTCCTGCTGGTAATAGCTCATCCAAACTGACCACTCTCCAAGTTTAGATCCAAGTTAAACCAGAACATCTGGGGGGGGGGGCGTAGGAAAAAACAAGAGGAAATAGGCTACCTTGCATAATGACTTAGCCACTCCCAGTCTCTATTTAAGCATAAATTAATAGTATCCAATTTGCAAATGAATTCCAATTCAGCAGTTTCTCGCTGGAGTCTGGATTTGAAGTTTTTTTGTTTTAAGATAGCGACCTTCATGTCAGTGATTGCATGACCAGAGAGATTGAAGTGTTCTCCGACTGGTTTATGAATGTTATAATTCTTGACATCTGATTTGTGTCCATTTATTCTTTTACGTAGAGACTGTCCAGTTTGACCAATGTACATGGCAGAGGGGCATTGCTGGCACATGATGGCATATATCACATTGGTGGATGTGCAGGTGAACAAGCCTCTGATAGTGTGGCTGATGTTATTAGGCCCTGTGATGGTGTCCCCTGAATAGATATGTGGGCACAATTGGCAACGGGCTTTGTTGCAAGGATAAGTTCCTGGGTTAGTGGTTCTGTTGTGTGGTATGTGGTTGTTGGTGAGTATTTGCTTCAGGTTGCGGGGCTGTCTGTAGGCAAGGACTGGCCTGTCTCCCAAGATTTGTGAGAGTGTTGGGTCATCCTTTAGGATAGGTTGTAGATCCTTAATAATGCGTTGGAGGGGTTTTAGTTGGGGGCTGAAGGTGACGGCTAGTGGCGTTCTGTTATTTTCTTTGTTAGGCCTGTCCTGTAGTAGGTAACTTCTGGGAACTCTTCTGGCACGGCTAACCTGGTGGCTGAACTTTGTGACTTTGTCCTTACCCATAACTATTTCACATTTGGGGACAATGTATACCTTCAGATCAGCGGCACTGCTATGGGTACCCGCATGGCCCCACAGTATGCCAACATTTTTATGGCTGATTTAGAACAACGCTTCCTCAGCTCTCGTCCCCTAAAGCCCCTACTCTACTTGCGCTATATTGATGACATCTTCATCATCTGGACCCATGGAAAAGAAGCCCTTGAGGAATTCCACCATGATTTCAACAATTTCCATCCCACCATCAACCTCAGCCTGGTCCAGTCCACACAAGAGATCCACTTCCTGGACACTACAGTGCTAATAAACAATGGTCACATAAACACCACCCTATACCGGAAACCTACTGATCGCTATTCCTACCTGCATGCCTCCAGCTTTCACCCTGACCACACCACACGATCCATCGTCCACAGCCAAGCTCTGCGATACAACCGCATTTGCTCCAACCCCTCAGACAGAGACAAACACCTACAAGATCTCTGTCAAGCTTTCTTACAACTACAATACCCACCTGCAGAAGTAAAGAAACAGATTGATAGAGCCAGAAGAGTTCCCAGAAGTTACCTACTACAGGACAGGCCTAACAAAGAAAATAACAGAACGCCACTAGCCGTCACCTTCAGCCCCCAACTAAAACCCCTCCAATGCATTATTAAGGATCTACAACCTATCCTAAAGGATGACCCAACACTCTCACAAATCTTGGGAGACAGGCCAGTCCTTGCCTACAGACAGCCCCGCAACCTGAAGCAAATACTCACCAACAACCACATACCACACAACAGAACCACTAACCCAGGAACTTATCCTTGCAACAAAGCCCGTTGCCAATTGTGCCCACATATCTATTCAGGGGACACCATCACAGGGCCTAATAACATCAGCCACACTATCAGAGGCTTGTTCACCTGCACATCCACCAATGTGATATATGCCATCATGTGCCAGCAATGCCCCTCTGCCATGTACATTGGTCAAACTGGACAGTCTCTACGTAAAAGAATAAATGGACACAAATCAGATGTCAAGAATTATAACATTCATAAACCAGTCGGAGAACACTTCAATCTCTCTGGTCACGCAATCACTGACATGAAGGTCGCTATCTTAAAACAAAAAAACTTCAAATCCAGACTCCAGCGAGAAACTGCTGAATTGGAATTCATTTGCAAATTGGATACTATTAATTTATGCTTAAATAGAGACTGGGAGTGGCTAAGTCATTATGCAAGGTATCCTATTTCCTCTTGTTTTTTCCTACGCCCCCCCCCCCCCCCAGATGTTCTGGTTTAACTTGGATCTAAACTTGGAGAGTGGTCAGTTTGGATGAGCTATTACCAGCAGGAGAGTGAGTTTGTGTGTGTATGCGGGTGGGTTTTTGGAGGGGGGTGAGGGAGTGAGAGAACCTGGATTTGTGCAGGAAATGGCCCAATTTGATTATCATGCACATTGTGTAAAGAGTTGTCACTTTGGATGGGCTATCACCAGCAGGAGAGTGAATTTGTGTGGGGGGGTGGAGGGTGAGAAAACCTGGATTTGTGCTGGAAGTGGCCTAACCTGATGATCACTTTAGATAAGCTATTACCAGCAGGACAGTGGGGTGGGAGGAGGTATTGTTTCATATTCTCTGTGTATATATAAAGTCTGCTGCAGTTTCCACGGTATGCATCCGATGAAGTGAGCTGTAGCTCACGAAAGCTCATGCTCAAATAAATTGGTTAGTCTCTAAGGTGCCACAAGTACTCCTTTTCTCCTTTCAACAGTTTTCCCATATATTTTCATTGTTTATATTTTTTTCAATCACCTCATAATCACATTGGATATTATGAGAGCAAGCAAAAGGTCAAAAGTCTGATTAGTAAACTAACAATTCCATTAAGTATCTGCACATATCTCCTATTATTTAAAGATCATCCAGATGACACAGATCTTGCATTTTAAGTACACAAAAGACCCTGATGTGGCAAAGTGAGAAGTTTGTTTTTTAAAAAGAAGATACAAAGCAATAGTACACTATCTTATTATTGCTTTGTGAACTTGGCTGCAGTTTTTCTGTTTGTATAAGCAGAAGAAAAGGACTTACAGGAAACAGAAATACAAGAGAATTAATTACTTTCAATCACTGAACCTGCATCTCTAGGCACTACATTCTGGTCACTTCTCTTAAAAAAAACCCAACACTGAGGAATTCTCTGTAAAACCCTGTAATAGCATGAAGTTAATGCTAACTATTATAAGTTTGTGACCCTGCACAGCTTATTGTGATTAACTGACTTTGTGTCACAGTGGAAATAATTCTTATGCTGATCAATTTCACAAAAGTTCTACATGACATATATTAGTCAGATTTAAGTTCCAGATAAACAAATGCCTTACTTGCTATGGTGCTTTCAGAAGTACAAAAGCACAAAGTTATTTTTAGCAGAGCAGCAAGCAATCTTGGACTTGTGACTATTAGATGCTGAAAAGTCTGAGCATCAGAATGGGTCTCTGTCTGAGGCTATGGGTATGTCTATACGACCCGTCGGATTGGCAGGCAGCGATTGATCCAGCAGGGGTCGATTTATCATGTCTAGTCTACACATGATAAATCGACCCCCGAGAGCTCTCCCGTCAACTCCTGTACTCCACCGCCGCTAGAGGCTCAGGTAGAGTCAACCGGGGAGCGGCAGCTTTCGACTCACCACAGTAAAGACACTGCGGTGAGTAGATCTAAGAACGTCAGCTTCAGCTACATTATTCACATAGCTGAAGTTGCATAACCTAGATCGATCCCCCCCTTCCCCAGTGTAGATCAGGCCTATGTCTCCACTACTGCGGGATCGATGCTGCTTTGATCTATGCACCAGGAGTCGATTTAGTGGGTCTAGTGAAGACAGCCTTAAGCCATCACCTGCCTTAATAAATCCTATTGCTCCAAAACCTAAGACATAAAAATAGATCTTGAACCAGGTCAGGAGGTGGATGCAGGGCTGGTGGGTTAGTAACAAGGCTGGAGCAAGGTTAGAGTAAACAACAGACAAGGCTGGAGCAAGAACTGGATCAAGGGCAGACTGGAAGCCTAGGGAGTCTGTCACACTGTGAGGTAGCAGGAGGGTTCCTAGCCTAGTTTGTGTTGTTGCACAAACTATCTTGAGGCTCTGGCCAGGTCAGAGAAATACCTGTGCCTGGGAGTCACCTGACCCAGGCCTGGCACAGGGATAGACTACTTCAGCATGCCTGAAGGCTGAGTCACTGCAGGAACTGTTGGAGGGGTGAATCATGACACCTACTGAGCATCTGGGATCCTCACACCCACCCACATCAAAAGCCCCTCCCCCAGCCTAAGGGGAAAAGCGATGGAATCCAGAGCTCAAATGAGTTTGGGGGACAACTCTGCTTCTCAAGGCATCCAGGAAGCCAGAGGAAGTCTGCCCAGATACATGACCGAAGGGAGGAGCAAAACAGGCCTCACAGTCGCCGAGCACCTCCTCGTCCAACATCCTCCTTCTGGTATGAGGGATGCCCAGCATTAGGAGAAGGTTGACGAGAAGGTTTTGTGATTTCATGGGGCCATGGATGAGCTGTGGAAAGAGCAGGAGGTGCAGGGAAAAGTGCAGCCAGAACCTAAGGAGAAGGCTCTGGAGGAGCTGGAATAGGAGCTGCAACCTGGCACACTCAAGGTAGAAGTGCGCAAGGGTCTCCTTCACACCACAAAAGGGGCAAATGTCAGGGGAGGGGGGTGAACTGAGCCAGGTACATGCCCATGCTCATGGTTCCGTGGAGAAGCCGCAAACTAATATACCTGGTAGACCAGGGGACCAGGGTGGAATACGGACTGGCCCACCAGGGCTCCTCACCCTCCACTGGTGGTGGGAGGTTCTGCCACTTGGTGTCAGGGTAGGACATGAGGGTCAGGAAGTGAAGGGTATGGAGCATGAGTGCGTATAACTGTTTCCTAGAAACAGTTTGGAAATGGACTGGCTACATGTCACGCAACTGCTTTGGCTGCTCTGGAGGGACAGCCAGGTGGGCTCATGGGGCAGGAGCCCGACGGCATGAGTCATGGTAGCTGAGTGAGAAGCCCTGGTCTGGCTGTGGGTTTGCCTGGTTTGTATCAGGACTCCTGATACTGATTTGGCTTATCTATGGACTCTGACCTCAGTTCTGACCCACAGCCTATCCCTGGACCTGGCTCCAGCACTGCCCTTGGCTCGGACCCAACCCTATGTCCGGCTTTGACCACCACTCATGCCACCAGGTCTGATTGCCTGGAACCACAGCTTGACAACTAACCCCTGGAACTGGTTCCTTCAAAGTAACCAAGCCAATCTAAAAGCGTGTGATGCAATATATAGTAAATACCATTAACACCATTATCTAAGAGAGAAACTACTGTTTTGATAGTTTCAAACTACACTCTTTCCTTAACACAAAGAACTGGGGCACCAACAGGATCATTTTCCCGCTTTCTTTCATGCTCATTTATTAGGATGGCATTAAAAATTCTCCATAGGTTGATGCCCATTTCAATAGGATATAGCTATTTAAAGAAGGATTTAACTTTACTGCTTACACTAGCTTTTGTATATCAACTGTGACGCAAGCAACCATATTCTGACATCATTACTACATTAGCACCACTGTTTTCCTGAATTTACAACTATACTTGCTTTCATTTGTGTGCCAACAAATAACTGTCCTATATAAAACATGGAAATAGAGTCACATTAGGTTGTAAAACAGATATATTGCATTGCAGGAAGCTTATGGAAAATCCATTAAGGTTGCATGGGATGTCAAAACATATGTGAAACATGCATGCTGCGTTTAGATATTCTGTATGAAAAAAAGCTTATGGAAGACAATAGCAGCAGGCAATCAGCTCCAGAACAAGAGTCAAGGTGACAGAAACCAAACCACAAGTCATGCCCTAAGAAATGAGCAATGAACTAAAGTCACCCATAATCCTGACTACAAAATAGAAACACAAATAGATCTTAATCAAGATCCTGGGGGTCAGCATGCGCGACATAGCTGAAAAACTGGAAAAAACAAAAACAAAAAACAAAGCAGCCCATTAATCCTGATGAAGGCTTCAAATTGAAAGATGTGTGTATGGTTTAACTTGGTAGTCAAGCCATTAAGCAAAGCGTGTTTCTTTTACTGCTATATTGAATGAAAAATTCTACATTTCAAATTGAAGGGAACTATTATTTGTCTCACAAGTGCTAATGCTGACCCAAGTGGGTTGTTTTACAGTTCCTAATGCAGACTGGTTTCCCTGATTGATTGATGCGCTTTCATCTTGGGCACTTCTTTACACATGCACTTCCATACTTCAGTGATAGCTCTACCTTCTTTCCCTGTCCCTTTCCAGTGGCAATACTCTTCAGGGTAGATATTGTAAACATTCCTCTTCTCCTCCATCTCTAGCAACAGCCTAAACTGGCCTCATGACAGAATCAAGTAGCCTTTATGGTAGACCCTACTTCTGTCTCATTTGACTTTGGTGCTGTGTGAGACTTCACTGGTAGTGGTGACCCAGAAAACACAGCACGTCACGAAGCCAAGTTTTTGTACGCTGTGTGGCTTCTGAAGCATACTGTATACAGTGGGTTGCTGTTATTGGTGAAGTCCCCAGAACACATGGAAACAGCACCCTCGTACCAGAAAGAACACAATGCCACAATCTGTGAACAAAAGGCCGGGAAGAGAACAGGGCCAGATTAAAGCACAGGCATTCAAGGCCCAGGCCTAAGGCACCAACTCCTGAAGACACATGATTTCATTAGCTTTCTTTCTGTGAGTAGTTTTCTACCCCTTATAGTGACAGAGCTAGCTGAAACATTTTCCTGCTTGAAAATATGATTTTGTCAAAAGAGAAAATTTTCCACAGGAAAATGTTGGCTTCAATTATTTTTTTTTTCTATTTTCCAATCAGAAAAATGAATTGAAAAATGTTGTCCCAAATCAACATTTCAAAAGGAAATGAAAGTTTTTGTTTCTTTTCCATCTTAAATGCTGTTTCATTTTTATTAGGTTTAGGCTGGACATTAGGAAAAACTTCCTAACAGTCAGGTGATTAAACACTGAAATAAATTGCCCAGGGAGGTTGTGGAATCTCCATCATTGGAGATTTTTAAGAGAAGATTGGACAAACACCTGTCAGAAATGATCTAGATAATGCTCAGTCCTGCCATCATTGCAGGGGACTGGACTAGATGACCTCTCAAGGACCCTTCCAGTTCTATGATTCTATGATTTTCCATTTTTTGGTTTCTAGTTTTTCCTTCCTTTGTCTCTCTTTTTTTATTCCCCTCCTCTTTTTTTTTCATCACTGTCCAAAGGAGGCGGGGTGGGAGGAAGAGGGGCAAGAAAGATTAGAAAAGTGTGAGAAAAACCAAGTTTTACATTTGTTATTGTTTTCCAACTGGGCAAAGCTTGAAAACTGTAAGAAAAGTGTGGGAAGTGAGTATATCTTAATATGAAGTAGTCCAACAATGTACCCAAAGGCTGGGAAATGAACTTAACAATGTAAAATTTAAAAGAGCCACCACTCTTTAAATATAAGAAAGGCTTACAGAAAATGATCTACATCTTTATCATGACTTGGCCAAGTCAGACTCAATACAGGAATTATTTCCTGCATTGGATGCTTAGGATTGGGCTGTGGAAATGTTTCTTACATGGGTGAGCCTTAGCCTGATGAGTAGTCTGAATTGAAGCTAATGGGACTATTTGTGTATGTAAGTTCTCACTAACATAACTAAGGTTTTCGGTCAGATCCATAGTACTTAAAATGGCATAGTTTTGTCCTAGTAGTTACTGTTTTGTGATAATCAGCAGAATATTATAGCACATAAAAAGGCATGAATTTGAACAATGACCTGACTCTCCATTCAATTATATCAGATTTAGATGGTATCCCATCAATGAAGCCAAAATCAGGTACAATTACTGTAATTTTTACTTTGAATTCATCAACATGCAAACATACTGCAAACATAATCACTACAATGACTGTGAATATCTATGTGACAGAGTGAAAAGCGGAAAGAGAGTAAATGATTGCTTCTCTTTATTTTATGTTTGTATTCAATATAGTTTGATTACTTGAAAGGACGTGTAGCCAACACACTGCAGTATGAAACAATATCATGAAAAATACATGTCTCTTAATGCAAGGGTTGCACTGACAGTTTGTCATAGGCAAAATCTGCAAAATCAACAAAGAGGCTAAACAAACAAGTCAAACACTGGACTATCTAATATGGCACTGTATATTTTTAGCAATCTCTATTCTAATGTCATGTACATAAACCAGTACTGTAAATTTTTTGGTTCTGGCTTTATTACACATTTTTTCCAACGTCAGTTCCAACCCTTTGTGATCCATCCTTTATGACTGCCATAACAAAACCGCTATTATGCCATTGCTGTTTTTTCTAAGCTATTAGAAACCACATCACTTTTTAAACAAATAAAGCTGACAAGACTATAATAGAAAACAATGTTCCTTTTACCATTACTGATACACACTTTATGTTTTTCAACTAGGAAAAATAAAACAACATTGCATTATCTTTATATATGTTCCTCTTTCCCCAGATGTCCTTCAGGTGTTATAGAAACCTAGCATCCTCCTTATAAAGAGTCAAAAAACTAGTTTTTAAAGCCAGTGGCCTATTCTATACAACAAATTTTCCTCTTTACTGGCCACCTGGCTAGTTCACTGAGAGAAGAATATGTATTATAGATATATTCGGACAGTACATCCTAACTGTAGATGGAATGAGATGCTGGCCGGGTATCCTTCTAAATGCGTTAATTGTAGTTCCACTTCCTTTACACTTTTATTGATTGAATGAGTGATCTTTTTAAAAGGAGCTATATTTTCAAAAGATATAAAGTTACTACTAGAGAGGGGGGTCAAATCAAATCTGTGGGAAAGTCTTAGTACTGGAATAATTTGTATAAGAATATCCACTGCTAAAACGTGTACCTTCTAAAATTAACATGATAGCTTTTGGCATATCTCACTCAGTCAGTCTGAAATTAAGCTTTTCTTTGTATTAATGACTTTAGAGATATTCAAGCATTTGAGTATTTTAATATAAAATACCATGCAAGGGAACTACAGTGTGGGAGAGGAGCGGTGCTGTGTGCTTACCTAAAACAGGTGATGAATATTACAAGAGACATGTAAAAATGTCCTCTCTTGCTCTGTCTCTCCATCATGCTGGCAAGAAAGTGCAATGATGAAGACTCATGAATCAAGGTACCCATGAAGTCATCACCTTTGGATACTTTAAAGTTAAAGGAACAGATTACAGTGGTCCCTTCTGGACTTGAAGTCTATGACTCCTCATCAGGTGTAACTTGGCAAAGCTCTCATCATACTTGGCACTCTCTTAGCACACTTCGACTGATAAAAGAATATACTGGTTAAATGAGGTTTGTCCTAACCTAAGACACACTAGGAGTATCCTTAGAAAAGTGTAGAAAAAGCTTCTCTTTTACAGCCATGAATTTTGAGTTTCTAAACAGATTTTTTTTAATCCATTCACTAATTGTTCGAGGTTTTGCTTGGCTGACAATCTTTGAAATTCTAAGAGCAAAACTCTCTTGTTGCATATGCACTCCATATTTCTTATCCATCAGAACTGAGTGCTGAGCTCCCACTGATGCAATAGAAGTTCTGTGCATGGAATAAATTCAGAGTACACAACAGAGATTGACATGCTGGTTGGATAGGAAAATACTGCCACTGGAATTTAGCACTCGCTGGTTTTACCCAGGCCTAACAAAAAAAAATCAAATAAGTCGGTTTAGTAAGTTTTCCTATATTGAAATCCATGCCGTCTGGCTTTATTCAAATTAGTACTGTAAACTATTCCCTTTCTAACTCCTACAAAATAGCTCCTGGTATACCCCATACTAGCTGTCAAACAAACCAGTCAATAATTGATTGTTAATAGATATAAATTGCTGTTTTTTGTATCATCTCTGTTTGTCACTTTCTAATTCCCGGGAATCTGATCAGTCATCAAAGAAGAAAAGGATTAGTTAAAAATAACAGTTGCATTTCTATAGTGAAATATGGAAGCATTTGTGCTGCCATGGACAGGTCAGCAGATAAAAGCTCTATGCAGCTGGTTCCGGTTATGGTGTAAGTGATTGGTTGAAAAATTAAGAAATCATGCAAAATTATATTATAAATCATCTTATTATTCAGCAGACCCAAAACATGCAGGTACCCTAAACAGCACTTTCCAGTGAAAACTGGCTCTGAACTGAAATCATACAATTATTTCTTTTTGGATTCGAACAAGGACCGTGCTTCTACAGTCTATGCTTGTCACCCCTGGCCTATCACTAACTGTATCCCACAGTCCACTAATTCATACCACCTTGATTTGGGTTTGGATGAGATATGGCCTGTGCATGCACTATTCCCAGAAATAGTGGGATCAGGATCCCATTCAACATAAAGCTATGGCAAAAGGACACAAATACCTATCATGATAAATTTTAAAAAAGTAACCATTTCCCTGGCATTGTAGGCAAGCCAAAACCCAGTAAGCCTCCACTAGCCAGCTTCAACTAACAGATACGTAGGTACATAAGGGAAGGTGAAGAAAAACAGGCAGAAAAAACAGCTACCAAGCCAATCTGTGATACTGGAAAAATTCTCTCCTATCTCCATATTCACATAAACAGCCAGTGGCAAAGCTTAAATTAAATCCAGACCTCCTCACTCCTGGTCTCTCCCTCTAACAAATTCAAATTTTTAAGGGCAAGTTGTTTTCTGAGTTTCAATTACTAATTTACTACAATTTCTTTTTTTCCCCCTTGGATTTTATTACATTTCAAGCATCTATATTGACCCCCTCCACTTTGTTTCCACACATTTTTGTCCTCTTTTTTATTTGTCTTTGTACTACCCTTTTTGTGTTGTGTGTTCAGCTGCACAGTGTTAAATCCAGGCAAACACTAAAGCTATAGGGTTAATGATCTTTTATTAGCAGAGTTCCAGCAATCTATTCTATGCTAACGATTCATGCTCTAGAACAACTTCCAGCATTCTACAGGTGATCAGATTATAATATGCTGTGTTTAAAGGGTCACATCCTTACACTCAGCAGCAGAGGAGAACGATCATGTATGGGGATTGTTCCTGAAATGACACACAATTCCTAGCAACAGCAGCTGCAGGAAACTGGGTAAAGTTCAGCTACTACAGTCAGTTTCATATTACAGCTGCTCCAATGTTACCAGGCAAGCAATGGAGCTCAGACACAACCATGGACATTCTACATGATTCTCCAGTTTATTTGCTGTAAAATATATAGGAGAGACTGTGTGTGTGGGGGGGGAGAGGGGGATAAGAATACCTTGATACCATACACAATTTAAATCACTTAAATCTACCTTTTCTTAATTTCTGCCTCTCCTTTGTCAGTAAGTACAGACGCTTTAAGGTTTCTTTAATAGCTTCTACTTTTGTATTCATAAAAGACTGATTTTCAATGCATCACCTGTCTGTCATAGGAGTAAAAAAATGCATTTAGACTCATTAATGTGTTTTCAAACTCCTGTGCAGGGATTCAAGCACGCAGGGCATATTAAAAAACGGTGCAAATCTTACTGTGCATTTCCATTGTATAAATTCAGTTTCTTTGTATTCTAAATCCCCAATCATTTGCTTGGTTCAAGTATACTTTTATTATTCCAGTAATACTGTACTTATCCTTGAAAACATGAAACTTCAGTTCACAGATCTTATTATGTACAACGTTAGATTTTGTATAGCAGCAATTTTGTATTGTAACCACACTTTAGTACCACTACCCGCCCCTTCACTATCCCCTGCAATATTAGCTACCTGATACATTACCTTGGGATCTCGGTGGTCCCCTTCTCAAGTAATAGCCTTAACCTTTGTCCCTGAAAGACTAATCATTGCCCTTTTAGATCCAACCCTTTTATAGAAATTGCTTTCTGCAAAGTGCTTCATCACACTTCATCTCCTAACACTTCTCCATTCAGATTTTGTATTAGAACATTAACATTCTTTGCACTGCACAGTCTCACCCTCTGAATTCCCCTCTGTCCTGGATGCTACCTCAGACTTGTTCTCCACAACCTTTACTGTACCTAATTCCTCTGTAACTACTTTTGTCATTTGGTTTATCCCATGTTGTGTCATTAACATTCTCCACAGTAACTCACCCAGCTAGTTTTCCTCTGCTGTTACTGCAGTATTTTATGTATTGTCCTAAAACCCAGCCCTTCTTTCTAAATCAACTATTGGATCTAAATGTAATATCAGAGCTGTTAAGTATCACAAGTGAATGACAATGCTCACAAAAATGTGTATTTGCCTCTTTAGCCCTAATAACAAGAATAATATATAAAACAAAAAAAGCAAAGAAAACTTGAGATTGCACTCATTGAAAATCCCATGAAAAAAGTGAATATACATTTTCAAATATTAAATGTTGCTGTAGTCAAAATGATATAGAATGTATAATAATGAGTTTGTTTTTCAGATGCTATAAGCCTAAAGAGATTTTTTGAATACTTCAATTATAAAAACATTTAAAGCATACAAACTTGTGCAATTTTTATTTTAATGAAGATGAGAAGTTCATTAAAGAAGATAAATATTTCATTAGATGTTAAATAAAACAAAGAGATTTTTTGGCTTCTCTCAGCACAAAATTCCTTTGAAAGATTAATTAATACATGCAAATTATGCAAATTAGACCCATGCAAATATTTTATGAAGACAATTAAGGGAACCATTAATTACTGCTTTTTTTGCTTCAGTGAGATTCATTCATTTAATTTTAATTTCACTTTAACTGTTTTGATGTATAATCTTGCAGCTAAGAACTTTATCTTTCCTGATGGGTCACTTAAACTTATAAATTTCATCAAGTGAGCAGCAACAGAAATCTGTACAGATATTCTCTGGGCTATGTTTAGTATCAAGAGAAATTTTTGACAATGCGCTTCCAGAAACTGGAAAACTGAAAGAGAATGTGAGCTCATTCTTGGACAAGGTTCAACTGCTGGAAAAGCAATTAATTTGCTTTGGCTGTGCTAATATAGGGGAATTAGAAAGTGTGACACAAGACAAATAGAAATAATTAGTTCTCCAAAATGATGTTCTCATTAATATGGTTTGAACACTAGAAATAAAAAACATTATTGTGGCATGTCTGCATTCTGTCCCTAGCCACAGGAGGTAGAATAATGCAAGATACAGCATTTTTAACCTTTATAGTCCATGTAGTAATGGTGTTTATTTTTATTTTTCATGTTGATGTATCTCAAAAAGCATATTATGGACAATCCAGCAGTCCTGCTGAAAGTGCCTAAGGATTGCAGGATCTGGCCCTATGTGTCTAAGCTGTTTTCTGCCTGAGAAAATATGAAGCTCTACATATAATTGACTGGATTTTTAAAAAACTATACACTCAAAGTGCTAAACTGAAACCTGGATTTCAATATTATGCATTTAAATAATATTTTATGACATGCAGTACACAATAATATATAATGTGCTTATACTGTAGCTTAAGCTACTGTGTAAGTGTAACATTATCCTATCAAAAGTTTTTATAATGTCCTCGTCTATATTTGATAACATAAAAGTTTTTTTTTCTTTTTACTTAAACATTAGACATACAGGCATGCATTTCGTACAGTACAGAGAGAAGTAAATTTCTTGCTGCTGTATCCCCTAATGTTTATTCTTATTCAGACCAGGTAAGTGTTTGCTATTATATCAAGTAGTGAAAATGGCTAGTCAGTATTCTTCATAGAAATAGCCCATTACAAAGGCTGTTAAGAACCCTACTTACTGATAACACATATTTCTTGGATCTCTACAGAATTTAAACTTCAAAGTAATGCTACAGTATATGAGAGTTTGTACTCTCAAATTATTATAAGTTGCAGTTTTCCTTCCAATAATTTTCTATGCCTTGCACCTGTTCTGCCACTTCCCCATGAAGGGCATGTGTGTGTATGTGTGTGTCCCACCTAACAATGTTCTCCCATGTGCATATTGTTAATCTGAGGTCAAATATTAAACGGTGATACTCTTGTTTAATTCGGTTTTTCTTTCACAGAACCTGAAAATCTAGAGTGTCTGACTGACATTGGGACCTTTCTGTCAGAATCCAACAGGAGGAGTGGAAGTAGAAATGGGCATGCCTGGTTACTGCTTGACATTAATGTAGGAGCTTCCATTAAGGAGACTGCCTCCAATTATCACACAGTTCTGCCCAGAAAACCTAAGAAAATATTCAGGGCTCATACGATGAAGTCAGCAAAGGGTGTTAAAACCAGTCCTGTCTAAACAGAAGGCTGTCATCAAGGAAACAGTTGCCAAGGGAAGTTGGGAACAAGGACTTTGCCCTGCAGCAGTTACAGGAGAGCATGGATCTGTCTTATACCTCACATAGTCATTTACACCTGTGGAAAGTGGACATAAAACTGCTAACATCCTGATTTGGAAGGTGTTTGTACCTGCTTTTCACACACCTATATGACTTCAGGGCTAGGTGTAAAGAATGAGGCTTTATGTCTTTTATGTTTTCCCTGATGACCGCTGATACTGTTAATTAAATTATTCTATCATTGCACTAGTAAGCATATTTGTTAAAATGTTTTATTATGCATCTGTGCTAATGAATTCTGTCTAGCCAAAGATCAAAACCAGTGACTCCATCTTCATCCTCCTTGAGATATCAGCCACCTTTGACACTATCAATCACATTATTCTTCTTGAAATCTTGTCCTCCTTTGGCTTTCATAACTCTGTCTTCTCCTGGTCATCCTCCAACCTCTAATCACTCCTTCAGCATATCCTTCAGAGGATCCTCCTTAGCCCCTTTTGGGAGGGAATTTCCACAGGGCTATGTCCCCTTCTCTTCTCCCTCTACACCTTATCTCTGGGTAATCTCATCAGCAAACACAAATTCAATTACCATATCTATGCTGACTTTTCACTTATCTACCTCTCTACTCCAGACCTGTCTCCTTCTGTCCACATGAAAATCTTGGCTGGTCTCTCTTGGTCATCTAGTCCTCTGCTCAAGCTCCACATGGTTAAAACAGAGCTCTTAACTCCCCCAAAATCCTCCCTCCTACCATCTTTCTTGATCATTGTGGACACCACAACTATCTTGCCTGTCACTCAGACCTGTAACCTAGGCATCATCTTCTACTCAAATTTCCCTCTATGTCTTAATATCCAGGCTATGTCTAAATTTTGAAGATTCTTTGCTCATAACTTCTCTAAGATGTGGCCTTTCCTATCCCTTCACGCTGCTAAGCCTTGTCTAAGCTCTCAAAACTGCAATTTTTTTCTCTCTAGCCTTGACAAATGCAATCTGGTCCCCTTGAAAATGATGCTGCAAAGATAATTTCCTAGCCTGTCACTCTGACCATGTCACTGTCTCTTTTCATCCCTCCATTGATTCCCCCTCCTCTATCACATCATAAATAATGACTTGTCTTCACATTCAAGGCCATTCATGGCCTTTATCATTCTACCTATTCCCTCATTCACTATTGAGATGTCAGTTCCGACTTCCAATTGGCCCATCGTGTCAGCCTCCATCACTCCCACTTGTTAAATTTTCAAACAAACACCTTTGTGCTTTCTACAGCGCTGCCCCCCATGCTTGAGAGAATCTTCCTGTGAACATCTGAAAAACTAACACATCCTCCTCCTTCAAAACCCTCAGGTGCTGTAATGCCGATAAAACACATGACAACAACTGGGCTGCTAGTGCACTTATACCACAGAGTCATGCTGACCAATACAGTCTCATTGTTTCCCTGTACTTCCCTATCTTTCTGTCTTTACCCATCTGTTGTCTCTTATCTTATACATAGATAGTAAGTTCTCTGAAGCAGGGACCATCTTTTGCTCTCTATTTGTACAATGCTTAGCACAACAGGGTCCTGGTCCATGACTGGGGCTCCTAGGCAGTATGGTGCCACCTATAAATAACAATAATCATAAGTGGTAATATAAATATGGGTAATCAAGCAATTTTAATGGACAAATCCTGCATAGAGAACTGAGCCAGAAGGCTGCCATAGAGGAACTGCACATAAAGGAGCTAGAAAAAAAAGAACGCCTTATCCTGGGGAAACCATACAATACGGTATATTTTGAACTCCCAATTCTTCTAACCTTTGTCCCGATTATCATCAACAAAGCAAAGATATTATATCCACCACTTTGGCACCTAAATACCTAAAAGAGTTTAAGATGAAAATAGACAAATATATTTTTGTTGTTCTTTCTGCAAGTACATAGACAATATTTATAGGGGAAAGCTAAATTGCAAAGATGGGGTTCCCATTTCGTCTTATTATCATAAGATCCACAATAATTCTCAGCTCTTGAGGGAGTTCCACATCTGCAGACTGTTAGGATATAGATATTCAGGCCTGTCTGTAAAGGCCTGTACTTTAAGAATTTAGGTGTATTCTTACCTCTTGGCTAGTTAGAGGTATAAAAGAAAGAATCAAAATCACTGTCTGCCAGTGTAAGGTCCTTTTCTTACTGTGACAGTCTGAGGCCCTGTTCTTAGGCTAAGGCCTTTGGCTAAGCGACAGAGGCAGCCATAAGCTGGGAAGTGAATGGTCACATCCTCACATTCCAAACTAGTCACATTGAAATCAGGTGCTATTGGGCTGTTAGGAATACAATCCTGTCCTGATAGTGCCTATCACCTCCAGAGAAAGGGAAGTGCCTAGAAGATGTAAAAGGAAATTTAGGTTGATAGTTTTCTGTCTGGTAAGAATTCACTTATCAATAGACACAGCTGGGAAACTCTTATGTCTTTACAGATGTAGTTGTGAAATCCTCACTTCTGTATTGTTTTGTCATTATAGTTCCCACTTTGCTATTGTTTATTGGCATGGTCTCTGTCTGGTTCTGTGATTGTTTCTGTCTGCTGTATAATTAATTTTGCTGGGTGTAAACTAATTAAGGTGGTGGGATATAATTGGTTAGCTAATCATGTTACAATATGTTAGGATTAGTTAGTTAAATTTCAGTAGAATGATTGGTTAAGGTATAGCTAAGAATATTATTATATAAATTAGGGGCAAACAGGAAGTAAGTTGGGATTCAAAAATAAGGAAAAAGGAACTTGTATTTAAGTTTGCTGGAAGTTCACCCCAATAAACATTGAATTGTTTGCACCTTCGGACTTCGGGTATTGTTGCTCTCTGTTCATGCGAGAAGGACCAGGGAAGTGGGAGAGTGAAGGAATAAGCTCTCTAACAAAGACAAGCTAGCAAGACAGCTCCATTCTAGGGACTCAGATGGCTCTGATGTTGAAATAGGACTTTACCCAGTGCAAGAGGCAGTCTTTAGAGGTAGCTTTGACCCAGTCCCATTGAGGGCCTTAATGATCAGGACCAGGATTTTGAATTTGATCCAGTATTCAGTGGAGAGCCAGTATAGTGTGGGAAGCATCAAGGCAATATGCATTGCTGAGAGGGTGGGCTGCCATATGAACTAGCTGGAGCTTTTTCAAGGATTTTGTGTTCATTCCCAGATACTGTGAATATGTTGCAGTAGTCAAGTCTGCAAGTGACAAATGCATGGATCCACTGTGACCATGTCTTGATACATTAGGAGCCTTCTAGCCAGCTATGGGAGAAAGAAAAGGTTTATATCAGCCATGGTTATCTATGTATACAGCAGCAGTGAGTAATCTGGGAGGCCATTTGCTGTTTTGACAATTAGAGGGCACGTTCCCTAAACAGGAGACACTAGCAAATTCCTCAAAACATTCCCTTCATCCTGCCAACTATCTGGATTTAGTTTCAGCCAGTTTCTCTTCATCCAGACACTGGCCTTGCCCAGGCATCTGGACAAGTGAAGGCTACCTGCAGTACATATAAAGGATGGAGGTGGGTGTTGTCTGCTTACTGCTGGCATTTGAGTCCATGTTGTTTCACAGTCTCTTACAAGAATTTTACATAGCTGAAGAAAGGGGATGAAGATGTAGCCTGGCTCTCTACAGGTGAGATCCTTGGGTCTGCAGGTGCAGCTGTTCACCCCAACCTTCTGAGATTAGGAAGGATCCAAGCCAATTCAGGATGCTTCCACTGAACCCTGGTAAGTCTCAGACATGTGAGCAGCTTTTCATGACTCACTGTTGAATGCTAATGAGAGATGTAGGACCATGAAAAAGGATGCTGTCCCACATCTAGGACAAGGAGATTGTCATCCATCAGTATGACCACTGTCATTTCAGAGTCACTGTCTGGTCGAAAAATTGATCATGAGAATTCAAGTTACTGATAAAGGTCTGATGATCCGAGATATATTTCTCCATTAATTTCTTAACTGTCTTCCTCACGAATGGGGAGATTAGATTCCAGAAAATACTAGATGATGTTGATTGTATCAAGCAATGGTTTTATGGACAATAGCCAATCTAATATATGTTTAAGGGTTTGCAGCAAACTTCTTTTCTTCAAAGAATGCATTGAATATTTTTGTTTTAGTTAGCAGATGACTAAAATACTCTTTTCTAGCTCTTATTATCAAAGAATGGCACAGGGCACAGTTGCAGATGGTGATTCAAGTTTCAGTTAGTGCTACATCTTGCTTATGAACAAACCAAAATCTGAGAAGAAAGGTGATGCACTTGGGATTGTGTGCATAGTCTTTGAATCCTGGGATTCAGAGAAGCTATGCCTGATTTAAATATGCTTCCTAAAGAACAAAAATATGGTAGGACCGAATTCAAGGGAGTAGAAAAAACAAATTCCACAAAGCTTTGGGTATTTGAGAGCATTGTAGATTCCAGGTTAGTTAAATAATCCACACTCTCTTACTTGACTTTGAGAGATTGAACTTTATTCCATTGTGACTTCACTTCAAGAGCTTTAAGTGTCATTATCCAGGACGTTTGTTTTGCCTAACTTATCCTCTTTATGGAGTTCATATTATTAACTGAATCTAGGGTTTATGTCAGCCCATTTTTAATAAGTTGAACATCTAGGGACAGTTCTGCACCTGATGTAAATCAACGTCTCTCCACTGATTTCAACTGAGCTGCACCAAGTTATACCAGTTGAGAATTATGGCCCCTTGTGTGAAATTTAGATTCTGGTTGTGGGATATGTAAATAATGTTGGAAAACATGTTGGTGCATTTTCAAACCTATGTTTAGCAAAGAAAAGACTTGACCAATCCTACCAGAAAAGTGAGTGTGTATCATCATTATATTGACATTCACAGTGGTTAACAGGCGATCTGAGCAGGTGCAGGTGGTAATATGTTCTGTTCATCCTGCTAACATGCAATCCAGGGACACAACCCCTGCCAGTATTAATGTGGTGAAATTCTATTTAATTTTGTGTACCTGGATCAGGGAGTTTACATAAGCAGGTCCATAAGGAAATTGGAACACAGAGGAAGGATGGTCCAACTGGTTAGGGAGCTAGCCTGGACTTGGGTTCAATAACCTGCTCGAGCACAATCTTACCGTATGACCCTGTGGAAGTCACTTAGCCTCTCTGCACCTCAGTTCCCACTTGTAAAATGGGAATTAGAGTACTTCCTTACCACTCAGGGTTACTGTGAGGATAAATCCATCAAAGATTGTGAGGCACTCAGGTACTATCACTATAGTGAGAGTGGCCATGTAAGGACCTAAAATATATAGAACAAGTGACCTACAGACTGGACCCTTGACAAACAATTTAATAATTCTCTTCTCTTAAAACATTTAAACCCTTGCAGAAATCAGTTGTACTGCAGGGAGTTACCCTCAGAACATAAATAATACTAATTTAAGAGATCACTTGAGGCCTAACTAACTTTGGGAGCTTTACAGGGTTAGTATTTTCTTATGGATAATCTGTCCTTAAACAGTTTCTCAAATGAATTATGCTTTCCTTCAGCATCAAGCATGCATGTTTTGGTACCTCCTTTTTTTCAACATACATATTTACTCTAGCAATTGCAAGAGAAATCACACTCTCTTAACATTCTCCAATCTCTCTCATCGTACATAATTTATTCTTCTTGTTTCTTCTTCATACAAAGAATTCCTGAAAGCTTCACAGTGAGAGTCAGTTTTAAACTAAAGTAAAAAAGGAATTTAAATAGTTAAAGTAATATAGAGGGAGTTGGCAAAGATGTTCCAAACAAATGAGGAAGCAAAAGTAAAAGAGTGCTCTAAGGTATGAAGAATTTCAGGGGGAAAAGGAGAGGACCCCAAGAGAGAAAAGACAATCTTATGGTTAAGTCAATGGACTCAGACTCATGAGATCTGGATTCAATATCCAGCACTGCCACAGAATTTCTGTGAGAATTTCTGTGCCAGGTCAGTCATGTAGAGTAAAAATTTCAAAGCAGCCCAAGTATCTTTGAAAATTAATGTGACTTGCATGCTTTTAAAAAAATTGCCCTACATCTTTTTACCTTGATAATAGTTCCCTACCTAAGAAGCAGATTGTGAGAATGTCCAATATTCTGCCGATGGAGCCATATAAACAGATAGACTGGAGCTGTGAAATGAACGTACAAGTCAGTTTGAGGAAAAGTGGCCAGAAAGACAAGAACATTTCTGAAAATCAGGTGAGCTCTTTGGCATTGTTTCAGAGGCAGATGGGAAGTCAGTAAAAATGATAGAGGAAGAGAGTGACATGGTCCTTCCTCTTGGAGTAAAAGTTTGAGTAAATACTTTTTCACACAGTACATAGTAGAGTGTAGAACTCACTGCTGTAGCATGATTAAGAATTTATCAACATTCAAAGAATTTTACATTTATACAGATCACAAGATTATCCTGAGTTATAATCATTAATGCTAAAAAAAAGAGTATTGGAAAGGATATACTCATGCTTCAAGAGTTAAAACAATTTCTCGCTGTTAGGGATTAAGATCAGACTTTTGTGGGGGAGGGGGACACCTTACCCCACATCTCCCTGTTGTGGAGTTTCCTGAACCTTTCTCTAAAGCATCTGGTGTTGCCTACTGTCAAACAGGACACTGGATTAGACTGACCATAAATCGGATTCTGTATGGAAATTCTTATTTCTCTACTATCTAGTCTAGTTTAGTAAATTTCAGGAGGTGAATTTCTTGAGAAAATTATAGAATACATCTTGCTCTGTATTCAGCTATTTCTTTAATGGAATTCCCCTTAGGTATGCTAACTGCATGGAATAACTTGTAACATTTACACTGGTATAACAAAAGTTCCTTTTAGCAGAACTGAGAATTATTATCCTTAATTCATCATAGAGTAAATGGGGTATGCCCTGTCCTGTATCTCAGTAAAACTAGTAACAAGGGATAAGGTGGCATCAAGGAACAACAACATTAGAAGCATCTGCAAAGATTGTGTGCATTAAGGTCGTTCTATCACCCAATTGCCATGAATATATGCAAAATAAATATACCCTCAGCATTAACATTGGTGGATGCAGTTTCTTTGTGGCAGCATGCTACATACATAGTAAGTATTGTGCATTTTCACTCTTCTCTTGAAACAGACAAAATTCCACAATTGCTCAATTGGAAACTGAAACTCATATGTGCCGTTGTTTCTAAACCCAGCCCGCAAAGTACATTGTGTGTGGTCATGTAACTATGTCTGAGAGGATATTAGTATCCATCGGGGCTGGTAATAGAACTGAATTTGGTTGAGAAAGAAAGTTATGGGGCTCCAAGGAGAGAAGCCAAGTTTAATGAACAGAGACCTCTTCAGCCTCCAACCAAAGCAGCCTGGAGTAAGTATGGGATTAACGCAATTTTGGGAAGGCTCAGTCTGAGCAGGAGAACAAATTCTGTGAAGGGACTAGAAATCTGCCTGCTTGTTTTAGTTTGTTTCATGGTGGGATTAAAGGCACTTTACCAGAAAAGGGATCTAGACTGTGTCTGTTTCTGTTTAGCAGGCTAAAAAAAGACTTTCATCTCCTCCCACAGAAGGAAAAAGCATTAGACAGATTTTTGCTTTTCAAGTTGCTGAAAATACTTTCACTGAATGCTCCAGCCACAGGAGTTCTAGAATTCTGAGTATTTAATTTTGCCATCCTGCTCAGGCTTAGTCACCCTTAGAAGGAAAGGATGCATGGAATGTGGTGTTTATGGGGAGGTCAGTGAGCTAGAGTCCTCATCTTTTCCAGGTACTGAAGCACCTATAATGACCCAGTGACACTATGCATATTCTTTAGGAAAGAATACATCCTGCACACCCATCATTCCTCACAGAAGATCAACAGGGGGGAAAAAAAAGATGGATGCAAATAATGCAAGTCAAACCAATCCTAAATAGTGCCTTAGTCTCTTTTGTGCACATTTTATTTAATATTCTTATTGTTCTGAAGCTTTGCATTTGACTGTGTTCATGCTTAGTCATTAATTTTACACATGGTACTCTCATACAATTTCAGAATAACTATGTTGGGAAAAAGCCTCTGATTGATTAATCATTTATCTCAGAAGAAAGGCCACGAACATATTTGATTTCAAGCAACTCCACACATACACAGCTATAAAACATGTTGTAAATGGCAGTACACAGCCATTTTAAGTGGATTGTGAAAAAGTTTATATCTGCAAGGCTGAATGAAGGGGCTCTTTTAGAATGCATTGCAGCATATAAGTTACTGTGCATTAACTAAAACCCGAGCATTTGTTTTCTTCAGTGATAAATAACACAATTGTCTAGTTTAAAGTTTAAAGGTGTAGCTAACAATGACCTATGAACACTATGAAACAATAGCCTATTTATAGGTTATTGCCTGCAATCAATACCACCTTTCGTTTAACTTAATCAGTGTTGTTTTTAATTGATTAGTTTGAGTTGAAGAGCTGCCAAAATACCAGACTGCTGTGTCAGGGGAGAGAAAAATTTATTATTGTTTGGTTTCTGTGTATTGTAGGATAATTCCAGTATTTATTCTTGGTCAAGAAAAAATGCTGTATGTGAGGTAAAGTACATAATTACTGCATTTTTCCCTCCTGACTGTTCAGGGATCAATGACAAAATACAGGCAAACTAAAAAGAGATTTCTTGATCATCTACTGTATTACCTCTGTTTAAAATTTAAGCTGGAGAGAGCTGTTCACTGGGAAGGTGGAGGTGGAGGGAGAATCAGGTGAACAAGGACGTTGAAAGCTCATGAGCCAACTGATATAGTTTGTTATGCTCACCTTTTCATTGGGAGTCTAGAATCACCCATTAGGATTGGAACAAAGGTTGAGCACTCCAGTAACTACAGTGACAATATTTAGTTTCAGGGAAATTTCCACTGCTGCACATGAATTAATTCAAAGTGCTGTACTGAGATTAATGCTGTTATTTATTATGATGCATATAATTTCATTGGGTGCATGGCACTATACAGATGAATAATAAGAGCACAACATTAATTCAAACTCTTGCACCCAGCAGACAAAAGGCAGTTGAAGTTTAAGTTAATAATCAAAATGAAATTAAAACATTATAAGTATATTTCACTGCATATGAGATGCAGGCCTGATCCTCAAGTACTGTAAGAAGACTAAACACAAATACAAAAGGATCATGTGGGCTGGAACTTTCAAAGGAGCTAAAGGGATATCAATGGGATTTGGGCACTTATCTCCATTAGACTCTTTTGAAAGTCTCAGTCTTTGACATGAAAACCTACTTTAAGATATTATGTCTGCCATTCAGCATGAGAAAGGAGAGAAGAGAGATGGAAAGAATATATTCATCCTTCTGCCTCTAGGACTCAGTGGGGTATGTGCATACATTGCCACAAATCCACCAATTTGTCTAATAGACTTTGGCATCAGTAACAAGATAGCAGGTATCTCTCCCTAAAGGGCCACTGTGACGGCTTTGCTCCATTCTGTTCCCTTTTTCACATTTCCCCCACAGCTTAATTCATTGCTCTCACATAAAGATGCTAGGACAACACTGGAGAATCCTGTCAAGCTACAAACTCTCTACTTTTGATTTCTATAGGTAATTATAAATGTAGGCATTGAGTTCAGTGATCTCTCTGAACTTCGGAAATCTGAGAACCAGTGAGAGGAAGAAACCTTAAAGTCAGGCTGGGAAGAACTGCCCGTCTATGTCAGGTTGTTGCCAAAGAGTCCTCGCTATGCTAGGATCTGATGTTCCATGCCCAAGAATTTATGTTTTCACTGCTGGATGGATAGAACTGAAATCTCCTTCCTCTGAGTTTCTGTCACATGTGTTTTTAGCTTATGTCCAGTTGAAATTCTGAGACACTGGAAGAACCTGCTGAGGAGCTTCCAAACCAAAATTGAACTTCTGTGACAAATTCATCTTCAAGAAGAAGCCATCCACTATTTTGCCTTTGCTTCATCGGAAACCCTATTTCTACCTGCATGGATCTGGATGAGTCAGCTATTTGTTTCCACAAGCAGCCATGGCATAAGAAGCAGTTGATGATTCCTTGGGAAGTTATCCACGACATCTACACAAAATTCTCCTGTTCTGTCTAGGCTTCTGAGAACTCTGTTTCCAGATACTAGTTTTTTTCCCTTCTGAAAGGCTCAACTTCTGCAATCCCCAGTGTGGCACTCTGTACCTCAAAACAGCACCCCGAAAGCCCAGTACTCACCACGGTCATATAATTATGATATGTTTTGTACAAAGTATGCCTTCTGAGGTATCATTTTAAAAGTCTTGATCTGTTGGATGTTAGTATCCAATTGGATTGTATATGCTATCATTGTATGTTGAGTCATGACATTTAGCTATATGTGTGTTACTGAAATATGTTGTGAGATTAGAAACACTCACAACCAGCCTTTCAAGTATAAAAATGGAGTAGCCAGATGTGCTGATAGCCCACTAAAGGGGAATCCACTTGCCCAGCAACCATCCCAGAAGACTTCTCTGAGAGAGCACATAGACAATGGAGGCTGCGTGACCAACGGGTGCGGACCTCCATGTCACAAGCATAGATCTTTCCAAAAAGCTGGAAGAAACTATAAAAAAGGGGAAATTACATCATGACTTGACCTCACTCTCCCCATCCCACAACTCAACACCTGGAAAAATGTCAGGAGGACAAAAACTTTGAACTGGGGAGGGTGATCCTGGGCTCAAGGAGAGGTTTAGCCTGTGTATCGAAAATCTGTGACCTGTTTATACCATCTGGGTGAGACATTGCTTGATTCTAATCCTGTTTAGTTTATAGAACTCAGATTGCAAAAAATTATTTTTATTTCTTAGGTAACCAACTTTGATCTCTTTGCTTAGTACTTATAATCACTTAAAATCTATCGTTCTGTAGTTAACAAATCTGTTTTATATTTTACCTAAAACAGTGTGTTTTGGTTAAACTGCTTTGGAAATCTCAGCTCGGTTTATAAAGGCTAGTGTGTATCCTCTCCAAATCAAGGGAGGGGTAAACTTGGTAATGAACTTCCACTGGTCAGGCTTCTGACCAGGGCAAGAAGGTACAAGTCTGGGAAATTAGGAGGAATTGGCTGAAGCCTTTCTATTGTTGGTTCATGAATGGCTGGGAGATGCATTCATCTAACTCAGTTGAGTTTGTCCTTGCCTGTGGATGACTGTGTAAGTGCAGTACCTGCCAGAGGTTTGTAGCTTGCCAACAGCATTATACTATCATAGGGAGCCCAGGTTGCTGAGACAGAGGACTCAGCAGTCCCACAGTTCAGGTTGCACCCTGGGAACCCAGTCACACTCAGACAGCCCCAGCCCCTCTTTACTAAAAGTCCATACTGGTTGCCTTGAATGAACGATAAAAAACTTGTTGTACTTAACAAGTGGCACTACATAGGGCACAACAGCTTCCAGAGCTGATGAGGAAGTGTCAATTGAATACCAAAGCAAAACTTTAAAATTATTTATTTGAGATATATATTTACTGTATCTGTAAACTGTTGGTAAGAGAAAAGTCAAGAAAGACTTGGAAAAAAGTATAATAAAATAATCAGATTTTTTTCTTTCCTTAGGGAGTAATCAATATCACAATGTACATACCATTATTGGCATGTGTGGTACTATACAGATGAATGACCCTTCCTCAAGGAACTATGGGAGCAGATGAAATTGCTCTTGGAATTAGAGAAGAGGAAGAAACTGAGAGGAATAGAGACAGTGACCTGAGACATATCAGAGCAGCAGAGAGAGAAGAAAGAAGAAGCGCCATCAGAAGAAATGCAAAAAGAGTGATTGTTAGCATGGGAAGTTAATTTATATAAGGATATCACAGTCACAGAAGCCCAGGGAGAAGAGGGTTTTAATGTAAAAGTAATTCATGGTGTTGAGGGAAGTAGACGATCAAAACATTTTAAAGACAAAGCCCTTAGATTGCCAGTAATTTCAATAAAGATTGTGGACACCATAGATGAAATGATGGAAGAAATAGATCAAAGGAGGATTTTAAGGAAAGGCATTTTAGTTAAATGTCCTACTAGAGGAAACTAGTAAGCAGTGAGACAATCAAAGAAGGAGAAGCCCCGTCACTTGGGACATTTAGAACTAGACTTGACAAATCATTAAAACAATCTTGCATTGTCAGGAGATGAGATAGATGACCCAGAGTAATATCTGTGATAAATTACCTACAATAATAATCTTTTGTATCTCAAACATAAAATTGTGTACATACTGTATCTGAGCAGACTACAGAGATTTAAATTAAGATGTACAAATTTTAGGAAGAAAAGACTGGAACTGTAGATTGAACATTTGAGATTAGTGATCAGGTAGTGCTTTGAGGTGGTTCACTAATCTGAACAAAATATGAAGATAATTCAGATCTTGCCATATTTGCTGTCCATATCTAATAGGTATTTCTTGTTATAAGAAACTAGTAATGTGTTGCAAACTTTGTGGATAATAAAAACTAAACACTAACATATAGAAATCTCAGTAATTTTTGTTCTTTCAATGTAAGCTGATTTTAAAACTGACCTGGACAATGCACTAGAGAATACATGAGAGGGACCAATCCTGTGATGATGGGGGGTGGACAAGATGACTTAATATTGAATGTCTTGGATATCTCTAGTTCCTAAGATTCTAATATCACATTATAGTGAATCTTCCTGTACCTGGAGTTCTATAATAAAAGATTTGACTGGTAGCATCACCCATTAGTAAGGTTGCCCAATACAGCCTAATGTAAGGCCCTATCTTCAGTTGCTTATCACTTTGCCAAACTCTACTCAATTGGGCTGAAATTTTCTATGCTGAGTGTCTGCAACAGGCTGACTGACTGATTGATTGATGTTATATTAAATTCCAGCCAGAATGGTTCTGCCCATGTCTAAGATAGAGAAAAATACATTTCTGATTACCTTTTCTTTGAACAGCCTTAGTACCCCCCTTGCTTTGGGACTTGAAATTTGGCAGGGTGTCAGGATTGTGTCTCTTGCTGTCCCTATGAAAATCTACCCAAATTTGGTCAATTTATAAGCCTCTGAAAAATCAAATGCTCTGCAAAGACTTAATAGATGTTAGGAGTTAAAATATCCGCAGATATCATCCTCACTTACCATGATCGAACCCCTCATAGCTCCTAGCGTTGACCAAACTTTACAAGGGTCATCCCTACAGAGCAAATGAGCATCTCTTCACAGTTCCTACATGGGACCACACTGCATATGAATCCTCCCTACAGAGTGATTATGCATGCCTCAGCCTATGGCTACACGGGCAAAGACAGACTTTCCCTGTAATGACAATTCCCAGCTGAATCAGGCTGAGTTGGGGACAGGCACTGGAACTGAGAGTAGGGAACCAATCTCTCCTGTGCTCTCAATGAACTTCCTGCTATCACCCAGGCAGCCTGGAGCAAGAAGCTCTCTGATTCGAAAGCAGAGGAGACAAAAGCTGGAGAAGGGGGAAGGGAAAGGAGTACATTGAGACAAGGAGTCTGGTGAGACTAGAATAGGAGGGCAGGAGAGAAACTGGGACTGGGATTTGGAAACAGAGACTAGGACTAGCTGCATAAGGAGACTGATACTGGGAGCTGGGAGGAGACAAGAGGCTGGGACCATTTGGACAAGGTGACTGGGAGCTCTTGAGGGGAAATAAGGGGTGACCACTGTGATGGAACAAGGAGCTGGGGAGAGGCAGGAGATTGGAACTGACTAATCAAGGAAAATGGGACAAGGAATGAGTAGAGGGAATGGGTTTCAGGGAGAGGGGAGACAGATCTGACAAGGAGCTGAGGTGTGTGGTGAGAACTGATAGTGGCTGGGCAAAAACACTGAGACAATCAAAGACCTGGGCCATGGAGGTTGGGGGTGGGGGCGAGTGGAGGGAGAATCCAGTTGAGACTGAGGTGGGAGGAGAAGCTTGAGAAGTGGAGACCACAGAGTGGGTAGGCAAGGAGAATGGAACTGGGACAAGGAGCCAGTGGTGGGGAAGAGACAGGACTGGGACTGGGATTGTTTGAAGGGATGTGGCAAAAGTGTTCAACCTTGAGTGGACAGGAGTCGCTGACCATTAGTACACACTCTCCCCTAGAGCTGGAATGGAATCCACGTTTCCAGAGTCTCACCATTCCTGTGCTGTCAGCAAATTATCTGTGAAACCCTCTGGCAAAATGTGCCTCTTGCCCCCTCTACTGATGGTCCACATGGAAGATGACAATCTATTATTCCTATCCATTACTCTATTAGTTGAAGTGACATGGGTCTGAGTTGTAGATCTAAAGGTTCCAGCTCTGCTGATGAGCCGCGCGAGTGTCCGTATCATGTCACATGATGACACCTCTGTTTTTTCAGTCTTCCTTTTAAAAACACCTAGGAATTTATATACATAGAATTATGTTAAAAGACTATTAAGGTTGCAAATTCAAATGCTCAAAGGTTGGGAAATGCCAGAATTAAGGTTAAGCCCTGGAAACAAAAACAACAAAACAAGCAAAACAAAACAAACAACCAGGGATAATAATACTTACCTCCTTTGTAAAATACTTTGAGACCTTCTGATACAAATTGCTATATAAGAAGTAGGTATTATTTTTTCTGTTAATAAATAAGGCACAGAGCCATACACTGAATGATGAGTATAAAACAAAATACTGAATAGCTGCTCATTAAGTGAGAACTGTCCATCCTGTGCATTGCATGAGGCCAAGTTTCCGTGGAAATAATAGTACATGATCAGCCAATTAAAGGCTATATCAAAAATGCTTTGCACAAGGGGACTGAATTAAGGTGGCACAGACATCCTTAATTCTGGCATTTCCTAACTTTGAGTTCTTGACTTTGCAACCTTAAAAATATTCTTTGAACACGGTTTATGTTTGTTATAATAAATGCAGTAAAGCACTGAGAAACGCCTGCTCAAAATTTTTACATCAGATATACAATCATGTGAATGTGGTACGTATAACAACACAGTATTTTTTAAGTACACAGGTATCTCAGAAGTGTACTTTTCAAACATTAGACAAGTGTATTGCAAAAGAATCAAACATAAATGCTCATTTACTGAGATTATTACACTCATTTTCATTGTTTAATAATAGATTAAAAGAGTTTCAGATGATTTCAGAAAACAATTCACGTTAGGTTTTCAGTCAAGAGACTAAGAATTTATCTAAATGATTCCCAGTAATGTTAGTGGCAGCTGCTAGCAGAGCCTGTGCCCCCAAAATCTGCCCAATATTTAAACAGCAAAGTGCATGTGTTAAGTACCTGGGATATGCATAGCTAAATCACCAATATATTAGTTCTGTCAGATGATGTGTATGGAAACACTGCATGGGCACTGCACTGCACGGGCTTTGCACTGCATGGGCACTCACAGGAGCCTTCCACCTTGTGCCTCCACAAATGGACATGGTCCTATGACCCTCTCATACTGGTGGCATTACTCAAAACCGCAGTGGGCCCAGAGCTGACTGAGAAACACGTGACACATCTGAACAAAGGGTGCAACAGGAGCCATACCCTCTCGGTGCTCTGAACAGTATTGTGCCTACCTAAGAGTACATCAACCATGTACATTGCTCCAATATTTCCTGCTGGGCCCATCAACCTCATGCCACCCCTACTGCCAGCTATGGCTTAAAACCACAGTGCAGTCCCTAATGCGTGTTACTTAAAATTATCAATCTGCTCCTAGCAAAGGTTTTGCTCAGCACTAAGCTCATCACGACAGGGAGATGGTAGGAGGTACTGCCTTCCCAACTTCTTCCTGACTGCCTGCCCCATAGCCCTGAGAGCACTACTTCCTTGTGTGACTATGGAATGTGCTGAGCTGGAGATGCTTTCTCTGCTCTGCTGCAACTGCTCGGTATCCCCCCCCCACACTGGCTACCTGTGGGACGAAGACTCAGGTAGTTTCCCGGACAGGCAATGAGAACCCCACTGTGGCTTCACGGGGAGTAGGATAGATGCTCTAGTGAGCCAGTGCACAAGATAGCTCCCCTTCTTACACAGGGTCAGAGAGTAGTTAGGACCATTTCTAGCATCCCTTCACCCATGGTCTGAAAATCAGCCTCCAGATATGTTAGAGAGCCTGGATGAAGGGAGATAGAGGCGATTGGTTTGCTGGGAAGGATTGGGGAAACACAGAATTGATTTGCTTTAGGGGATGAGGGGAGGAAGATGATAGGTATGCTTGATGAGAGGCAGAAGATCCACTGGAAGGTAGAGAATTGGTCTGCTGGGGGGCAGAAGGTCAGTTTGCTGCAGAACCAGGAGATGGAGCAATGAAGAGACTGGCAGCCAGAAGAGGGACTGGAGCATGCCAGCATCAGAAGCTGGATTAATGGAGGAGAGGCTAGACTGAAAGAATAATTGAGGCAGGGAAGCCCTGGGGATGAGCAGAGGGCAAAGGAGGGACTCAGGAAATGGAATGGGGTATCTGGAGACACCAGGGAAATCATGGGCCTGAGACTATGGGACACCAGGGTAAAGAGGATGGACTATTGGCAGAGAAGTGCTTAAGAAGGCATAGGATCTGTATGGAGTATAGCATCTGCAAATGGAAAGGATGAACTGGGAATAAATGGTGAACTGATGGAGGCAGTAGAAAATGGGAACGATATGGAGAAGGCAAGAGAGAGAAAGGAGCCTCAAGGGCAGGTGGCAAGTGAGGAAAGCTTAAAAAAAGCAGGAAAGGTTTGGGAGAGAGGACAAATAATGGGATCTGGCTGGGGAATAGGAAACCAGACCATGTGAGACAAAAAGGGACATGAAGTGAACAGAAGGGGGTGAGAGTTAACAGGGAACCGGTTAGATAATGTATAGTGAACAGGTTTTAGATAATGTATATTGGAAAAGGTGAGGAAAGAGAACTGGGACAAGCTATGTGTGAGCTGGATGGGAATGGAGGAAAAGGGTAGGGGAAAGAAAGTTGGGAAAGGAGAGATTTATAGGGGTAACAGATGCTTTAGAGGGGAAAGAGGCAAGCAGAGAGGGAAAGAAAGTCTAGTGAAGAGAGAGATTTCTGAGGAAGAACAAAAAATAAGGGAGTCAGTAAATTTCATTGTTCTATTGTTTAACAAAAGGCCTGGTAACAAAACATTATATAAAAGTTAAACATTTTTCTGTATGGTACCTTTTTGTGTGGGATGAGGGGGTCTTGGGAGACCTGGTTGGGAGCTAGGCATAGGCATCTAGTGAACCTACAATATGTATGGAGAAGAGGATAACCTGCTTTATTATTTGTTAAAAATGAAAAATAAGAAAGAAAACACATAAAACCAGTGTTGACACCAGGTTTTCAAAAATGTTTAATATGACTGTGTGTCATTAGGAAATATATGTGTGTGTTTGAGGCCCATGGATTTCAGTCCTTATTGAAATCTAGACAAAAACTAAAAAGCTAATTAAAAGGAGTGTTAAGTACTATACCTGCTTTTAATTTCTTATTCCAATTTTTGTGCTTTTACATTCATACTGTTTTTTAAAATGTTTTTTCTTTCCCCTGTTGTTATGTAAAATAACCCACATAAACAAGAGTGTGAAACTGACTAAAGGTCACCCGTGAAAAAGATTGCGGACAAATGAACTGATCTCTCCCAGTTAAGATAATCTCAACAATGACAGGTTAAAAAAAATCAGGTTTAAATGTGATTCTTAAGTTGACAATATCCTTTTATTAGGATGCAATTAACTGTCAACTTATTTTTAGAATACACAGCAATTATTTTATTTATATTTTAACTTATTTTTATTTTTTGCCTAAGTTCTTGGCCTAAACTTTTTCTAAAATTGCACTAGATACTTCAAAATTTGTATTAGCTTTATTCTTGCTTCCTCATAGAATACTCCTGTTTTCAGCATATTCAATATTGAAAATTTAAAAGATTAATGACTGTTGATAAATAGACAGTTGTACCGTCCATACTACCAAGAGCTGGACTGGGACAGGGGTGGGAGACAAGAGGCAGCAGAGGAAATAGATTGGGACAACAAGCCCCTGGGGAAGATTGGTACTGGGAAACATTAAGATGGGTGGACACTGGAAATGGCTGACCAAGGGAGGCTGGAACTTAGAGGTGGGATGGGGTGGAAAATGGGGTCAGAAAGTCACTGGAGGGAAACTGGGAGACAATGCAGGGAGGAGATACCCTGACATCAGACGAAGAGCCAGATGGAGGCAGGGATGCTGAGACTGAGATCAGGAGAGGATCCAGGGCAGGAGAACTGGGAATGGGTGGGCATGGAGACTGGGAAAAGGAGCTCTTGTGTGGGAGGGAAGAGATTGGGATTGGCTGGTGAAGGAGACTGGATATGAAGGGAGAAGGAAGACTACGATGAGGAGCTGGGGCAGGGAGAGACAGGACTGGCAAAATGAGCTAGAGGAGACATGGGGAAAAGGGGTCAAGCTTGAGGGAAACAAGAAAGGGCTGCAGAGTGTCATTTAAAGCATGGGCGGGGGGTCAGATGGGTGGTGGTTGGGGTTGGGTCCTGCCCCCAGGGGGTGGGACACCCTAGGGGGCCTGCACTCATACCGCAATGGTTCCTGTCCCATAGGGCTAACCCATCCCCCTGTTCAGCCCATTGTCTCTTGCCACAGAGTGCAGCTGGGCCCCTCCCAATGCAATGCCCCACCCCTGCCCTCTTCCTGTCCCTGTCGCTACCAGAGCACCTGCTCCAAGCTGGGCTGTGGTGGGCCAGGTAGGGCCATGGCTTGGGTGCCCTCCCCAGGCTCTGCAGCCAATGGGAACAGGGCAGAAGTCTGTGTGATCATGATAGAAAATTCCCCTCCAGAACCTGGAATTGAATCCAGTGGGACACAAACCACTGATTTGGTCTTGGTGAGTAATGAGGACCTCATAGAGGAAATGGTTGTAGGGGATAATCTTGGCTCAAGTGATCATGAGCTAATTCAGTTCAAACTGAATGGAAGGATTAACAAAAATAAATCTGCAACTAAGGTTTTTGATTTCAAAAGGGCTGACTTTCAAAAATTAAGGAAATTAGTTAGGGAAGTGGATTGGACTGAAGAATTTATGGGTTTAAAGGTAGAGGAGGCCTGGGATTATTTTAAATTAAAGCTGCAGAAGCTATCGGAAGCCTGCATCCCAAGAAAGGGGAAAAAATTCATAGGCAGGAGTTGTAGACCAAGCTGGATGAGCAAGCATCTTAGAGAGGTAATTAAGAAAAAGCAGAAAGCATATAGGGAGTGGAAGAAGGGAGGGATCAGTAAGGCAAGCTACCTTATTGAGGTCAGAATATGTAGGGATAAAGTGAGACAGGCTAAAAGTCAAGTAGAGTTGGACCTTGCAAAGGGAATTAAAACCAATAGTAAAAGGTTCTATAGTCATATAAATAGGAAGAAAACAAAGAAAGAAGAAGTGGGACCGCTAAAAACTGAGGATGGAGTGGAGGTCAAGGATAATCTAGGCATGGCCCAATATCTAAACAAATACTTTGCCTCAGTCTTTAATAAGACTAAAGAGGATCTTAGGGATAATGGTAGCATGATAAATGGGAATGAGGATATGGAGGTAGACATCACCATATCTGAGGTAGAAGCGAAACTCAAACAGCTTAATGGGACTAAATCGGGGGGCCCAGATAATCTTCATCCAAGAATATTAAAAGAATTGGCACAAGAAATTGCAAGCCCATTAGCAAGAATTTTTAATGAATCTGTAAACTCAGGGGTTGTACCGTATGATTGGAGGATTGCTAACATAGTTCCTATTTTTAAGAAAGGGAAAAAAAGTGATCCAAGTAATTATAGGCCTGTTAGTTTGACATCTGTAGTATGCAAGGTCTTGGAAAAAATTTTGAAGGAGAAGGTAGTTAAGGACATTGAAGTCAATGGTAATTGGGACAAAATACAACATGGTTTTACAAAAGGTAGATCGTGCCAAACCAACCTGATCTCCTTCTTTGAGAAAGTAACAGATTTTTTAGATAAAGGAAACGCAGTGGATCTAATTTACTTAGATTTTAGTAAGGCGTTTGATACGGTGCCACATGGGGAATTATTAGTTAAATTGGATAAGATGGGCATCAATAGGAATATTGAAAGGTGGATAGGGAATTGGTTAAAGGGGAGACTACAACGGGTCCTACTGAAAGGTGAACTGTCAAGTTGGAGGGAGGTTACCAGTGGAGTTCCTCAGGGATCGGTTTTGGGACCAATCTTATTTAATCTTGTTATTACTGACCTGGGCACAAAAAGTGGGAGTGTGCTAATAAAGTTTGCAGATGATACAAAGCTGGGAGGTATTGCTAATTTAGAGAAGGACAGGGATACCCTACAGGAGGATCTGGATGACCTTGTAAACTGGAGTAATAGGAATAGGATGAAATTTAATAGTGAGAAGTGTAAGGTCATGCATTTAGGGATTAATAACAAGAATTTTAGTTATAAGCTAGGGACGCATCAACTAGAAGTAACGGAGGAGGAAAAGGACCTTGGAGTATTGGTTGATCATAGGATGACTATGAGCTGCCAATGTGATATGGCTGTGAAAAAAGCTAATGTCGTCTTGGGATGCATCAGGAGAGGTATTTCCAGTAGGGATAAGGAGGTTTTAGTACCGTTATATAAGGCACTGGTGAGACCTCACCTGGAGTACTGTGTGCAGTTCTGGTCTCCCATGTTTAAGAAGGATGAATTCAAACTGGAACAGGTACAGAGAAGGGCTACTAGGATGATCCGAGGAATGGAAAACTTGTCTTATGAAAGGAGACTCAGGGAGCTTGGCTTGTTTAGCCTAACTAAAAGAAGGCTGAGGGGAGATATGATTGCTCTCTATAAATATATCAGAGGGATAAATACCAGAGAGGGAGAGGAATTATTTAAACTCAGTACCAATGTGGACACAAGAACAAATGGATATAAACTGGCCACTAGGAAATTTAGATTAGAAATTAGACGAAGGTTTCTAACCATCAGAGGAGTGAAGTTTTGGAATAGCCTTCCGAGGGAAGTAGTGGGGGCAAAAGATCTATCTTGCTTTAAGATTAAACTCGATAAGTTTATGGAGGAGATGGTATGATGGGATAACATGGTTTTGGTAATTAAATATTCATGGTAAATAGGCCCAATGGCCTGTGATGGGTTTTAGATGGGGTAAGGTCCAAGTTACCTGGGAAAGAATTTTCTGTAGTATCTGGCTGATGAATCTTGCCCATATGCTCAGGGTTTAGCTGATCGCCATATTTGGGGTCGGGAAGGAATTTTCCTCCAGGGCAGATTGGAAGAGGCCCTGGAGGTTTTTCGCCTTCCTCTGTAGCATGGGGCACGGGTCACTTGCTGGAGGATTCTCTGCTCCTTGAGGTCTTTAAACTACAATTTGAGGACTTCAATAGCACAGATATAGGTGTGAGGTTTTTTTTTGTAAGAGTGGTGGGTGAAATTCTGTGGCCTGCGTTGTGCAGGAGGTCAGACTAGATGATCATAATGGTCCCTTCTGACCTAAATATCTATGAATCTATGAATCTATGAAACCAATGATTTTTTTAAAAAATAATAATTGATTATTAAAAATTAAATCAGATGCATTTAAAATTAAATTTGAAATATGACAATCTATGTTAAGACCTAAACTTATCATAATTTTAAAATAATTTAAATTAAATACAAAAATAATATTAAGTACTACATATTTGCTGCCATGTTCTAAAGAATGTCAGATCGCTGAACTAATGGTAGTTATTGGCTAAGTACCCGGAACCAGAGTTTGTTGAAATGCTAAGCCAGCTTTTGATAGCAGAACCCTCTTCTGCATGTAAAGAGAGATTTTTTTTTCACTTCAGTTTATTCTACTAGTTCAGTTCAACTACAACTAGTTCAAAGTTAAGACCAAGTGGAATTTGAAAAAGCAGGAAAGCTTGTTTTCATCATCCAATCTACTAGTAAAAACTAGGTTCTAAAATCTTGAAGGACTTGGTGACTAGAAATAATTAATTCCGTTCACCAACTACAGATCTTCCTTTGTTTAAGAAATCAGGTAGTTTTAAATTCCAAATATGTTCTGATAAACTTTTTACAACACTTTTTTCCTTGTGGTTCCAGCACATTTAAGCTAGTTTTATTTAATAAATAAATGTTAAATGCTGTTTTAGTGCATTTTAACTGATTTTGAATTTCCATCCAAATAGAACTTGACACAAATTGCAGAAAATCATCATCATCATCTAGTAAATACGAAATACATCATTTGCCATTTTTTAAAATAACTAAAAATGTGAATATTAAGAATCTGAATAATTGCATGTTAAGCTATATAATTGCTTAAATGAAAGTGTACAGATATCGAGTATCCTTCTGGTTAACTAAAAGAAGCACCAAATGTAGTGCAAAGTTCATAGGTTCATAGATTCCAGAACACTGTATTTAGAGCAAATCAACATGTTTTAATGGTTGTAAACCAACCTTTCTTTATGAATAAAACATAAAGTGCAAAAATTACTAAAATCTATTATCTAAATCAAAGTTTCCTGCACGTTAATTTACATTTTGATTAAAACTGGTGATTTAAATCACTTTGATTTAAATCAATCCACCCCTGATTGAATCGAAAATTCCTGACTCTGAACATTCCTCTGTGATCAGTAAATATCTGGGAAACCTATTGGCAAAGTGCATTGTTCGTTCTTCTCTTGTTGTAGGTCCACATACAGGATGACAATCTACTACTACAATCAGTTAGCTCAAGTAGCGGTGGATCTGAAGGTTCCAACCCCGCTGATGAACCATGTGAGTGCTAATGAGATGCCACATGATAGAACTTCTGTTGTTTCAATTTGCTTTTTTAAAAGCCTAGGAAATTACACACAAACCTACCTTCTCCCTCCATTGTTTAAATGAATGTCAAGGGTGCAAAGTCAAGTACTTAAAAGTTAGGAAATGCCAGAATTAAGTGTATGCATTATAATAGAGTCTTTTATTACATGATCACATACTAGTTTTATCATGGGACTCCTTCATTCAGTGCACAGGTTAGACAATGTTCCGGGGAAGAGTCAATGTTCTGTACTAAAGGAGGCTGCTATTTGTAGGACATCAGCCTTGTTTATTGCAGAAGTTAGAAAATGACAGGGAATTGTTGAAAGAAAAAGGATGGTCTCCTAATTAAAAAAAACAAATGAATGCCACCCTGGAGAACAGGTTTCTATCCCTGCATCTGCCATGGAGTTCCTATATAATGTTGACAAGGCTCTTAAACTAAACTATTCACAGGTGGCCATTAATTATATGTTCTTCATTTTATGTATGCCCAACTTGATATCTCTGGGCTGAGCGCCCCAACTACACCTCAAGTTAATGGAAGCTGAGCTTTGAATAGATAAAGTGCTAAGAAAAACTGGAGTGCTCTAAAAAATCACACACTATTGTATCAAATGGGGAACCCAAAACTAGTGTACGCTTAGGCTACAGCTACACTAGAGTTTACAGGGGTGCAGCTGTGCTGCTGTAGGCTCTTTAATATAGACTCTCTAAGCTGACAGGAGAGAGCTCTCCCATCCGCTTAACTACTTCCGTCTCTGTGAGCTGCAGAAGCTATGTTGGCAAGAGAAGCTCTCCCAAGGACACAGCACTATGCACACCGGCGCGTACGTCAGTAACTTATGTCACTCTGAGGGGTGATTTATTCACTCCCTTGAGTGACACAAGTTATTCTGACACAAGCTAGTACAGTATAGACAGAGCCTAAAACTTTATGTTCCTCAGCTCGCCATCTCTATAATGGGGATAATATAACCCCTTCACCTCACAGGGAAGTTGTGAAGATAAATCTGTGAAGCACTCAGATACTATATTGATGAGCATGACAGAGAAGCCCCATGAGGAAATAAACTATTCTGCCTCCACAACAGGTTTTGAATAGTGTGCAGTAAGTAAGATATGGGGTCACATGTTGCAAAATGAGGATAACATAAAATATTGAATACCTGCTCTCTGAATAAGCACTCTCCATCCTGTACAGTGAATGAGGCAAGGGTTCAATGGAAAATACAGATTTTGATCATGTTAAAGACTGTATCATAATGCATACACACAACAGGGCCCAATTTTACTTCCACATGCAACTTTAACTGTGGCATTTCCTAACTTTTGAGTGCTTGACTTTGCAACCACAACTTTTAACAGTTTTTTGTGTGTAATATGCATATACATTTCTGCAAGGACTTCCTGTCTGTTTTAAATTTGTTTGAACTTGTTTTATTAATTTAAGCTTTCTTGCCTTTTGAACATAATGCCAATGCCTTCTTTGTGGAAAGTTTGCCACAACCCTTTAGGAGTTAGAAAAAGTGATTAAAATACAGACAAAAAGATGTCAAATGATATAGTTATGATGATTGACTTTAAAAGGCAAAATAAAGGCAATTTAGAGAGAGATTACTGCAGCTAATCATTTTAGGCTTGCCTTTGAAAAATACACCTTCATTTAAACAAATTGAAAACAAATGCTACTTCTGTTGTTTAGTATTCATGTTGGTAGAGTTAGCTTACTGACTATAGGATGACATTATAACATAAATGCTACCTTCAGAATTTGTTCTTTACTAATATCTTGCTGTTTGCAATATATATATATATATATGTATTTAGCTCCACAGAGGAAGTAATATGGCTCCCTTTAGTATTCCAAGTATAAATTTACTCAGCAGATTTGTTTTATTAAAATGCAAATAATGGGATATGGAACATTTGGCAAATGAAAAATCCAAGAGGGGAATACACAGTTTTATTTATTGTTAATGTTTGGAGTAGCTTATTGAAACACACTTTGCAGTAACTGCCACTGAATATTAGCTATGAAGTTCTCATCACACCTTGAATATTACCCATAGGTTAATCCAGGTTTTCACTGGTATGGTTAAAAGGCTCAGAGTGTTTCAAATATACCTTAAGAAACATTATTATCCTAGATGTGACTATGCACATTCACAAAAAATGAATTCAGTGTGGCTAAGATTCAATCCAGCATAGTTTCAAATTAATTATTCCTCTTCACTTGCTTTATATAAACAGAATTGACCTGTTAATTTAAAGAAAATCTATCAGCACAGAATGAATTCTCTCTTATAAACAAGCAAGATGAACTTGACCTTGTTTGAACTTGTTTTGATGTGGTCCAGATGGTAGGCTACATGCTTGAATAACAGGCTAAAGTGGAGGAAAAACTCATATAGTAAGATCTAGATTTATAGCCTTTTGCAAATGCCTACCTTGTATTGTCCTTTCAGCATCTGTTCTGCCCCCGCTGCGGTCAGCTTCTATCTCTGGGGTCAGAGAGTCTAGAAGCACAGAAAGGTAAGACTGACACATATTTTATTTAACTCCTGTAGCCTTTTTTACAACCTGTTACTCCAATGCTGAATTACAATACAATCAACCTTTGTCCCTTTTTTTTTAATGTTGAACAATGCCTGGAGGCCAGGAAATTTTTTTTTCTAGACTGGGAAGATTAATGAGGAATAGATTTTTAAGCAGAGAGAAAAGCAAAGAATTGACTTCTCAAGCTAATAATGTAAAATTGTTCTAGTTTGGGCATTCTCTCCAGTGAAGTAATATTTGCTCACACACACTGTACAAAAAAAGCATCACAACAACTAGAGAAGCAATGAAATGGAGGAAAGCAAAAGGTAATTTTTCCCTGTTGCATCTCAAAAATAATTGTGACCAACATAACAACTGATTTCACCACTTGAATTGAGGGTTAATTACAGAGAAGCAAAAAGCTGACTTCTTACCATTTAGGGCCCTGAGACTGTCTGTTGAAGTTGCCTGTTTCAATGTCTGTTCTGCTTGTTCCCGCCGCTTAGTCTCAAATTCAAGCGCTTCCTGCAATTTCCTCTTTGCCTTCTTTTCTTTCTTTAACCTTTTCTGAATTATTGCTGGGGGAGAAAAATCAGTGCATTCACATTTGGTTCTGAGATTTTGGCTACACAGTTACTACTTATTATGGGTTCCTAAAAATAATATAGCTGGGTCACTATCATCTGTCTCCTCCCTTACCACTGATGCCCTCCCCACCCCAAGAAAGAGGGTGTGTAACACACTGAACCTAAATTCTGCACTGAAGCACCCTGATCTTTGTTGCATGTCAGCAATGGGATAAAAAATCTAACTGACTTCAAGATCCTGTAGTGAAGAGGAAATTAGGTAACTGTTTGAAACGTATGAAAAAACATAAACAAAATAAAGGGTACTATGAAATTAAACATTAAGATCCCAATCCTAGGAGCCCTCCACACTTTCAGCTGGAGCTCTGCATGTGATGGGCTTACAGAATTAGACCTTAAAAGTACCACACAATCAACACTTTTACATAGAATTCAATAAAAATCCTCATTTTCTCAACGTTTCTAACCAGCTCACATTCCCAGAGTTTAAAACCAGTGTGCCACAGAACTCAGGGAGCCTGATACCGGAACTGAGGTCCCAGTTGCAGCAGAGTAAGGTGCAATGAGTTCTGTTTACCAGTCCAAGCTACAACAAACCTCTGAAGAAGTTGAGAACAGTTCTGCAACACTCTATATCTTGTGCAGCATCAACTACACAGTACCATTTTTAGTATATACAACTAATACATGAGAATAGATTTATCATCTTATGATATTGAAAATCTGAGCTAAATACATCTTGCGTAGTTTCATGGTTTTAATATTTTCATTATAAATAGTTTGCAAGTGCCTTTCAAACATCATGGCTGACACAGAGTAGATGTGACCATAGCAGACAGAGACAGAATTAGTGAAGTCTTATTGTGTAGTTACTCATAAAAGTGATATTATCCTGGTTTTACTACCTGATCAAACACTACACCCGGAGGAGTGACTAACTGGATAACATACAGATTGGAAGGATAGGGTACAGTAAACAAGACAAAGAAAATAGCGTCACTGCATTATATACAGCAGCAGCTCAGTTAACTGATGTTCCCAGAGACACCTACAATATTTAGATCAGTGGGGATAAAGTAAACATAGGTTTCTGTCACATTAACCCAATCAACAATAGGTAGACATTAGAGGAGGTTGCCTAACACTGAAGATCAAAAAAATTCCTTCCTGACGCCACATGAGGTGATCAGTTAGACCCAGAGCATGTGAGCAAGAAACAGCCAACCAAGCACTGAGAGGGAGAATGATCAATACTCTGGCTGTCCATGTCCAAAATCTCATCTTCAGCTGTAGTCATCTCTGATGCTTCAAAGGAAAGAGACCAAAAATATCCCCCAGAATACACCCTGAGGTAAAAATCCCTTCCTGTCCCCTCCAGGTGACTGAAGCCCCAAAGCATGAGTATTAGAAACATAAGATATAAACAGGAAGTGAGACCCTACTGTCAAAACCAACCCCATCATAAAAGAGCACTTATAAAACTGTTCTGTTCTGTCTTGAAACCAGGTATGTTGTTTGCCTCCACAACTCCTGTTGGAGGCTGTTCTAGCACCTCACCCCTCTGATGGTGAGAAACCGCCTTGTAAATTCCAGCCTGATTTTTTTCATGACCAGCTTATACCCATTGGCTCTTGTACCAACACCATCCTTCAGCTTGAGTAGGTTTTCACTCTCAGTGTTGTTTACTCCCTGATGTATTTCTAGAGAGCAATCATATCTCCTCATCCTTAGGTCCAGCTTCTTATACCAGGTGAAATAATGTCATTAGAGTGGTACAAAGTAGAAGAGTATGCAGTGCACAGTGCTGACAATACAAGTCATTTTTTTCATTACCTGGCACAAAATCAGGGCCTATCATGTAGTTTTCCTCAGTGTCTAACTTTGGAGAAATCACTTAACCCCTCTGCTGTGCCTGAGTTTGCCTATCTGTAAAACAGGTATACTATCTACCTCACAGAGGTGTCATGAGGCATAGCACTGGCTAGTGTTTATAAAAAATATTTGAGATCCACTAAAAAAAGAGACCTATTTAGTATTAGTCCTGTAATTGTATTAATTGAATTAATATGCCAGTCAATAGTCACAGTGAAGATTCTATGCACGCTCATGATTATTATTAATAGTTATTGCCTACAATTATTTATTCTCCTCTGTTTAAAAGGGAAATTCATGGTGTAATAGTTGCACCCTCTAGTGGAAAGAGGCATGAAATAAGATTACAGTGATACTAATGGGATTCACAAAAACAACAAGGAGTCCCTAAAGACTAACATGGGATTCAGTTTAGCTCAAGGTATAAAAATACTGATTTTGAATCCAAGTGTCCTCCGTTCAAGCTGCTTCAAAGAGATTTCTTATTTTATCAGCTGTAAGTGACAGAGGAGGAGAAAGAGCTGGGGGCATTGGTCCATAATAGGATGACTAGGTTCCGCCAGTATGATACAGCCATGAACAAAGCTAATGCAAATCTAGGATGCATCAGGCAAGATGTTTCCAGTAGAGACAGGGAAGTATTCTTACCATTATGCAAGTCACTGGTTAGACCTCATCAAAAACACTGTGTGCATTTTTGGTCTCCCATGTTTAAGAAAGATGAATTCAAATTGGAACAGGTGCAGAGAAGGGGTACTACGATGATCAGAGGAATGGAGAACCTGCCTTATGAGAGGAGACTTAAGGAGCTTGCCTTACTTAGCCTGATTAAATGAAAACTGAGGGGGAGACATGATTGCTCTCTATAAACACATCAGAATCAGAAAGATAAATACAGGGGAAGAGTTATCTAAGTTAAGGGTCAATGTTGACACAAGAACAAATGGATATAAACTGACCATCAATAAGTTTAGACTTGAAATTAGACAAAGGTTTCCCAACCATCAGCGCAGCAAAGTTCTGGAACAGCCTTCCAAAGGGAGCAATGGGATAAAAAACCTAACTAACTTCAAGACTGAACTTGATAAGTTAATGGAAGAGATGAGAAAATGAGACTGCCTACAATGGCATACGGCTAATCCATGACTGCTATTAGCAACTATCTCCAATTGCTGAAGATGAGGGAAGACTCTGTTGCTACTGAAAATTCTTTCTCAGGAATCTGGTGGATGGGTTTTGCCTACATGCTTGAAGTCTAACTGATCGCCATATTTGACATCAGCAAGGAATTCTCCTCCAGGTCAGGATGGCAGAGACCCTGGAGATTTTTTGCCTTCCTCTGTAGCCTGGGGCATGAGACACTTCTTGGTTTGAACAATAGTAAAGAGTAGATTATCTGTAACTTGAAGTCTTTAAATCAAGATTTGAGGACCTCAGTAACTCAGCCAGAGGTTATGGGCCTACGACAGGAGGCGTTGGATGAGGTACTGTGGCCTGCAATGTGCAGAAGGTCAGAATAGATTATCATGATGGTCCTCCTTGCTTTAAAGTCTAGGATTCTGTCTATATTGCAATAAAACCTTAATTATATGTAGAAACAAAAGGGATTCAAGCAAAGAGTTGAAAACTGGGAGGGTCCTGAGTACAAAGCCCGCTGTGCAAAATTAGGGAAGTCACATAGCTTCCTCTATAAAATGAGGTAAAAGAAGGGTTTTGCTCAAAACTAGATATTATATTAGAATTAAACTTGGATAAATAAATTATAAAGAGGTTATGTCTGCTTATAAAAAAAACTCAGAACATTTGTAAAATACCTCTGTTCTTCTGTTCCACAGCCAGCTGTTTTTCCAGAGTTTCCCTCAGTTCTCGTTCCCTGAACAACTCCATCTTCAGCTCCGTCTTTTCCATCTGGACCTGTTTCTCTTGAGCTCTGGCATTGTCTATGGCAACCTTTAATAGGCCCTGTTCAAAGATGAAGTTGAACATTGCAAAGTTTGGGAATGTAAAACAGCAGACATAATAAATGAACTTCTTTTGTATTTTCTTGATTAGATATGAGAGATTTTAAGTAAAAAAATAATCCTGCTGCCAGGTCGCGGTTATATGGGTGCACATAACAGCTTAATAAGCCTTCCTATTATCATCGGCACCTTTTTTACTGAAACACATTCAAACAGGCAGACAAGCTATATGTAAAAACACATGGGGCCAAATTTTCAAAGGCACTCAACACATCCTTTGTGTGTACAACTCTTGATAAAGGTTATAGAGCTAGATTTATTCTTCCTGAAGATTAAAATGTAACTGCGTCACCCCACAGCAGTGAGGGGCACCATTCCCAAAGGGGAAGTTGACTCAATGTTCCCTTTGGCTTTTCTTCCAGAAAGTGGCTTCTTTAATTTCTGCAATAACCTCCATATAAGCTGACCTGATGGGAGCTCTAGTAGGGATGTAATGAAGCAGCACATCACCCATACACCCTGCTCATTACTGTTATTATTAATAATAATTATATGTATTAAAATAGCCCCAGAGGTCCCAGTTGAGATCAGGTCCTGATTGTACTAAGCATTCTATAGACACATAGTGAGAGACAGTACCTGTCCCAAAGAGCCAACTCCCTGGCCAGGCAAAGGACAAACTGCAAGCTTGGTCCGCTAGCTTTTCCATTGTCAGAGTCTATCAAGACCTCCTTCAAATCCCTCTTTTAAACACATTTTAACAGTCCATCCCATTTTCTTCTCAATGCTCCTCATACCCACTCTTACTTAAACTGTTGTCTCATATCTTGTCTAATTCAGGGCCTAATCCCTCATGGTATTATTGCACTCAACTCCCACTGAAATCTGCAAGTGTTGAGAAAGCTCAGCACTTAATGGGAGGTCCTCCAATTGTAAAGTTCTCATGGTAGGGAACCTGATGCACTTTATGGGAATGTACGTTATGTTATTTGTGCACACACATTTGTTTAGGCACAAATGCAGGCCACATTTTGAAAATTCCTATCAACCTAAAAATAAAATTGCATAAAAATATGTTTAAAAGTTGTAACAGTCCACTTGAAAAGAAGTTAAAACCGTTCAAAAATAATCTACAAGATAATTATGATTGTACTGTTAAATTAGGAAGCTACCAAACAAAACTCTATTGGACTAAATATAAAACTACATAGGAATGTTCAAAATTAAGTACAGTTTAAAATAAAACAAACAAACAAACAAATAAAGTATTACTAATAGCAATAATAAACCCTTTCCAGAGTCTAATTTTTAATTTTTTAACATATATCTGGAATTTTTTCCCAATTTTTTAAAACAAGTAATCATTTTTCCTTCAGACAACCAGTTTTCACATGAAGGACATTTCTAAACCAATGAAAAATTCAAATGAGGCAATAAACAAGAGGTTTGGGGTTTTTTTGGATCCACGTTCTCCTCTTACTTCAGCAAACAGTTGAAATCTAGAATATTCCTAACTCCTCCTGTTTATCTCCGCCTAGAACATGCAAATCACTCACATCGCTCATAAGTCCAAATCAGGTGAACTTATACAAAAGTTCCTTATCTGATGAGGTTCAATAAGGATAAGTGCAGAGTCCTGCACTTAGGATGGAAGAACCCAATGCACAGCTACAGACTAGGGACCGAATGGCTAGGCAGCAGTTCTGCGGAAAAGGACCTAGGGGTGACAGTGGACAAGAAGCTGGATATGAGTCAGCAGTGTGCCCTTGTTGCCAAGAAGGCAAATGGCATTTTGGGATGTATAAGTAGGGGCATAGCGAGCAGATCGAGGGACGTGATCGTCCCCCTCTATTCGACATTGGTGTCATCTGGAGTACTGTGTTCAGTTTTGGGCCTCACACTACAAGAAGGATGTGGATAAATTGGAGAGAGTCCAGCGAAGGGCAACAAAAATGATTAGGGGTCTGGAACACATGAGTTATGAGGAGAGGCTGAGGGAACTGGGATTTTTTAGTCTGCGGGAGAGAAGAATGAGGGGAGATTTGATAGCTGCTTTCAACTACCTGAGAGGTGGTTCCAGAGAGGATGGTTCTAGACTATTCTCAGTGGTAGAAGAGGACAGGACAAGGAGTAATGGTCTCAAGTTGCAGTGGGGGAGGCTTAGGTTGGATATTAGGAAAAACTTTTTCACTAGGAGGGTGGTGAAACACTGGAATGCGTTGCCTAGGGAGGTGGTGGAATCTCCTTCCTTAGAAGTTTTTAAGTTCAGGCTTGACAAAGCCCTGGCTGGGATGATTTAATTGGGGATGGGTCCTGCTTTTGAGCAGGGGGTTGAACTAGATGACCTCCTGAGGTCCCTTCCAACCCTGATATTCTATGATTCTATGATTCTATGAAAAGGTCTCCCCTTGATGCAAAATAAATAGACAAAGAATTTCTAAGGTGCAGACAACCCTCTCCCTCACTGTGACAATTCATCTTGTTTAACAATAAAATCTAGCAGCAAAGGCAACTGCCATCTTTACTCAATTCAGCAACATTCATGTACATGTTTCTTCTTCATCAGGAACAAACAATTAGTATCAAATGAAAGAGATCATTACATCAAGTGCCCTTTTAGATCACCCCAATTAAAACTTTAGTTTAGCTGTATTTTAATTCTAAGAAACCAAATTCTAATTTTCTGCTCTGATTGCTCTTGTTGACTTATCTTTGAAAGATGTACTGTCAGTGCAAAGCCTAGAGATTATTTAGCAAGATGCCAATGTTGGCACCACTTAATGTGTTGATTGGTTGTATTATCCGTAGCAGTTTAAAATAAATTACTATTACACTATCATTGTCCTTGGCTGACAAAACACAATATTTTGGTGTTCTTTAAATATGAAACAATCATTATGAATAAACAAGGAGAATAATGCTAAATTATCACGCTGATTGTGTAATTTTATATTAAGAACCTGTGCAAAATATGAAGCTGCTAAGAGCATATTACATTTACACTGAATTTCTGCATCACACCTCTCCCCGACCCCTCCCCCCCACACTGGCTGCTAATGTATCTAATCGCAATACATTACTTTTTGCTGCTGATTATGTCTGGAAAATATTAGCTTCTTTTGGAGCCAAGACCCACTAGGGACTACTTATAAGCTATACAAAATTAAGTTCCATTTTTAGAAGTTAAATTAGTGCACATCAGTAGGCATCCAATGTGAACAAAAATCTGCACTGGAGCCAAACTGCTGCATATGCAAAAGTGCTGCTGCTGCCAATGACAGTTTTAATGCAAAAATACCGGAAACATTCAATGTCTGCCTTTATTCAATGCAGCACGGGGCTGGGAAAGGCAACTAATCAGTACTGTATCTAAAAATCATCAAAACGCCTTGGAACCAACAACTGTAATAGTAATTTCAGAGTTGTGTGGAATCCTGTGAATTCTCCCAGTGGTTCATCTGCAAAAGACTACACAAAATAAAATATGTCCACCTTGTATTTGCTATGGGTAATCCTCTAGCCTGACAAATATCAATGGGATGCCAATTACAATGTGAAATACAGTGAAACACAAGACATGACTTAAAATATTTTTCTTTAGGGAAGGCCAGTTATTATGGAGGTTGGATAATGATAATTGTAGCGAACATGTTCAGGTTTCAAATTTGTTTTTAATACAGTATGGAGGTAGTGAGGATAAACTGTAGCAAGACTTCTAACATAGAGTACAATTCTTCCCCTTTAGGCTACTGTTAATAAATTTTCTAACTTTAATGTAAAAATGCTAAGTGTTCACAAATAATTGCCTTTTCTCCCTGGTGATTTATAAGCCACCACTATTTGGTTTAATTTTTTAAAAATATTTCCCAGTGATAAATTCTTCAAGAAAAATGCTCCAACAAAAATTACTAGTTTAGGTTTCTTTCCTTTTCTAACTAATATGATCCTATCGGACAACTGAGTACATCATCTTGCAAGGACAGGCTACAGTTCACATAATATATATTGACCATAGTCTTAAGCCATAAGGCCAAAGTCACCCATTATTGTTTTTCAGAAAGCACTAATATTGTGTTATCAATTCTGAAGCTGGCATAAACAAAATTATATTACTCTTAAAACTAACAGCCTCTTAGTAGAAACTGAAAGGCATGCTCTTTGTATCTATACTCAGATCTGCTATGTTTTTAATGTAATGTATCTGTCTTAGGATTAAATATGACACAATTACACGAGAGCACAATTCAGACAACCCACTAAATGATGGAAAATATAAAGTTGGAGCGTATACTCCATTCTGAACTTGTGGCATTGAGCAGAGGTGTGTGAGCACCTGAGACTTTATACTGACACACGTGATTGTAGCAGAGGCTGGGTGAAGACAGTGAACAATTTCTTCAAAGAACTTTGCTCCTTTTTTAGTCTGCAAATTATCCATGAACAGACCTTGATTTTTACATGATTGTTCATTATTAAACATTATCCGCTGAATGATTTACAAAACATATATCTGCCGTTGGATTGCTTGCTAACTATTCAACATGACTAATGCTTTGGGTATTGACTATTTGTAATTCACTATTCACTCTGTTTGATTAGTCACCTAAGTCACATGACATCTTTTTCTGTGCTCTTTCAATAGATGACATGCAAAAGAGCTTTCTTTGAATAACTCCAGCATGAATACATTGGCAAATGCATATTCGTACAAGTATATGTGATTTTCCCTTTCCATTAATATCCTTGTGAAGAAAATTTCACTCTTTTGAATTTTGCACAAAGCAAACAAAAAGGGCTGCAAAAGCTGCTGAAGCAAAGCTGTGGCTTTTGTTTGATGTAATGCTTGCAAATATTTTTCTGCAATATTGACTCATATTTATTTGCAGTGCAGAAAACTTCCAGGTGTATCACCAGTCTTTTATTTTGTTTTCATAAGTGAGTTTATCTTGCAATCTTATCTTAGATTTCTATTTTAATTGTATCAAGAGAATATTTAAAAGCCATTTTGCTCATCTTTAAAATGGATTCTTATCAACAAGAGTGCTACTGTATGCTACAGTTACAATCAAAAGTACTAAATACGGGGTGCAGAATCAGATCCTAAAGCTCAAAATAATATTATTATCACTGAAGATTATTACAATATTGTAATACAGCATTGCTCTGTGGCCATGTCACTTAATTTAACTTTCAAAACATAGTTTCTAGTGCTTTTAGTTGTGGAGGTATCCGTCTGAATGTGAACTGATGAAGTGCTGTCTTCCTATTTCTATACACCAAGGGAAAAACATTAGCTATGACAGAGGAGTGAACTTCCCCATTCATTACAATGGGATGGTTACTCTGGCACCCAATTAGAAATTTAAACATCAGCATTAATTTTCCTGAGTATAATATCAGCAAAAGCATCACACTCCTATGCTTTATTTGGTGTGTTTGATTCATTTGAAAAGATGGACATCAGAGGAGTGAGGTTACACATTTAAAGATCAAAATAATGGAATGTTCTATGTAATATTTTTGGATAAATCCTCACCCCTTGGACTGGCCCCTTTGCATGGCTTCTCAGAAAAGTTGCCCATGCCCACAGTAGGCATCTGGGGATTTCCTGGTGTAGGAGATATGGTGGAGGGGTAGGGCCCTGTCTGAGATCCCTGAATGTGTAACAATAAAAGATTCATTGAGGCAGGGCTAGGATAGAACCATGGTGACTCTGAATTATGATTCCAGGATCAAGGGAGTACAGATGTGAGTTAAATCATATTATCCCACCCCCACCCTCAATCCTGCAACAAATGTTGCTTAGCTGCACACAATGATTTTTCCCATGTATTCATTTATTGTTGATGGTCCTTAACATTGGGATTGGAGAGGGAGGACAAGAGAAAAGATCATTCTGGGAGGGTTGAGGGATCCCTATAAGAATAGAAACATGAAAAACAAAATGAAAAAGTATCAGAGGGGAAGCCATATTAGTCTGTATCCACAAAAACAACGAGGAGTACTTGAGTTTTTTGCCCACAAAAGCTTATGCCCAAATAAATCTGTTAGATCTCTGACATATATGATGGCCTGGTATCAAAGATTTTATTTGCATGAGTTTGGGATGGCTTCACTACTCACAAGCGGTGAAGCACTAAGAAGGTTATGTAGAAGGGATTATGTCTTCCTACGTCTTTGTACGGTGCTTAGAACAATGGGGCATGTTATTGTTTATTTTATTATTGCTATAGCTATTTATTGTTTGCATTACAGCACTACCTCTTCAGAACTGAGCCCTTTTGTTCTAGGTGGTGTATACACATGCAAGTAATTTATAAGAAGAAAACACTAAGAAAAATGTAACTTTTTTTGTTAATTCTTCCACAATGATGCAAATAATTAAACATTTTATTTATGTTTCTGTAAGTATTTTGCAAGACCTAAAAAGACAAAACAAGATTAAAAATAAAGCTGCAGATTTAGAGACACAGGAAAAAACAAGTCTGCAAACTTCAGTGGCTGCTTTGATGAGTAGGCCTACCTTGCATTCATTTAAAATTATGGGCCAGTAGAGCTGCACTGATTTACATCAACTGAGGGTTTGGCCTGTTTCTTTAAGTGTAATATAGAAAACCTGCATTCAGTTCCCTAGTCTCTAAACCCCTGTCTACAATACAATAATCACTGGGCTAGGAAATTACTTTTAAATATGTTTTCAGTAGCATACTTGCCACCACCATGGACAGAATATTACATAATTAAAATGAATTTTAGGCAGTAACTTAATCTTGATAATGGATTTTCAGAACCATTCATACTTTTTGTATGGAGGTGGCAAATATATGCTAACTGAAAATTGCTGTTTTTTTTAATGGTTTCCTACTGGTGCATTTTGGGTAGTGTAAATCTAATACCTAGCTCTTAAAAAGCGCTTTTCATCAGTATATCGAAAAGCAAGATCTTTATAAAGGAGGGAAGCATCATTTTCCCCATTTTCCAGATTGGAAAACAGAGGTCTAGACAGATGAAGTGACTTGTCTGAGCTCACCTAGCAGAGCAGTAGCAGAATCAAGAAAAGAACCCAGTTCTCCTGAGACTATCCATGTTGCCTGTACACTGTGTAGCCAAGGATTAAACCTGGAGAAAATGGAAGGGTGCCTCTGCCAGTGGGGTGAATGAGAGAGCTGATCAAATCCAAAAGAAGTCATGTTCAGCCTTCTTAGGATAATAAACTGTTTGACATAATGTGGGGATTGGACATAAAAAGTAGGGTCCCAGAATAGGAAAAGACCTGAACAAAAGTCTGGATTCTTTGCATTGTGGGTTTTTTGTACCAGTCTACCACGGGTAACAACAAGTAAAATAATCTGAATTCTGCATTTTCTGAAAGACAAATCTGAATGTATTCTCAGAAAATCAATCCCTGCTCATATATCATAAAGTAGTACAACACTCTCATATTCAATCACCAGATCAGCTAACCTGTTGATACTGAATCCTTTACTCATTAGTTTGCTGTCTAAAGACATCAAGCACACACATTAATTAAAAAAAAAAGTTACTAAGAATTTTACTATACATCAATGCTCAACTCGAATATTTATTCTCTGTATTTATTTGTTGCCTATTTTTACCTACTGTGTGTCTTAGCCTGAAACAAAAGAAGTACACTCTTTTCACTCTTTGCAACTTTGTTAAATATATTTACCTTGTATGAAAGTGTGGGCCCCTTACTGAATGAGGGAGGCAACCTAGTGACAGAGGATGTGGAAAAAGCTAATGTACTCAATGCTTTCTTTGCCTCTGCTTTCACTAACAAGGTCAGCTCCCAGACTGCTACGCTGGGCATCACAAAATGGGGAAGAGATGGCCAGCCCTCTGTGGAGATAGAGGTGGTTAGGGACTATTTAGAAAAGCTGGACGTGCACAAGTCCATGGGGCCGGACGAGTTGCATCCGAGAGTGCTGAAGGAATTGGCGGCTGTGATTGCAGAGCCATTGGCCATTATCTTTGAAAACTCGTGGCGAACCGGGGAAGTCCCGGATGACTGGAAAAAGGCTAATGTAGTACCAATCTTTAAAAAAGGGAAGAAGGAGGATCCTGGGAACTACAGGCCAGTCAGCCTCACCTCAGTCCCTGGAAAAATCATGGAGCAGGTCCTCAAAGAATCAATCTTGAAGTACTTGCATGAGAGGAAAGTGATCAGGAACAGCCAGCATGGATTCACCAAGGGAAGGTCATGCCTGACTAATCTAATCGCCTTTTATCATGAGATTACTGGTTCTGTGGATGAAGGGAAAGCAGTGGATGTATTGTTTCTTGACTTTAGCAAAGCTTTTGACACGGTCTCCCACAGTATTCTTGTCAGCAAGTTAAGGAAGTATGGGCTGGATGAATGCACTATAGGGTGGGTAGAAAGCTGGCTAGATTGTCGGGCTCAACGGGTAGTGATCAATGGCTCCATGTCTAGTTGGCAGCCGGTGTCAAGTGGAGTGCCCCAGGGGTCGGTCCTGGGGCCGGTTTTGTTCAATATCTTCATAAATGATCTGGAGGATGGTGTGGATTGCACTCTCAGCAAATTTGCGGACGATACTAAACTGGGAGGAGTGGTAGATACGCTGGAGGGGAGGGATAGGATACAGAAGGACCTAGACAAATTGGAGGATTGGGCCAAAAGAAATCTGATGAGGTTCAATAAGGATAAGTGCAGGGTCCTGCACTTAGGACGGAAGAATCCAATGCACCGCTACAGACTAGGGACCGAATGGCTAGGCAGCAGTTCAGCGGAAAAGGACCTAGGGGTGACAGTGGACGAGAAGCTGGATATGAGTCAGCAGTGTGCCCTTGTTGCCAAGAAGGCCAATGGCATTTTGGGATGTATAAGTAGGGGCATAGCGAGCAGATTGAGGGACGTGATCGTCCCCCTCTATTCGACATTGGTGAGGCCTCATCTGGAGTACTGTGTCCAGTTTTGGGCCCCACACTACAAGAAGGATGTGGATAAATTGGAGAGAGTCCAGCGAAGGGCAACAAAAATGATTAGGGGTCTGGAACACATGACTTATGAGGAGAGGCTGAGGGAGCTGGGATTGTTTAGCCTGCAGAAGAGAAGAATGAGGGGGGATTTGATAGCTGCTTTCAACTACCTGAAAGGGGGTTCCAAAGAGGATGGCTCTAGACTGTTCTCAATGGTAGCAGATGACAGAACGAGGAGTAATGGTCTCAAGTTGCAGTGGGGGAGGTTTAGATTGGATATTAGGAGAAACTTTTTCACTAAGAGGGTGGTGAAACACTGGAATGCGTTGCCTAGGGAGGTGGTGGAATCTCCTTCCTTGGAAGTTTTTCAGGTCAGGCTTGACAAAGCCCTGGCTGGGATGATTTAACTGGGAATTGGTCCTGCTTCGAGCAGGGGGTTGGACTAGATGACCTTCAGGGGTCCCTTCCAACCCTGATATTCTATGATTCTATGATTCTATGATTATAGAAATATTTTTTTTCTGTTTTATTAAGTGTAGGAGGCTCCAAACTCAAAAATACCATGTTTCACATAACTGCACACTCAAATAATTCATGTGCAAGTAATAACACTTAGCTCTTATATAAAACACTTTTCATCCATAGATTTCAACACATGTCTCAAAGGAGGGTAAGTATCATCATTCCCACTTTACAGATTGGATAACTGAGGCACAATAGTGAAATGAGCTGCCCAAGGTCATATAACAGATCAGTGGTAGTCCCAGAAGTAGAATCCAGATTTCCTGACTCCTAAACCTGGACCCAGTCTTCTGGATTATGCTGCTTCTTAAAAGCATTTTAACCAACATCCTCTCAGTACAACATCTGTGGATTATAGTGAAAGAAGGCATCCTCCCCCACAAATCGTGGACTGGCAATGGAGCTGCTCCATAGCCACTATTCCAGTGTAAAGATAGAAGTAGTTTCTGCTATGCATATGCAGGGGAAAGGACAGGAGGAGATGCATAGCAGTGTATACCCTGGCAGAGAAACTGCCTGGCTTTTGCCCTTTTGTATTTCTACTGACCAACTGTGTGTTGATGCACAATGAGGGGGCTGGCCATAAGCCGGAACTCCTGCCTCTTGGGCCTTCCCATGAATGTGCGCAGGATTTTCCCCTTTTTGTCAAAGACCTCTGCTTCCACTTTTTTATGTCTAGTGTGATGGGGCAAGGCCAGATGGCTATAGGAAAGTAGTGAGAAACAGGTATGTTAGCCCCCCGCTAAACAAATCTCTGTTACCATGGTAACCAAATGGCCATTGTTCCAGGTTAATCAAGACACCTGGGGCCAATTAAGATCCTTCCGGAAAGCAGTGGAGACAGCTAGGTTGATTGGGATACCTGAAGCCAATCAGGGGCTGGCTGAAACTAGTTGAAAGCCTCCCATTTACACAGGTGGGGGGGCGGGGGTGTGTGTGTCAGGAGCTGTAGAAGCGAGCCATGCTGCTGGAGAAACAGAGCAGTACAAACCTTATCAGGCACAACAAAGGAGGACCTGAGGTAAGGGTGACAAAGATATTGAGGAAGTGGGGGGCTGCTGTGGGGAAGTGGCCCAGGGAATCGTACTTGTCCTGTTTCCAGAAAGTCAGCTACCAAGAGCTGCTACTATCAGGGTCCCTGGAGCCTGGAGTAGAGGGCGGGCCCAGGGTCCCCCCTCCCCGACTAATCACTGAAACTGGGAGACAACATAGACTGTGTGAGGGAGGATAACTCTTCCTCACCTCCCTTGCTGGCTTATGATGAAAATGGCTCAGTAGGCTGTGAGCCTTGCCTCTAGAGAGAGAAGGGCTATGTGGAGGGTCACAGTGAGCCTCTGGGGCTAGCATAATCTGCCAGGAAGTGCGGGACCCACTGAGACAAGGTTGGAGCTTTGTCACACTAGCCATGTCTGTGTGTATATTTATACAGCTATATACCTGCATTACAGATGCAAGGTTTAGAGGCAGATCTGAATTCCCTTGGGGTGTTCAGATATAGAGTTTTAGTCTGATCACCTGCCACTCCCCTAGGTGTTTACTAGTAGAGTAAAAACTAAGATAACCCTTATTAGTGAGATGAGATAATAAATTAATAGATTTCCTACATTTCAAAAGGCAAGCCAAAGCCTGAAGTCCCATTAACTTCAGTGAGACTAGTTACAGAAGTAGCACTGCTATAGACTTTGGTGATGAAAATACAATTAATTTTCTCTGTATTTGCAGTGGATGGTGCATTAGTAAAAGAAACGTGATGAAAGATTATATGTGGAGGTTTGTTGCTGTGCATACAAAGTACAGCTGGAATGAGCATAATAAAGCTGTACTTTCCTGCACTGCCATTTTGCTGCTGCATGTGATGCATAACCATGTTGCTGCAAAAATTCCATCTGTTGACCACAGGATCACTGCATGTGTGGGCAAAAAAAAACAAAAAAAAGTCTCTCATCTCAAACACTCCTTGTCTCCATGTTATATGCTAGTGTAAATCTTGAATAATGTTAGAATTAGACTATACTGTACACACAATAGGCATCCTGAATACTGCATAGAAAATCTGCAGAAAATTTGGTAATGCCCTTTTAAGTCTATTCTTTGAAGATAATACATCAGCAGAAATGAGCTTATTTGTTTAAAAAAAAAAGATTTTTGTGAATACCTTTGCCATTAGCCATATTTTAAATAGCTTAAGATGTCATTTCTATCTTGACACTCTAGCAGTTTAAAGTAAATATTTATTAAAGAAGTTTTTGTCTGTTTAGTAAATGAGATAAACTTAAACAGTAAAATACATCTCATTAGTCAGTAAAAAACCTGGCATTTAAGATGAATGACTTTAAAAATACTAATGTCACTTTCATCTAAGTCTCTGTTATGGTTTCATATACAATCTATATTTTCATGTACTGGATCTGACAGTTTCTAAAATCATTTGACTGTTGTGGTTCCTTTAAAACCTAAATTACTACAAAGTTTCAGTGTATTAGTTGATTCAAATAATCTTACGAACTGATTACTCTAAAATGGCTGTATCAATTTAGACAAATCTGTCTCCATCTCCGAAAGCTGATCTATAGAAAGGCCTACCTGGATGTTAGTCAGAAGGGTCTCTATGGAGGACAATCCATCAGGGAACAGAAAAGGAGATGGAAAACCTGGAGGTAGTGGTTGCCCATGCCCAGTTAGAGAAAGTTTGTCAAGGCTGTCTCTTGCGGTTGGTGTGGAGAGCGGGGTCTCATCTGTATGTGATTGAAACAAAAATATAGAACAAGTTACGCTTGTCTGTTTTTATTAGACCTCAGTAATGGCTTCCCTAGTGGTTTCCAGAACATTTATTGCAAATTGGTTCCTGCTATCAGGAGAAAATGCTTTCTGCTGAATTTTCTTTAATGAAAAAGCTGTGGAGATACAACAAGATAACATTAATGAGTAACTTTATAAGCCTTTTAAATGCAGTCTCTAATGAGACTGAGTTTACAGTGCCATAGAATCTTTTTAAAACAAATATTATCTCACATATACTTATGATAATATATTCAGGCTGACTTTATAGGCACCTTCCAAATTATCTCATTTTAGTTTGTGTTCTATTTGGATTGACAATAACATATTTTCAAGCATGACATATATTTTGTATACGAGTAGCATTTGAATACAGGCAGCCTCCCCATACTGTTAATTCTTCTTCCTCATGACATATTCATATGTGACTTTAAAGATCCTGCAAAACAGGGCAAAACTACAATCCTTCACGCAGGGAAAGTACACTTGATTCCTACAATTCAAACTTGCTCTAAACAATAACTGAAATTAAGAGTATGTTTACAATCATTGGCCTTATTTTTTTAAACATGGACATCTTTTAATGATTAGTGCTGGACTCCTGAGTAGAATCTTTGTAATAATGAGAACTGATTACTTGTGACATCACAATGGGAAAAACTGTCACAGCTAGAAGACTTTTACGATTAAATTTTTTCTGATAATCTGTGAGTCAATAAAACAGGAACAGATGCAAAAACAGTATTTTACAGGAACTTCAATAGTCAAATATTCTTTCACAATTTGGAAATGTTATATTCTACTGTTGATACGTTATAGATATTGGGCCAATTTTATGACACCAAGCATTTATCTTGCCCCCTAGGAGAAAAAAATCTATCTATATAAATTATACTTACTAACGGCTTGATTATACCCTATTGAAAATCCTCATACAAATTAACCGAAACATATTGAGGAATCTCTATACCAGTGGTGGGCAACCTGTGGCCCACTTCCCACAGTTCCCATTGGCTGGGAACGGTGAACCATAGCCTCTGGGAACTGTGGGCGGCCATGCTTGCGGACAGGCAATGTAAACACTGTCTCGCGGCCCGCCAGTGGATTACCCGGATGGGCCACAGATTTCCCACCACCGCTCTATACTACATAAGGGCAAAGGAACTTACTCCTGATACTGACTTTTTGCAGATCTTTGCATAATAATCTGACTGTGGAAGGGTTTATCAGATCTGCCCTTCATATAAAGATCAATATATGTGCATTTTCCCTTGTGTTGTACTTAAATTTAGTTTCAAGACAGCAGAGTCATTTTTTTCACCACTCAACAAGTACTAGCATATGCATTGGGAATTGAATTGCATAAAGTTCTGATACTCATTATGTCTATAATGATTTGGTGAAGAAGTGGGGACTTTATTTTCTTATGTACACATAATGAAGAACTAAATGGCAATATTACAATAGAAAGCCTTGGGGCAAATCAACAAAGTAAGAATTTGTTCCTTGTTTTCCCCCTTGCTCCAGAAAAAAAATAATCTGTGTCAACCTTTATCAGGTGCAGATTTCTTTCTATCTCCATACCAGTTCAGATGTGCCAGCCAGAACTTTGAGGGGGTGGAGACAAGGTTTCACCCATTATATGCCCCTGCATACTCTCTCCTGCCTAGCCACGCAGAGTAGGAATTAGTGGTCATATGGAGATTGCTCTCCCTGCTGTGCATCATAATGGAAGCAGCCTACATATGGGAATAAGAGGGAGCCTTATGCCTTCACTCCCTGTGCAAATGCATGGAGCAAATTATATCTTCCCTATACAGCATCATCGTACATCCTGCACGATGTGATTGTGTATGACATATTGGTGATGGCCAAAAGGAAAGCTTTCAACAGTAGTCATACAAGATTTTGTAACTGATCAATATTTCTATGTGTTTTCCAAGCACGTCACAGACAGGTATGAAAAGCTAGCTGCAGATTTTTGAATTGTTACCCATACAACTCCTACAGAACTAAAGTTGGCTCTGTAGCAGATGCTCTGTGGCTGTATGCTTCCCCTCACCTCCCTTCTTTTTTCTCCTTCCACCACCCCACACATCTTCTTCGCTACTTGGTGGGAACTGCATTGAGGGCTTGGCCCTAAATCTGGAAAATTTCTATTGGCCACCACCTTTACTATATTCTAGAAATAGTCATCACTTCATTAGAAAAAATAAATGCTAGACATTGCAGCTGAATCCAGTGCTGTAAGAATTTATGGAGCAGTGACCACACACAGGTCAATTTTTCTCCGCAAATTCCTTCTAGTTATGAGCAATTATTACAGCATATTTGTTCCAAATTCCTGTCTGAATAGATAATTAAATTTGTTAATTGAAAAAAAAATCAAAAAGCGTCTGTACAATATATTGATAAAGGCTAATCAAAGTCTCATACAAGCACAAGTTTTCAGAACCACTTATTTTTTACTTGTATTGCTGTAGAAATTCTTTTTCAGTTGCAAACTTGGGCTTTGACAAATGAATATTACACTGCCAAAATAATTTACAAAACTCTCAGCATTTGTTTAATCCTAATTTAAACTGCGTATTATTTATATACAATTCATATATACTTTTTTTATTTTTTAATCAGTTCACTCTGTTTTAAGGGTAAAGTCTTGCTCATGTGAGCAGTCCCACCAAGGTCACTGGGACTACCTGCATAATATGCCAAGGAAGATCTGGCCCTAACTATTCCTGCTCCTCCCCAAAACTGTGCAGCACAATAAATAAAATAACTTTTTTTTAAAAAAAAGGATACAATGTAGAATGTTTCTACCCACGTCAGGAAGATGGGCCAGGAACCTTTTATACTATCTGAAAACTGTATGGACTCTAATTAATAGTTTTGATTCTAGATATGTACAAACATATTAAAACAGTATGCACAAATGATCCACTGAAAGTCTTAGGCCCTGATCCTGCTGGAATATATAGTATTCCGTACAAATGCAGACTCCCCTGCCCCTACATAGGCATCACTGGAGGATCCATATCCAAGGCCAGAGATTGTAACTTCTCTGTAATGTTATTACATTGCTAACCAAAACATAATGAATAATAGTTTTTATATATTTTAAAGCTCTCTGTAATGTGCGTGGTCATAGCAAGATGAGTTTGCAAAGGTTTCTTAGAATTGTTAGGCAGTTTCCCAATATTCAAAATACTCAAAGATTTACAACTACATGGAATGTATTAGTTCTCAGTAATGTCCAAGCACCAACTTTCTAATAAATAACAATATCGGTTTTACAGTGCAAGGTAGGACTAGAGAGCTGAACTCACTATGAACTTATTTTAATGAAACTTTAACTGAGGGGGAAAAAACAGACTAATGTGACTTTGTTTTCTTGATGTCCCATGTGAAATAAACTTTCAGTGTGAGTATGTCTGAAATAGAGCAAATGTACATACTATACACAGGAAGCATGGATATTTGTGGATGTGAGATAAGCGATGATTGAGAGAATCTTGAAAAAAATGTGTTTTTAAGCAAAACCACAATGTAAACATTAGCCAATTAAAACATAACCGCATCTCTTAGTAGCAAAATAATATGACCCCTGCTATTAAAGTATTTAAAAAATCGTTTAGTCCTGCAGGCCCTCTCATCACAATGCAATGATGTAACCTTGTTTCTCAAAAATCATTAACCCACCATCTTAAAGTGGACGTATACTCTTCCGCTGACAGCTATGTGATGGAAAATAAGGAAACGATTTTGCAAACAGGTGCAAAGGACTATAAGTGCCCCTCAATCCACCATCTGGGGAATGTCCCCAACACAAGAATGCCTTTGCAAGAGCCAGACATCTGCTTTTCTGGTCTGCACCCACCAGAGAAGTTCTGGGGTGGGCCAGGCATTGCATCAGGGGCAGAAGGAAAAGTGGAGCAATCTGGAACCCCCCAAGATTCTGAGTTGCTTCAATGACCCCTTTAGGGTCCACGGCCACAGCGGGGCAAATTAGAGTAGCCCTCAGGCTTGTGCTAAGAACTGAACCAGTATAAATCAGCACATGAATAGAGATAGCACAAGCTACTTCTTCCTGTGGGCCTGCACAGGGAATCTGGCCACTGATATAAAAGCCTACACCACTGTAGGCTCACTTCATTCACCCACTTAATATGAGTAACTAACATCACCTGTTTTTAAAATATCTGTACACACACATTTTTAAGAGACATTTTTTTCTTGTTTAATCACTTTTTCTATGTTTTGAAAATTCACGTGGTTTTGTTCAAATCAGTTTTTAATCTGACAACAACAGCCGGTTTGGGCCAAATATAACAATCAGCATTTTGTACTGCATTTGGTTTACTGCCATTCTGCTTTACTTTCTCTCACCAATTAGCACAGAAACATTCATCCAGGAAGCTGTGATATTTATTCAAATAATAAGAGATAAATAGTGGCGGTTACTCTCTTGTTTGTATCCTTAAAAGCAAGCGTGGCAACTTCAGCATTGTCACAAAATTAGACAACCTTGAAATGGTCAGACTTTGAGAGTGAGAGATATAATCAACTACATAAAATATCATACTGGGCATTGCATTTGCATAATCACTTACTTTTAATGCTTTTCTGTTCCACAATGAAATGTTTAAAACTTAACTGTTCTTTATTACGATTGCCATGATACGGCTCAGCTTAATTGCTGAGGCAGGGATCATTCTTTCAAAATATAAATCTGCTTTTTGTGTTTTTGCATAATAATGTATCCTGTTTTATTTAGTATGGTTTTCTGTGTACATGTTAGGTTTCACTACAGATGGATACAAGCTGCAAACTTTGGTTCTGGATCCAAATCTGAACTTTCCGAACATTAGACATGCTCAGATCTAGAGATTTAATTTCAGCCTTTCTCTTCAAATTGTGGAATCTGTTTTAATTAATTAGCTTGTATGTATTACTTTATAGTCTCAAAAAACCTGGTGGCTCCAACTGATCCACCAAAATGGTGTCTACCCAAGACAGAAATGTTCCTGACCATAACACTTTCCTCAGAAGGCAATCTCTGATTGTCTGCTCTCCAAAACCTTGTCTTTGGTAAAATCATAGACAGTCAGAATCAGCACTTCACTCAGGTGACCATGGGAACAGGGTAAAGCAATATAGGAGGATAAGAATGGTGGTGTTACCTCTGGCTGAACATTGTGCCTTCTGTCAGTTTTGATCTACTGATCTGCCCCTGTATCCAAACATCATAAATAAATTTACATTCTCGTCTCACTGTCTCAGCTAGGCACAGCTGACCAGAAATGCCAAATATTTTGAAACAAACAGGAGGCTGCATGAAAACTCACAAATGTGATATCTCCTAGAAAAATGGGAAGACGAGCAATTATACAACTGATGCATTGACTCACTGCTTTTTGTTACTGTAACTTTTCTAACAGGTTGGCCTACTTTTACTATTAGCTGCTTCTTTATGAATGTGCAAGTTACAACCTGAGGGGAACATGCTGCCCACAAAAATCTATTTCTTGGACTGCCGTGCTTACTTGAGGGCTTACTGAATTGGAACTCACCGGTCATGGAATGCAAATACAAATAGAAAAGAAGACATTGAAAGAACCACAGAAACCATGAATATATTTTCGAGATGGCATGTTGCATATTGTGACTTGATTCTCCTCTGCTTTATACCTTGGGCTGTCCTCTGCACTTGCACAAAGTAGGTGCTAGGTGCTCTACCAAATAAGAATTCTTCACTAATTGACACCAAGGACAGCATTTTGCATATACTTTGCACACGTATAAATACCTACAAAAGGAGAGAAGACGTTGAGAATTTAGCCCTATCTGTCCATTCTAGAAACAGTATTATAGGTAGCCTGGTGGCACTGCCTACTAAGGTTTCCCAACACTTCCCATTTTAAGTCCCTGTTTTCAGTTGCTTAGAACCTTGCCATACTTTAACAGTACAGGCTGAAATTTTCCAGATGTCTACCATAGGATGACTGTTTTGGGAAAATTTCAGCCAAAATCAATTGGCCATTTCTAATAATGAGACTAGGGGGAGATACATTGTTTTATCCATTTTAAAATATCCTGAAAATCTTTTTAAAAAAAACAAAAACAGTCCTAGATACATAGATTCCAAGGCCTGAAAGGACCATTGGGATCATTGAATCTGATCTCCTGTATAGCACAGGCCATAGAACATCTCCAAAATAATTCCTAGAACAGATCTTTTAGAAAATCATCCAATCTTGATTTTAAAATTTCCAGTGATGGAGACTCCACCACGACCATAACGTCCTCACCCTTTGGATCAGGGACTTGAAATTTGGCAGAGGGGTGGCCTTTGTATCAGGATTGTGGCTTTTGCTGTTTTTGTAAAAATGAGCCAAAATATGGCCAAGTTGTAGGACTCTGAAAAATTACACTTCGCACATGCTTAGTAGAAACTGTGAGTTGTCAACTAGAATCTCAGAACTTTCTGTGCTCACTGAGCATGCTTGACTTTCTCTCGGTTTCTAGTACCAACCAGACTACACATGTACCATCATCACAGAGCAACTGAGCATGCTCCAGCCTAGGGCTATGTGGGCAAAGCCAGATTTTCTCATAAATGCTGCTCTGGGCTGGAGTGAGTCTGGACACTGAGAGCAGGGAGCATGCCTTTCAGGTGCTCTCAGTGACCACCTCCCCACCCCCTCCTGGCACCTAGGCAGCATGGAGGAGGAAGCTGTCTGATTTGTAGGCAGAAGGGATAAAAGCTGGAGTAGGAGAGGGAAAGGAGTAGGTTGAGACAAGAATTCTGGTGACACGGGGACTGGAATGTGTATGTGGGGGAGAAAAACTGGGATTGGCTGGACAAGGAGACTGGACTGGGAGCTGTAGGGGAAGGGAGGCTGGGACTGGTTGGGCAAGAAGACAGGCTCTGAGACAGTGAGTGAAAAGGATGGGTGGGAGCTAGTTGGCTGAGGGGGAACACTTTGATAGAATGAGGAACTGGGGGAGACTAGAACTGGCTTGACAAGGAGATGGGGACTGCAGACCAGTTTGTGTAGGAAGGATGAGGGTAAGGCAGGGGACAGATCTGACAGGGATCTGGGGCCTAGAGGGAGTATTGGTACTGGCTGGATAGATACTGAGACAAGGACCTAGGAGGAGGGAATACACCTTACCTCAAAGGGGTATTGTGAAGATAAATTGATTAAAGTCTGTGAAGCACTTATATACTATAGTGATAAAACCCAGAAGGAAATTAATAATTCTATCTTCAGAGAGGTATGAATAGTGTGCAGTAAATAACATAGAACAACAGAAAAAATTATTGAATAGACACTCATTAAGTGAGCACCATCCATCGTGTGCACTAAATGTGGCTAGAGACCTGTGGAAAAAACAGTATATGACGATGTAATTAAAGACTGTATCATAATGCATACTCATAAGAGTGGCAAATTTAAGGTTGCACAGGCATTAATTCTGGCATCACCAAACTTCTGAGTGCTTGACTTTGCAATCTTAATAATGCTTTTGTTTTTAATGGAGTTTTTTGTATGTAATTATTATTGTGCTATAAGAATTCTACTTGAACATCACTGACATTTTGTAGACAACAAGCTCAGGCGATATAAATTATTCTTCACAGTGAATATGTTTTTGTTTTGCTAAAGGACTGCTGGTCTTCTAATAATAACATCATTACAAACAAATAGTAGGGATTGGCAAAATGCATCTGAAAAGATGAAATGTAATTAGTGGTGGTGATCCAGCTGTGAGGATTTCTTCAGGCTTTATGTCTACAAAGAAGTTGAATTTATTCTTCATTTTACATGGCCCAAAAAAGGCCTTGTAGTCAAACATAATTTATACAATTTTCCATTTCAAAAACAAGATTTTAATAAACTCTATTTCTGACTAGACCTGGGCTGGATAATATTTACTGAATAATGTATTGTATGAATTTCAACAATTTTAAAATAAATGATCACACTTGTATGTCTATTAATTTTTGTCCAGTGCTAATACTGAAATGCCAGTTTTGTTCCTAGCTTGTATTATTTTATTATATTATATAATTCAGAAAACAAAAATGCAATGGCTTATCTATCCATATAATAAAAACCACTCTGTGTGCATTTATAATTCTATACAAAAATGGTTCAAGTATAGAATATGTACATATTTTATGACAAAATAGTCAGCAATCTGATGGTCAACAATAGTTCCAAGAGATACCACTGCATAGATTTTATAATCACACAGTTCAAATATCTTAGCCACAACACAGTAACACATAATAATTAATTCTTAAAGAAGAAAAATTCCTGTAAAAGTATTTTGAAATAAATGTTAACATTTGAAATTTGTGTGTTAATGTAAGTGGCTTTAGAACAAACTAATAAATTAAACAGTAATATGTTACCAGGACCAGATGCTATTCACCCAAAAGTTCTGAAGGAATTCAAATATGAAACTGCAATACTATTAAAATGTAGAATTTAACCTATCACTGAAATCAGCTTCTGCACCAGATGACTGGAAGGAAGATAACAGAATGCTAATTTTTAAAAAGGGCTCCAAAGGAGACCCTAGCAATTACAGGCCAGTGAACCCTAACTTCGGTAGCTGGCAAATTGGTAGAGACTATAGTAAAGAACATAATTATCAGATGAACACGTTATGCTCACCATAGCTTTTGTAAAGGGAAGTCGTGCCTCACCAATCTATTAGCATTCTCTGAGGAGTCAATAGGCATGTGGATAAGGGTGATCCAGTCAAATGCATCTGATGAAGTAAGCTGTAGCTCACGAAAGCTTATGCTCAAATAAATTTGTTAGTCTCTAAGGTGCCACAAGTACTCCTTTTCTTTTTCCAGTCGATACAGCATATTTGGATTTTCAGAAAGCCTTTGACAAATTTCCAAAGCTTCTTAAGGAAACTAAGTAGCCATGGTCCTCTCATGGAACAGTAACTGATTGAAACATAGGCAACACAATGTAAGAGTAAATGGTCAGTTTTCACAATGGAGAACAGTGAAAAGCAGGGTCCCACAAGGTTCTGTACTGGGACCTGTGCTGTTCAACGTATTCATTAATCATCTGTAAAAGAGGGTGAACAGGTGGAAAAGTTTGCAGATAATACAAAATTATTTAAGACAGTTAAGTCCAAAGTGGACTGCAAAGAGTTACAAAGGGATCTCACAAAGCTGGGTGACTGGACAACAAAATGGCAGATGAAATTCCACATTGATAAGTACAAAGTAATGCACTCTGGAAAAAAAATAATCCCAACTAGATGTATACAATAATGGGTTATAAATTAGCTGTTATCACCCAAGGAAGGGATCTTGGAATCATCGTAGTTCTCTGGAAACTGCTAAACACTGTGCAGCAATAGTCAAAAAGGCCAACAGTATGTTAGGAACTATAAGGAAAGGGACAGAAAATATCAAAATGCTATTATATAAATCCCTGATGCACCCACACCTTGAACACTGTGTCCAGCTCTGGTCATCCCATCTCAAAAAGGGTTTAGTGGAACTGAAAAAAGGTTCAAAGAAGGGCAATAAAGATAATCAAGAGTATGGAATGGCTTCTATATGAAGAGGAACTAAAAAGATTAGGACTGTTCATCTTAGGAAAAAAAACAAACACAGGGGGGTATGATAGAGGTTTATAGAATCATGAATGGTGTGGAAAGAGTGAACAGAAAAATGTTATTTTCCCAGAATACAAAAACCAGGGGGTACCCTATGAAATTAACAGGCAGCAGGTTTAATACAAACAAGAGGAAGTAGTTTTTTCACACTGCACAACTAACCTATGGAATTCATTGCCAGAGGCTATTGTGATGGCCAAGAGTATGCATGGAAAAAAGAACTGGATACGTTAATGGAGGATAGGTTCATCAATGGATATTAGTCAAGAAGGTCAGGGATGCAGTCCCATGTTTGAGCAACTTTAAACCTCTGACTACTAGAAGCTGGGAGTGGAAGACAGAGGTGGATCACTCCATATTTCTCTGTTCTGTACTTTCCCCTGAAGCTGTGGGATGGACCACTGTCAGATACAAGACACTGGACAATATGGACCATGATCTAACCCAGTAAGGTGGCTCTATTGTTCTTATTTTTTTGTTATATTTGCTTGACAATACATTAATATAAATGCAAGGCTCTAGGCAAGGATTTCACTTCATCTTAAATCCTAGAACTGCAAGCGGTGGGAACTGAACCCAGTAGTTACTGAACTCTTCTTATACTAGCCGTCTTCAGGTTCAGATTAATAGCAACACTATTTGGGTTATTCAGGAGAAAAAAAGTTTGTTATTAGCACAGCTGTTACATGTGCTAATTTGGCTGAAGTCCTGAGTGTTCTGATTAGTGCTCTGCTAGCCCTGTCTAGTCTGTCAGGCAAAGCTAACTGAGTGCTGAGCAGAATGCTCTCCCCTTTGGAGCACTTGACACCAACTCATTTGGATGGAACATTAACTATGCATGTAAGTGTTTGCAGAATGAGTGGCCAAGCCAACATAGTATGAGCATGAATTAACTTCCTGAGCTCCAGCAAACTTTAGACTGCTGCTGGGTCCCAAAGTCTGTATCATGTATTTTTTATAGAACTAACTTAAAAACCACATTTCCAAAGTAATAAAGATAAATGTACACAATACTTCTGTACTTGCAGAGGTACTAGGCAAGAAAAATACCCAAAGCAAGCATATTTATTTTTGTGGCTGCGCATTCCGTCCCTCATTTTAGCTTTATTTGTACAATGACTTGAAAATGCAGAGATAAAACACACAAAATATTAAACAGCTTTTGCCAAATTTTATTGTGCAATACCAAGTGCAACTAGGATTTCTTTTAGGTTTAATTAACCTCCAGACATGCCTCATGAAGTTTAAAGAAACTTGCATTTTTTTTAAAATTTAGAGTAATATTACAAATAAAATGGTGTTTATGTCATTGTCATCATAAAAAAGAGTAATTTTTTCCCAAGCATAACCTTGGTGGGAAGGGAATTCTTGACTAGCACAGCTGGTATCTTGCAACTCTCAGATGATGAAGACATAATGCTAATACCTAAAACACTACTGCATTCAAGTTTCTTTTTTTTTTAAATTCTGTTTCCGAACCTGTTCATTCATTCTCCATGGAAAAAATCAAGTTGACACCATCAGAATTTGTAAAATTGGTGGGTACCAGCCAATAGAAGATTTACAGCTTAGCTTGTTATATTTAAAGAAAACTGTCATGTGACCATTATGTCACTTATTGAAACATAACAGAAAGATGGTTGGTTTTAGATAAATATATAGAATGGTAAACAATCCCTCATTTAGCAGACCGAGAGCATATTTCAAAACATATAAGCTCTTATTCTAAGAAACTAGTATTTCTCTACATTATTGCTACAGCCATGAATATCAGGATGAAACCAAGTCTTGATAACCAAAATCTTGATCTTGACCATATCTATCGTTATCAGTACACATTCTTTATTTTTAAATCTTACGGGTCAGGTTCATCATTGCTGTATATGGTGTTATAAGTGGATCAGAAATCAGTGGGACTTGTATGTAACCTGAACGCATTTGGCTTTCAGTAGATATACAGAAGGAGTGTAACTTACACAGCAAGCATGTGGAAACCTGTATAAAACAATGCAAATTACAGTCCTTCCCATACTTCTGTTTTCTAACCTGTATGTAAATTATACTGCCATTTCTGTCACTGCTGCATTTAGCCTGTGAGTAACTGTACCTGCTTATATCTGTACTATATTATAATATCCTGGAATTGTGTCTTGTTCCTTTGCTAAATAAGTCATTAATGTCAGATTTGCTGCAGATGTCTTTCCATTAATTTGTGCCAATTTTCTTATTTGGCAAATTCTTTTTCCCTTTATTTAAGCCATTCCATAGGTAGCATACAAATATAATTTAATGGGAACAATAAGCAAAATTATATATCCCCAGGTATCCCCAAAAGAGCATTCAAATGGGAACTGATGTCTAATAATTTGTGCATGTGAAACTGAGGCATAGCCACAGTGGGACTTGAAAGCTCTTTACAGCTTTGGTACCACACAGGTAGTTGCAGTCTAAACTAATTCATACTAATTGCTAGCAAGCTTCACCTTAACCTGGACAGATGACTGTATATTTAGGGATAATAACTTTATTCAGTATCCAGACAACATATCAGTTCTCAGCCTAGCCTTGATCAGAGAATGATGGTTGCATTAAGCAGTGACTCAAATGACTAAGATGAAAAACTTACATTTATTTTCCTAGATTTGAGTGGGGCCACAGTGTCACTGATGGTGCTTTAACTAGTTACAATAAATAGTTACAAAGGCTAGTGCTTTAACTAGTTATAATAAATCTAAAAAGGTTCAGAGTCTGAGTCCAAGTCCAAGTCCAAGTCTGAGTACTTCTCCAAAATGTGTGCAACTATTTGCAGTTCATCTCTATCCCCGCCACACTTTTCTCCACCTCACTTCTTCCTCTCTGCACAGTTCTCCTGAGCATTCTCTTACCTCTCCAATCCCTTTTTCTGTCCCACAACATAGCCTCTCTAATCCTAAAGAGATCTCCTGATTCTAAATTCCATTTCCCTGACCTCCGCACATTTCTTGATCTTCCAAAATATGGGAGATAGCGGCCATTAGACCAGAGACGAACCAAACTGATGAAATCCTGATGTGGATTTAATAAGAGATTAGGGAGTCTAGGAAGAAGGGGAGGAAACTTATGTAAATCTAAAGAAGGGAAAATTATAGTTTTGATTTAGAATTAGTCTGGTTTACCGATCCCTGCCTTTAACAGTTTAGCTTTGCAGCTTCAGAATAAATTCTATGGGCCTGATTTTCCAGAGCCTTGCAATTTGTGTAGTCATCTATATGTGTGCAACCTTACTGTAAAACACTACCAAATCAGAGACGGCAGTGGAGAATCAGACCCTATATACACATTTTAAGATTTATGTTCACATTTTGTGATGCTGCTGGTAGGATCGTGGAATAGACTGTAGATTTTTTTATTTATTTTTAAGGACACAGTGTATACATTTCAGTGTAAGTAAATCTGGGATAGGTGACATTTTACCCAGTCATGAATTGTTTTCCTATTTTAGAGGTAAACAACAAAAAACTTTAATGGTCCTGATCTCCCATATGCTGGTGTAAACTAGTAATATCTCAATTCAATGGAGTTACAGCCACGTAAAATCAGCATAAGAGAGATCACAGTCAGATTCAATATTTTTCTTTTTTATCGTTCTTTTCCTCCAGAAATGTAGGTGCGAAAACTTTCTAGCAAAATCCTCAAAGGCATGTGTTCTAGTTTGCCTTTTTTTCCTCATAGGAATCCTGTTGTCTGGCTACGCTGAAAGGACAGGAGACATTTGACATGTGTTTAATCAGGCTGCAACTTTATTATTAGATGTCTGGGACTACCTGGCAGATAACAGTGTACAGTGCAGGTAACCCCATATTCATTCCATAGTTACCAGCTCCCCCTCTTTTTCTCTCCAGGCCCTCCAACAAATCCATTGCCGGGACCTTACCATCCACCACCATCCCTTGTAGGAGGGTTAAGGTAGGCTATAAGAATGGGGGGTTGGCTCCTTGCCTTACCAATCATAGGAGTCCCCAGCCACCCCCACCCCCCAATCATTCCTTTAATGAACACATCTTTTTAAGTCCTTTTCCAAGCTATTTATTCAGTTACTGTATACCTTTCCTATGGAGTACCTGCACTGGACATCCACCCTACACTTAAATAATGAGTTGCAACATATGGTCTACCACCTGTCATGCCATGCATAAACAGAGCCCTTCCTGAAACCTGCTGTGGGGAAGGCGAAAAAACCTCAGCTGCACCCAGGTCAATATGGTGTAAGGGGAAAATTCCTTCCCATCCCCCCTAAGAAACTGGAGGCTAGCATAATGCCCACACACACACAGCAGGTGTTGACCATGGCTGGTATTTTACCACCTAAAAGGGAGGGAGGGTGAGTCCATGTAAAAACGAAGGCTCGAGGCACCAAGCTGTCCCTTTTTAAACCCTGTATTCCTAGGGGATGAGTCAGCCACCACGCTGCCCCTTTCTGCAGCACTTTTCATCTCCCCTAGCCCACCCCACCCATAAAGCACTGTTCCCTTCACTTGGCCAGCCAGCCAAACAGCCCCCCTCTCCCACTTAAAGGTGCAGGGTGGTCAGTATCATATGTCCCTATCCTTTACCCTCTCTTTCTTCTCATAAAACATACAATAGTTTGAAACAAGAAGGTTGAAATCACAGTGCTGCTGCATTTAGGTTTATTTTGATCAAGGACATGAAACAATGAACAATGCATGAATTTACAGTAACCTTGTAGTCTTGTAAATATGTAGTTAGTAGAAAAGAGATAGTAGGGAAGTAAGCAATGTGAAACAGACAGCATATGTGTGATGCATGAACAGCTCATGATCTGTGTAAAAAGGAGTTTCCAGAAACTAATGAACCAGTTGTAGAGTTTGATATGATGCAGAATAAAGGCCACATGTGGCAGTCTGTTTTAAAATGTGTATATAAGCTAATTGATAATTCTGTGCTTTGGATGCATGGTATATTCTGTACCCACCCTCTACATATGACTCTAACCAGTTTCATGTTGTTTAATTGTATGCCAATAAAGAAACTTTACTAATGAGGTCAAAGTCGAGCTGAGTTTTTGGGAACTGACTATATAAGATTTCAAAGGCAACTGAGTGAATAAGATCTCGGAAACCACCCCAACATACTCCTAAGTTAATAAAGTCTCAGAAGCTACCCTAACACTCCAATTACAATGATTTTGGATTCTTTCCCCTTCATCCACCTCTGAAAACTGATGTCACTTTACACCTTCATTATACCTTCTATGAAACAGCAGAGACATCAGACACCAAGGACAGATCCTCAGCTGGCGTAAATCAGTGTAACTCTAAGGAAGTCAATGGAGCTACGCTAATTTATACCGATAGAAGACCTGACCCTAAAATTATTACTTATATAGTTTGCCTTATCACAACTAGCCTCTGATGTAGGAATCCTGAAGCCATTCTTAAATCCAGTTTCTTCTCACCTCATAAATACTTAGCCACTGCTAAACTTATTATTGAAAAGTTAAAAATCAGAAAAGCAAACTTTTTGAAACTATGTTTTAATCATATCTCTGCTTTTAGGTACTTTGCCTTAACACACTGTTAAGCATAGTATTGTACTATACAGCAGATGTTAAAGACCATATAAAATTGTCAGTAGTCAATGACTGATGACCCTCTTTCCTATTTCAAAATAAACGCTGATGATTTATATAGTTTGGACATTGAAAGCATCATATTAAATCTAAACAGTTGATCCATTTTTTAATGATTTCTGTATGCAATGTATTATGTATGTTTTATATTCTTTTGTGTAAAAGGCCCTGGTGTACAAGAAGTGTTTAGAGTTATGAGTGCTCTACCCCGTCCATATGGTAAGTTTGCTCTGTGTGTAAAGACTTACCTTTTTCCACAGGTCCATATGGCAAGCTTAGGTTAGCCAGAGCCCTCTAGCCTCCACAGGGGCCATACGGCAAAGAGAGCTCAGTGAACACTCATTTACCTTGTATTAATGTTTTATCTCTCTCTCTCAGCCCCTGAAAATGGGTTAGCCACATAATCGATACTTTTGTGACAATGTGCTATGAGATGTGGATTCTGATATTCCATTTTTATTAAAAACAGAAAACTCAAATGAATAATTTATCAAATTATTTTATAAACTCATTTGATAGTTTGAGATACTTTGGCAGAATATTATTTAATTTCCTAACCGGCCGGTGGACATTAATAAATGTGACAGTCTTGTTTTGTTAGAACTTATACCATTTTAAATACATAGATCCAGACCCCCTGGATCATCCCATCTGTAGAGAGTACGCACATCAGTGGATACTGGAAAAAACTGATTTATGTTTATTTTTGAACTCCTCTTATACTGATTCTGCTCTGAGCAGGCCAGTTCCTCCTTGCCATGTTAGAGCAACCTGACAGCTTCTCTAATTTATTCTAGGCTCTTATGGTAACAGTAAGCCAAAAATATACCCAAGGATCAGTGTAGCCAATGGTGCTGGAACACTTTTTACAGTGGGGGTGTTGAAAGCCAGTGGTCCCCAAACATTTTACTTCGCACTTCCCTTGCCCCTGTCCATGCCCCCTCTCCCTAGAGCTGGGGCCAGGACTGGGCCATGGCTCTGAGAGAGAGGGGGGATGCAGACAGGGGTAAAGGTGGTGCAAAGTAAAAAGTTTGGGGACACAGCTGGGGCCAGGAGCAGAGCTCTGGGCACGGGTCCTGCAGCTGGGACCCTGGACGTGGGGCTGGGAGCAGAGCCCCAAGTGCGAGGCAAGAGCCACCAGAACTCCTGGTGTGGGGAGGGGAGCAGAGCCCTGGATGCAGGGCTAGCGGTAGCCAGGACCCCAAGTGCGGGACCGGGACCAGAGCCCCGGATGTGGGCCAGCAGCACTAGGACTCTGGGCGTGGGGTTGGCAGCCGGGACCCTGCAAAAAAACGCAGCACACCACTTCACCCTTAGTTCCTGTGCCTATAGGTGTAACACAGGAGTATCCAGGCTACATCCTATTTCTTCCAACCACAACTTTACCAACAGGGAAGATGAATGGTTGAAGAGCCCCTGTATTGAGTTCTATCAGGGTATCATCCTTGCCCTGGCTTAATCTTCCCTAGACCAACGAAACAGCTGTTGGGCTAGATTATAAAAGGTGTATGGAGCAAAGGGGCTATATTGAACTGGAAGATCTAGGCCACAGACTTCAAGTCAGCCAAAAGGGGGAAAAAAGATGATTGTTAATCTAAATTATAATCCATATTATAGTAATTCCTCTAAAATTAATTCACTGTTATAGAATTTACAAGTAAACCCAAAGCTTTGTTTTTATTTTAAAGTAATTTAGGAGCCCTTAGCACTTTCGTTACAGATAGTATTTGTACAGGAAAGATGGAAGCAATTTGTAACACCACATTTATGGAAGTGTTATTGCAAGTGCAAGCTATCACCTTGTAGAAGATTTTTGATATATAACTATATATTATTTGAAACTCAGAATATGGGAGTATGTAATCATTTTAATAAATTATTTTAATGTGTAAGATTTATATTATCTGAATTTTCATCTTGTTTTCTACAGCATCGGTTTATCCAATAAAACTTCTAAATTGTCAAATGAATATTCAGGCAGCTAAAAGAACCGTCAGTGTTAATAACAAATAACACAAATAATTCAAAGTAAACATACAAACAGGTGTTCTAATTATTTACTTTCATAATTAGCCTTTATGTTTGATCCTGCAAACACAAACTAACAGTTGTAGTGTTTACTACCATGAATATTCCCACCGATTTCAAAGGATTATTTACAGTAGGAAGTAATACACTCAGCTATGTGTATTTTAAGGATATGGCCTCTAAATTGTTTATTTTTTTTAAGTTTTAGTTTAAAATAAACAGGAAAGGGCCATCTGAGCCAACACAACATCACCGCCATGTTCAGAAATCTTAATTCCACCTTCCTGCTTTTTGAACATGAGATGGATCCTGTTCCCACTGAAATCAATGATAAAATTTCTGTTGACTTCAGTGGTTATAGATCAGGCCCCAGAATTTCTCACTTGTATCCTCCCTAAAAGTAAATCAGAGTAAGTATCTCTGGAACTCATGTATCCTCCTTGCTTCAATTGCTTTTTCCTGGTGGTTTACTCAACATGTTTATTACCCTTTGTGTGAAACAGTTCTGCCTCTCTTCCCTATTTAATCCTAGTTTCTAATTTACAGATTTTGTCTCTTCATTTTTGACAGTGATTTGTTTCGCTACATAGTTATTCATAGGAATACACATAAATAGCTCACTGTACAAACTATGGATTTTATTGAACACGTGCTTGGAGAGAGACTAAATGATTTGGAACAGAAGAAAAAGCAGTAATATTTAAAAAATAAAATGCCTTTTTTTTTTTTAGGTTTTCCACCAGTAAACAGAAAGACTTATAGTGGACTTTATTGTGTAATAAGTAATAGGTTTTTGACCAGTAAATAGAAAGAACTTAGTTAAGATGTTATAAGTAATGGGTTTTGTCATAAGTCTATCATACTGTATCATAATGTAATAAGCAATCATAATGTCTAAAGTAATAGGTTATTACAAAATTTAACTAAATTACGAAGAAAATATTATGAACTATGACATCTAACTGTAGTGTCATATACTTTAACATATTCTTATACAAATTTAAAAAAAAATAATTGTATGCAATTATGCATCTTACTGTCTAATAAGCAATCATAATGTCTAAAATAATAGGTTATTACAAAACTTAACTAAATTATGAAGAAAATATTATGAACTATGGCATCTTACTGTAGTGTCATATACTTTAACATATTCTTATACAAATTTTAAAAAAATAATTGTATGCATTGCACATTTTCAATGAGTCAGCAGTTTTCTATTTTGGGATAACATGTTCAAATTAACAGAACATCTTAACTAAATTCTTTCTGTATATAAAGAAGGAAAATATATGAACCTGAGTTCATAAATAATGTTCACTGTGATTTTGTTAAAGTTTAGAGGTGTAGATTTGTATTTGAAATCCCCTGAAGGTTACAGGGTGAAACCTTCCAACAATATCTCCAAGTCTTCAGGGACCAAATCCCATTATGTGGAGTTCAGTGAACGGGGTAAACACTACCATAAAGAAATACAAATTGCACATATTTCCCATTTAGCCAGTGTCACAAAAGTTCACCATTTAGAATTCTAACCAGTTAGGACTTATTCTTGGAGGTCAAGTACCTTGTGAACCTTGTCATCTCACCGATGACATCATTTACAATCCATCAGGTTTTTCAGGAGCATACTTGCCATCTGCTCAGTACTCTATAATAACTTATTAGACATATTCACTGGGTAACAATCTGTACAATGGCACTGTTATCTTAATGCTGGCACATACAAAAATAACAGCCATCGTTTCTCTGTCACAGCACAATTATTCTATCCTCCAACTTTAAAAGAGAAGTTATTTGGATATTTAAACATATTTTTGTCAGAAACATATTTTAACTAAGAATTTACAAAAGAAGGCGACGTCACAAAATATTAATTCCATTTTGCTTAATGTTTCTATATAACCTGAGATTTTCTGAAGTCACATAAGTTCCTTCGGTGAAAAAATAACTAATTAAATAAATAAATAAATAAATTGTGATCCCGTGGAAGATAGAAACATAGCAGTGATATCAAATTTAATATTTGCAAACATATTTTACTTTCTAAAAATAAAAAAAATAATATTATTTCTCTTCCAGTCCTAAATAACTGCAACCTCTTTTCTTTATGATAGCATCTAATTACTTGAAGGAAAATAATAATACATCCAGAGAACTTATATATGCTAAAATTTAATAATAGGACCTTTTGAAAACCAGACAGTGTAAATGATCATGGACATATATAATATATATATATATATATATTAGCAGCTTTCTCAAAGCTATGCAGATTTAGCACAGCTGCTGTCACAGTACTTAGGACTTAATAAAGTTCACTAGAACACTCCCTGTGTATCCTCTTGAACTCAAAAAAATATTTTCATAAAAAAGGGCAGTATTTATTTTGCATTACACAGCATTCATCCTCTGTTCCTTCCTTTGGCTTGTCATTTATTCCAGCTTACACTGTGATCAACATTGTACTAAAATAAAGTCAAGTACAACAGCCGCTCTCTGCCCATCAAAACTCACAGACGTCTGCCAAGCACTTGTAACAGCTGGTGTTACATTAATTAGTTTAAACTATTTATTTCATCCATCTCCAGAGCAGATTGAGCAAAAACATTAGAGATTATTCTAGCATCTGTAAGTGCCCTGCAAACATTAACCAACCAAAGTTAGAATATTAGTCGTTAACTTATAATATATGTGATTTAAGACTGTATCATCATTGTAAATAATAATAAAAAATTCCACAACCAACCGTAGCCACAGTATGTTTTATTGACTGTCTTTTTACAAATCTAAGTTTTAAACTTATTAGTCTTTTGTGTCCACAAAGATTTTTTTTTTAATTATTACTAGAAAGCCATAATAACTCCTGGTAGCATGGGTCATTAAGCAATATATGACAGGGACTGGGTGGCTCAGTGGATTAGTCACAGGTTTTATGTCCACTGTTGGAATCCAGTTCTAATGACAGTGGTCAAAACAGCCTTATCAAATGGCTGCAAAAATCTCAATTAAAATTACTTCAGTGGCCTCAACTAAGTTGTTAATGGATGACCCCATAAATCTTAATGCTATTGACAGAGTTCTTACAACTATATTTCGATGTTTCCTTTAGAAAGCTGAGTGAGCAGTACAAAGACTTTGTTCAATAAAGGCCCTGATCCTTCATTCCCTACTCAGATGGCTCTCTAGCTGAAGTCAATGGGAGTTTTCCACAAAGAGAGGATGGTAGGATTGGGCCCATAGCCAGTGTCAACAGGCTTATGCCTCCATAAAAAAATAAAAAGCTTCTCATAGGTCAAGTAAATGCATCTGTTTACTGTAAGAATACTTATTATTTAGCACCTAAGAGCCCCAGCTAAGATCAGGGCCTTGTACAAATTCATAAGAAGAGACAATCCCTCCCCACAAAAGTTTCCACTCTAAATAAAAGAGACAGACAAAGGGAAACAGAGGCACAAAGAGGTGAAGTAACTTGCCCGAAGTCACCCAGCAGGCCAGCAACAAACTCAGCCATAGACCCAATTTCTAGCCTGCTAGTCCAGAGACCCTGGCTCACATGGCCTCTCAATACAACACCATTTTAGAACTCTGATGACTTATTCATAGAAAAAATGTAGTCAGCCAGGTTAACTAATATATGTTGATTGTGAGAATAAGACTATTCATATAAAAATCCTCTCACGCTTGATTGGCATTAATATGAGTTTATTTTTGTTATACCATAGGAATATGTAATAGTAATCATGCAATATAGTTGATTGAATTTAGCACAATATTTAATTAACTGAAGCTAATCCCCCCTCAAAGAAAAAACTTAGTCAGTCAGAGACTCTGAAATGCTATGCTGCTGTCAGAACACACAGTAGTAAACTTTGAGACCAAATGAATTAAAAGTTTCTCTTTACATTTCTGAATCCTACAGCTGAGGATGAAACACAACCTTATAGGTCCCTACTCCTCCAAATTGTTGATTCCCTTTAACTCTCACTGGCTTGCGATTGCTTGTCATGGCCTGTCAAGGGTGAGCGTGAATAACTGAAAGTGACAGCAAAATATCAAGGATTTTCATTTTCAGACCTGTACCAACTCCAATACATAAGACTCTTTCTCTTTGCTCAATTTACTCAACATAATGTTTGACATTAAAGAGGCTTACTACATCTTTTCCACCCACCCCACAGTGGCTTCCCTGAGTTATTCCTCCAGCCAGAAAGGGAAGCAAGCAGCTATTGCCAAAGTTGCTCCAGACCATGGAACCGAAAGTGCCAAAGCACACACAAGAGTGGCCTTCGCAAACTATACTAATAGATTGTTTTCATGCTCACTCTTTATTGGCCTTCACAGAGAGCAAGAGCCACAGACTCTTTTCCATTCTTAATTCACACAATTTATAGCATGCTACATCTGCCACGTATCCGGAGGCTTGAATTGGTACTGCTGCTTGATTGGAAGGGGGGTGGGAGAGTGCGGGTTGGGTTTTTTTAGCATTAGGAGTGTTATTATGATAATTCATCATATTCTGTGTTTTCAAGAGACATCATAAGAATGTTTTTGTTATTAGGTGGGGGTTAATACTCCAAATTTCTATTATTCTCGGCAGAAATAATAGCTTAACCAGGTACACCTCAACCTATGCTATTATCTCGCAACTGAAAGGAACATGTTGAACATTGCCAGAGGATATTGAACCTCCAATTGCTTGGCTCAAATGTAGTAAATGATTCATAAAAGTCAAACTGTTTTATTCAATATTCTTAAGCCAACATTTCTGTATTATACATATGCTACTACATCAAACATACACACCTACAGCCAGAGGCTGCTTTCATTTACACCCCTGCAAAGCCCCATTAATGTGTGTGGTTGTAGAGGTGTAAACAAGGGCAGAGTCTGGTCCCTAACCTACAGAGCCTGCTCTATCAGCCAACTTACTCTTCAAACTCAAGTAATAAAATCCATTGGAAATCCTCTATCTATAAATGCCCCTTCCTCTACACACACAATTTTTTAGCTTCCAAGAAAAAAATCTCAAGAGAGTCACATACATTCAACAGGAAAGCGTTAACATGTTCCCAGGTCAATATTCCGTTTTACCTTTTCTATATTTAGTTTAAATGTCTATACCACTTATCATTTAAACAGTTAATTGTACTAAGGTTCCTGGCCAACTTATGATTCGTTTCCTCTATTTTTTCCCTGTGAAATTCCTCTTTATGCAATAGGAAAGTTAATTGTTAAACTTTGTGACAGAACCTTTTGTTCTTTCAGCAGTCACTTTGCTTGTCTCTCCTACTGTAAGGACACCAAATCCTAAAAGCTGGCAAGAATGCATATGTTTATTTCACCATTGCTCTGCAATTACTGAATGCCACTTAATTATAGCAACAGATGCTCGAGTGTAGGAACCAGAAAAATCAAACGCCTCATTTCCAGGTTATTTTTTTCCATTGCTTCTGCCAACAGCAGATGTGTGAGCCCCTTGTGCTCTGGCGTAAATACTTATCAAATCCTAACAGGTCACCTATGTCACAAACAACATTTCAGATGCAACTGTTTCACCTGATAATAGGCTCTGAAAATAAAACCGTGAGCTGTAAATACAATGTATTCGGAATGAAATGCCATAATGTGAAATTGCTTTTTCTCCAGCTACAACAGAAGTCCTTGACAGTTTTTGGCAGTGATAAATCACCCTCCCATTAATTGTCTCCTCTCTCATTGTGAGGTGAGCCGCTAAAAGGGGCAGTCAACAAAAATGACTTAAAGGACAAATTTTGGCAAAAAGACAATGAAGAAATCTGTCATTGCTCAGCCTCCAGTACACTGTCATGGAACAATCAAAATATATGTAGCTGAAGTATTTATGTCTTTGTTAGAAAGGTTGTAGGATGATAAGTTTATAGTTAAAACAGGGGACCTAGAGATACTCAGGTTGTAGGACCTTGAGTCACCACTTCCCCTTGCATTTTTTAAAATTTCATGCAAGTGCTATTAGTGCTTTAATTTATGCAATATTTGGTTGTCTAATCAACCTTCTGTTCGGGGGCCAAGAGAAAACAAAAGGCCACTGTGCATGCCTGGTGCAAGTTACAATAACCTATGGGCCGAGTCCTGAAAGCTGCCCCGCACCCTCCATTTCCATTGACATTTGTAGCAGCTAGGACATACGGGATCAGAATCTTAAATTCCATGGACTAGATCACTCTTCCCATTGTAAAATCCGCTGGGGTGGCTCAGCGGGAGGTAGTCTCCCTGAGATCCCCTTCAGAGTTTCCAGAATGGGAGACACAGTGTTTGCCTCCTATAGAACAAGCAGTATGGCCAGTCCCCAAGCCTGGAGAATCCCTACAGATCCTGAAGATTCCAGGAAAACAGCAGGATGCCCTATACCACTGCATCAGCACACCCCAACTCTCCCAGCATGGCTCTGTTGGAGCTGTGTTGTCAGAGATTCCCTCCTGCTTTGTGGACCCATGAAGGGAGACCTCCACTGCAAAGGGAACTTCATAAGAAACATAATTCAGACCCACATTGTAGTCTTTCTTTCCTTGAAAAGTGCAACGTGCACGGAGTCTGGGATGATGTACATCATTATCACTCCCCTTCTCCTAACCAGCCTCACCCTCCATGGCATCCAGGGGGCAAACAGTGTCATAGAGGCAGCTAAACCTTTCTTCTGTGTAGGAGGGGAAGATCTGTGTGCACAGGGTGTCTGCCACACACATATCTTGTGGGGGCATGTTCATCCCTTTACAAACAAAGCAGCATGTTGCTTCGTAAAATCTTTTTTAGTATGTTGCAGCTGTGAACTGAAAATATTCAGTGAGGGTTTTTTTTAATTCCTGTTTACCAGTCAGTAGACAGTTGAAATTTACCCTAAAGAGGGTAAGAAAGTGTTTCATTACTAACGTGCCTGTCAAGGCCATCATTCCATGGTTGATTTTATATTTATGTTTAGTAAGAAAATTACCATAGAAATATAAATTAGACACATCAGGTATTTAAACTGAACAAAGCACTAGAAAATATACTGTAGTGAGCAATCACTGCACCAGAGGGAGATGGACTAGATGACCTAATATGTCTTTCCCATCTCTGACTTCCACAATTCTACATTAACTTAGAATGATTAATACTCCATTCCTCTTGCTGCTCCGCACGGTGTCTTTCTGCTTCCTGAGAGAGCGGGAGTAATAACAGCAGACTGTAAGGAAGTACTGCAGGGGCTTCTTCCCCAACATAGCTGAGATTGAGGGAATCCACTCAGTTGTCTAGTGCCTAATTGCCATGGCATGAAGAAGGCTGGCCAGTCTGCTTCCCTCCACCCACCACCTCACTCCTAAATAACTACTAAGACCTCGGGTTTAACACTGGTAGGTACCAAGGGTAAAAAATGGTTTATTAACATAGTTATCACACATTCTTCTCTGTTTACATATACAGACAGTACTTGTATTATAACATGATTGATCCATATCTACGTTTCACAATTATGTTTAAATCTGGATGCATTTGTAGATAAAACTGGGTTTAACAATGTAAGTGAAAGGAGCATATACTTTATCCCTAGCACTGGAACACCAAATGACCACACCTTACCTTTACCCAGCGGGGAGGGAAGGGGTGTTGTCTGGCTTGCTGAGGGAGAGGGAACAACACTTTACGGGTGGGGAGTGAGGCTCAGAAGCTGCTGCAAAAGGGGGAGTGGGTCACTGTGGCAAAACTCACTCACCCCAAAGGACCGGAAGGGCCGGGAAGTTGAAAAGGGGCAAGCACGGAAGGAGATGTCCCTTTTCCCTGGACCATGTGGAGCAGCACCCACCACCTCCCACCCCTGAACATGCCAAAATACCAGGTTTGTTGAGGACCTGCTCTGGGCATTGCGCTAGCCGTTCCTTTCTAGGTGGGCTCTGGAAGAAATTTTTCCCTCACCAGCAGATTGGCCTATATGGAGTGCTTTTTTTGTTTTTTTTTTTACTTTCTCCATAGCAGGTTCAGGGAGGGCTTTGTTATGGTGAGTAGAGAAGGGTGTTAGGTTATGATGTTGCAACTCATTGAGTAAGTATGGGGCAGATGGCCAATGCAGGTACTCCATAGGGAGGGGGTACAGTGACTGGATAAATGGCGTGGTAAAGGAGGTGTTGGTTAAAGAAGCAGAACAGGGGAGGAGGGTGAGAGTTTGGGGCTCCTATGACTGGTATGGCAAGGAGCCAACCCCCTTTCTTATAGTCCACCTTAACCCTCATTCAGGGAAGGTGGAAGGATGGTAAGTTCCCAGCAACAGTTTGGCTGGGGGATCTGGAAGGAAAATGTGTGTGGGGGGGGGCTGGTGTAAATGCCTGGGTAGATATTGAATGAACATGGGGTTATCTGCACTGTTATCTGCTGGGTAGTCCTGGACATTTAATAATAAAGTTGTGGCCTGATTAAAACCATATTAAGTGTCTCCTCTCCTTCGTTCAGTATAGCTGGACAACAGTAATATGCCATGGAACATCCATCAAACCAACTTCATCAATAAGTCCCTATCAGCCTGGTTCTACAGTCCTAATGTAAAAACCCCTCCAGTCAGGGGTTTTGTCTAAGGCACTTAAAGTGTGAATGACTGGGATCCTTGTCTGTAATTATACTGACATCAATTTTAAAAAGTATACTTCAAAATTCACTTGGTATGAATATGCTGTTTTTTGCCAGGAAAATACATAGCAGAAGCATGCACAACTGGTGTTTTAGATTGACAAAAGCACAGCAACAAGTGATTTGTATATACATGTGTCATATTATAAATCAGTGAAAAGCAAGAAACAGAAAGGAGCAATTTTAAGTAGCAGCACTGCCTTCCAAAAGACTGTCTAATCAACTGAGGAGAAAACTGAAAAATTTGAAAAATACCTGATTGTGCGCTTATTCGTCATTGAATCACAAGTGATTCATATTTTGATAAATGTACTCTGTGTACTTAAAAAGTCTCTTGAATGGCAGAAATGCAAAAGAAATGAAGGGATTGAAGTTTTTTGTTTCCTTTTTTGGTGATGAGCCAGTTTGAGAGCTTACTGTGAGCATATGGAGATAGCATATTTGCAAGTCCATCTCTGGAGGATTGCAAAAGGCCCTTAGCTTGTGAAAAACAGCAATGTTATTTTTTTTAACGTTCCCTATATTTAGAGATTAAATCGCTCACTGCACAAACCCATTTGGAACAGGCGAGAAGGTGAAAAGGATAATCAGTACAGTCACTGGTCCGTGTTTCCTAAACGCTTTTGAAAACATTACTGTGCGCAGGCATAAAATTAGCGGCAGGACCTTAAAAAGGCTGGCATTTAGCATGACTTTTTGGAAAGTGACACCCTCATTTTTTTCTTGTAGGATATCATTAAATTTCAATCGCCCTATGGCAGTGCCTTTCCATTAATAACCAATTCACTGTGTCACTTTGGCTCTCCTTTGAAATAATGAGCCTTTGCTTCGCTTTAATAAATTTAAACATATTCTCAAGGCCAGGGAAGATAGGAAACCGCAGATGGGCTGAGAAAAACACGATTCATAAATCCTTAACTGCCTGAAATCGTTGAGAGCAAAACAAAGTAACACTCGTAAAATATTAAACAATCCCAGCTGTATGAGTGAAGCTTCATTAACAAAAATGGACTATTTACTGCCTTCAACAGAGCCTGTGGGTGGAAAGATTCAAAGAAATCTTCTTTAGAAAAACACTATCATTCTCATTTTTATTCTTTAACCAACTGATGTCACTTATTTTGCTATTACATATGCAGAAACATTTTTGCAGAAAATTAATAACATTCTTATAATGTTAAAGGCCACTTCTGCACTAAAGCATTCTTTTGTCAAAGTACATAAGAGAAAGAAAACAAGGAAACTCAGCAGATATTGAAGTCTTGCAGTCTTTCTGTGCCATCAGAAGTTAAACATGACAAACTTTATTTAAATCACCAGGGACTTCTCTAGCACTGTAAGGTAAACATAGCAATATGAATAATGGCAGAGAAATCACGCAATGCCGATTGCTTTTGTTAGAAAGACTCAGTAATTTACTCTAAAATGTTCCAATTTTTCTTTGCAGCAACTCTTATTAGTATGCAGTTTAAATTGTTTGTATTCTTGCTTAATACACAGAGGAACAAATTCTTGCTTCAGCCATTCATATTTACTTAAGAAAAACTCCCACTGATCTAAATTCAACAGGAATTTAGCTTGATTAAAGAATGCACAATTGGAACCTTAGTCTTTAAATATACAGAGCTGGATTCCTCAATGCATCAAGTTAATTTTGAAGTACATAACATAGAGGAGTTGGTGTTCTGGATTCAAGAATTATCCCTCTGTAGGGGAAATCCTTTTGTAAGCTTTGCTAAAAAGTAGTCTACAAATATTAAGGCTTATTCAATAATACAATTTCAGGAGATCAGAAAGTCAGCTCTGGGGATAGCCCATAAAATTTCAAGATGTTCACAGCAAGGATGATACATTTCTTAGTGTCATGGAGCTTTTTTAAAGTAGGGATTGCTCCTGGTTATATACAAGTTTGAACAAGAATAGAGATCAGTGTCAGCCTGTTAAATGCTAAGACCCTAGAAGCTGCAACCTTAAAGACAAGCTGACAACTGAATGGACAGAATGTCAATACTTCTAAACATTTCAAAGTTAAAAATATTGCTTTTTACAATCTGTCATATTTAATGCAAGAAACGAATTTGCTGTCAGCCATTTTGCCTTTATTTCAGTGAAGAGCATAAATATGGAGTATAGCACAAATATATGATATCTTTGAAAAAGGGAGCAATATACAGTTTGAGCCTATCTGTAAACTGTGAAAAGCCTAATTAGCCATACAGTTCTAGTAAATGCTAAAAATGTTTCATCTATGTCAGTATATTTCACTCATCTGTAAAAATAATTGAAATTGAAAACAATTTTTAAAACTTAGGAGGTATTTTGAATACAACTGGTGGCATTAACTTTTTGTGGGCCAAATCCTGAGTAAGTACTGAGTACTCACAGCTTCCACTGACCTCAGTGGGAGTTGCAGATGCTGACCATCTCCCACTGTTTGCCCCCTTGTGACCGTTAGAAGTGTTTGGGTATGCCTTCACTGCAGTTAACTCAAGTGGTCAGCTCCAGAGTTGAGCACCTGGGTTGGCCTAGCCTAAGTTCATACTCAACCAGACCGGAGTTACTGTCTCCCTACTGGCATTGCATTTCCCCTGTGTATTGCTAGGACTTCTATGGGTATATTCCATGGTTCTTTGGTCTACCATAAGCAGAGCTGCTCTATGACTATTTCCAGTGAAATGCAGAAGAACTTTTCTGTTTTTCTTGAGCACATGGGGGAAACTGTGGGAAAACATTGGAGGACTATCAGCACTTTAGTATTTTAGCCAGTATACTCCCAGCAAAGTTGGGGGGAGGGGTTACAACCTGAATAAAAGTAGCACCCAGGCTTTTAGCCTATAGCACCAGATAAAACAGCTAGCCCAGGTTGAAAGAACAACTAAATGCAGGCTTTGCCTTTCTTCTTCCCCCAGGGGTGATCAACTCCCACTCCACCCCAGGCCCCACCCCTGCTCCCCTCATCCCCCAAACCCCCACCCTCGCCACTTCTTCCCACCTCTGCTGTGGCCCCCACCCTGCCCCTTTCCGCACAGTTCCGCCCCCTCCCCCTGTGTCTCTTGCATGCCACAGAACAGCTGATTGTGGTGGGTGGGAGGAGCTGGGACGGAGGGCTAGGAGTTGATTGACGGGGCCACCTGTGGGTGGGAGGTACTGTGTGGGGGGAAACTGGCTGCTGGTGGCTGCTAAGCACTCCCTAATTTTTTTTCATGGGTGCTCCAGCCTTGGAGCACCCACGGAGTCAGCGCCTATACAACTAAACTCCAGCCAGAGGTTTGTAGGTGTGGACAGGAGAGGAGTCAGGGGCAACACCCTAACAAGAGCCCAGGTTAACTCTTTGGTGAAGATATACCATTTAGGTGTATTTCCCTTTCATATCTCTAAACTTCAAGCTTTATTGACCCTCTACTAAATGGAATGGCAATGCACATTTTTGTCCTTCCACAATAAGAAACAATTATAAAGAAAAAAATCTAATATTTTAGAACATTTAAAAAAAATGAAATGAAAGAAGATAGACTATCAAAGCTTAGGACTCTTTATTTAGTGGACATTTACAAACTGAAGAACAAATGCCCCTTATTTATATATAGATTCATTTTAAAATGTCTAGTGCAAAAACAGATTTCCCATCTTGAAACATAAAATAAAAAGACAGGTGCAGGACAGATTTTCTGTTATATGATCTCATTTTTTAAAAAAAAAAATATTGGTAAATAGTTAGTGATTGTGAATGTAAGTCTTACAAACTAATCTCTAGGGAATAAATACACCACCAACAATAGCAAAGAATGCTTCCTCCCATTTTTCTCATCAATGTGCTTGCCCTGGAGGGACCACTTCTAGGATCAGGAGGACATTTCAGTCTCTGCCCATTCACTATGTGGTCCCTCTGTTGAGAATGCCAGTTACCATCAATTATTGTGAAGTGGATACCAGTCTACTGGCAACTAGACTGAGATCTCCAAGTTCATTTCTTACAAATCATCAAGAAGTCAGAGGTTAACTACTTTTTGTAACTTTCAGCTTGTGGTAGATTTGATCTGGCTACCTAAAATTGAAAAAGCCCTGTGCTCCATTGCTAGTCACAGGCACTTCAAGGTTTTGAGAGAACCAAAAGAATTTAGACCAGCATAAAAATACCACATTAATTCAGCAGTTAAATGGCTCTTTGAGAAGATTCACTGATTGCGGGGGGAGAGGGAGAAGCAGAGCTCTTTCTGAGCCCCCCTCCTTTTTGAGTCTATGTGCATTTCCCCTGAAAGTTTTTTTTTTCTCCAAACAGCCCTTTATCAGCTAATACATGAAACAATTGTAATGTGAGGCATGTGAGCAAAGTCTTTGCCACTGGGCCCTCATAAATCTTGCCAGTTCCCAGTGAACAACACCAAATATTTGCAGCTGAGGAACATTTGGTCTGGCTTAAATTAACATATCTCAGCAGTCAGAAGTCATTAAGCTTTGCCAGTGATTTGAAACCATTTTTCCATTTCAAAAGCGACAGTGGCTGTTACTTATTTTTCTGGATGAAGAAGGTGGTAAGGAACAAAAGCAACAAAATGAAAATAGAAGATATTAATGAAAAAAATAATGATAAAAGGGCTCTGAATTGCCTTTAGTAGATTTGTTATTAAAACTCTCTTTAAATTGAAGAGCACTTATGTATATGATCAAATAATAATTAAAAATGATACATATTAATTTCAGTGGCAAATTACGTGATTTAAAAGCTGTGAAAATGTATACTTATTTTCTTCCTTAATCCTTGTGAATATAGACACTATCAATTTTAAAAGCTGATGAAAGCTTTAAATGAAAAACAATAATTCAACCTTTTAAAATTAAAGGCTGCAAGTAGATTAAGCACTAGAGTTAAGAAATGTGCTGCTGTGGTCCACAGAGATCACATCTGATATTACTCCGTTCCGAAACAAGGGGCTGGGCAACCAGTTCAGGGCAATCCAAGGTTTACCAACAGAAAGGTTTGAAGTTTTAACTCAATTCACTGTATTGTAGGTGGAGCAGGGGTTCAGATTTCACAAACTGATACTTACATATTATCTATGTAGCATAATACTGCACTGCTGGATTGGTAAATAAAGTCACCAGTTGAGAAACTGAGAGGGCAACCCAGTGCATGTATTGTCAGAAAAAATATCCTGTCACACATGCAGTTGTTTACTGACCTGCAATTATCTAGCTCTGTGAAAAGCTGTGCATGCAAGGAATGGTTTGTTATGAACTCTGCAGTTTTCATTTGCCACTTTTCTAAAAAGCTGAACATTGCTGAAGGATTTTGCTAAATTGCATATAATCTGATTTTGATACGATTATAACTTGATTTATTCTGGGGGAATAGTTATGAATGTATAAAACCATTCAACTTAATACCAACCAAGTTCATTATAATTTCCCAAACTCAAAATTAATAAATTGATAAAGCTTTAATAAACTTGAATGTGTAATTCACACATTTCTTTTGAAAGATTTGAGCTCATAAACATCCAAGCTTATGAGGCATGGGCAAAGGAAACCTTCCACTTCAAAAGTTTTGTGAGATTTTCAAATCTTTTCATAGGTCTCTGCAGCATTAGTAAAACCAGCTTTATGAAAAGAATCCAGTTACTGTTGTTCTGAGTTAATCAGATTCACTTTCCAAGTACTTAAAGACAAAGACTTTGATAAAGAACACATTTATTTCTAACGGTGGTATGTCAAGGTTACCAGGATATGTAGGTAATGTATTCACTTACTAGCTTTTTACTTCTTTCAGTATATATTTAAAAAAAATCTTTTGAAAAGCTCTTCAGAATGCAAGTAGATTGCATTACAAGCACTACTTAAAAGGAATTAAGCAGTTCTTGGTGCTTTATCACATACAGACAGCAAACAGCATGGCATATGGATCCCAAAACAAAGAAAACAAGCTGAGAGTATTTGGCAATATGAAAGCATTAGAGCCAGTGTATTTTGTGTTCTTAGAAAAATGTATTTGTTTTACTTTTCCCACAAGGAAAAAAGTGTCCCATATTTATTTTATTCACTACCTTTCTTTAGGTCATGTTGCATTTGCAAAACAACTGAGGAAAGTGTTTATCACATTTCTTTTTACTAAACTACTGATAATGTTTATTTACTGATTTTGTGAAGGAATAAACCACCTCAGAAAGTTTACATCCACTCTTTTTCATTCTTCTGATATTTACTAAAACAGTGCTTTTCTCTCTTTCTCTTTGGGCCCAATACCACCTTGTTAAGGTCAATGGAGCCCCGCAAGTCTACCCCAACAAAGAATCTGGCCCTATATCTGTAGTCTCAAGCACCCAACACTACCAAAACCCGCAAATGCTGATTCCAAGTAAAGACCGGGGGATGGGAGGGAGAGAGAAACACCTCCAGATCTTTGGATTTGAAAGTCTGTAAAAAAACTAATGTAAATGAACTAGGGTGCCCCTAGCCTCTGTTTGCCAGAAGCTAGGATTGGGTGACAGAGCATGGATCACTTGATGATAATCTGTCTGTTCATTCTCCTGGGGTCACTTGTCATTGGCCACTGTCAGAGGACAGTATACTGGGCCTGATGGACCTTTGGTCTGACCCAGTATGGCCATTCTTGTGTTCTAACTCCCTGCCACCTACACTTGACATCCCCCTTTTCTGGATCTGATTCCTCATGATCCCAGTCAGGCTAGACTGACTGAAAAAGATGCTGCAGTTCAAGAATCAGAAGGGGAAGCAATATATCCCATCCTGTTTAAGAGTGAGAATATAAAAGGAACTCTCCTTGGGAAGTGGGGATATTGGTACAGAATCTCCTGACCATAGCAGCCCTAGAAAGTGACAAAACCTTGGCAAAACATGGTGTAGATTATTTTTTGTTGTTGTTCATATTTTGCCCAGCACTATTCTTGACAACTCATCAGCAAGTGATGGGGCAGGATGTCAGCACTGTTGAAAGGCCCTGTCATTGCTATAATCATTTTTGAAGTAGGGCTGCCAAGCCTCCAGGATTGGCCTGGAGTCTCCCGGAATCAGCATCAATCTCCTGGTGACTATTGAAAGCAATCTGGGAAATTTTAATAGGATACTTTAAGAAAATGACATCACGTCATGTTGGGGGAAAATAATCTCCTGGAATAGCTTCAGTCAGAGTTGGGTACCCTAGTTTGAAGGGTCCTCTTTTATTATCTTCTGGGTTTATGAGAGGAAAGAAAGGGGCACTAAGGGAAAAAGCCTTATAGTCTTCTCTCTGATTGAGCTCCGGGTTCTCAATGTCACTGAGGAAAAAACCAGTCCCATCATTCATTGTGTGGAGTAGTCTCCAATACCATACACTAACGTTTGATTTCCACAGACTACTTCTGGAAGCATAGCTCACCTTACTGATCACTCTCATTATAGTGTGTATGGTAACACCCATTGTTTCATGTTCTCTGTATATATAAAATCTCCCCACTGTATTTTCCACTGCATGCATCCAATGAAGTGAGCTGTAGCCCACAAAAGCATATGCTCAAATAATTCTGTTAGTCTCTAAGGTGCCACAAATACTCCTGTTCTTTTTGCGGACACAGACTAACACAGCTGCTACTCTGAATTCTGGGAGGAAGTGGCTCATGTGGCATTCCACAGCTGCTACCAAAGCAAAGTATTTCCTGTCTCTCCTCACTGTGTGAAATGGGGTCTGGCTACAAGGAAATTTGTATAGGTTGACAGGACCTATACAAAAATGTATAGGTTGACAGGACTTTACATGTCTTACTAAATATAGGTTTCAGAGTAACAGCCGTGTTAGTCTGTATTCGCAAAAAGAAAAGGAGTACTTGTGGCACCTTAGAGACTAACCAATTTATTTGAGCATGAGCTTTCGTGAGCTACAGCTCACTTCATCAGATACATACCGTGGAAACTGCAGCAGACTTTATATATACACAGAGAATATGAAACAATACCTCCTCCCACCCCACTGTCCTGCTGGTAATAGGACAGTGGGGTGGGAGGAGGTATTGTTTCATATTCTCTGTGTATATATAAAGTCTGCTGCAGTTTCCACGGTATGTATCTGATGAAGTGAGCTGTAGCTCACGAAAGCTCATGCTCAAATAAATTGGTTAGTCTCTAAGGTGCCACAAGTACTCCTTTTCTTTTTACTAAATATACTGTATTTATGTATATATGTCTCAAGCTACAGGTAAAGCATGAAAAGTTGTACGGTTTCATTACACATACTGAACTTCAAATACATCAAAGTATTGTTCTGTTTGTTTGTAATATAGTTCTTAATGCAGCAAGATTTAGATATGTTTCTATTTCTAGAATCCTAATAAACACCAAGCATAAAAAACAATCCTTGAGCTTCCTAGCTACAGAAAATATTTCATACGATTTATTATTGAATATGAATTTATTTAATGATAGAAATAAGCAGAGAAATAGAGGTTATGACTTTTTTTTAATCCCTTTAGAGACATCATAGCTATAACTTATGAGAAGACTAGTCTAGAGTGAATTGTGTCTCCATTATCACATGTGGGATAAATAAAATAATACTCTATTTAATAGACCTGACAATAGCTATTTAATTTACATCATGAGATTAATGCTACTTCTTTTAATATGAGCTTGGCAGAGCTGGAATTGGGAATAGTCAATATCTGAAATGTTCAAGCTTGAAAGAGAAAATATGGAAGTTCTGAGATTCGTAGCTCTTGTTCTCATTTTCGATGTCCTGTGGAGGAACTCTTTGTTTAGCTTTCAAGCATCTCAGCAGTAATATTTCCACCCGCCTCCCCCAGGAAAGAAAAGAGAGAAGGAAAGAGAAAAAATAACAGTGGTTAAATTCATGGTTTACAAGGTTGATGCTAGCTAAACAATGGTCAAAATCTGTAGTTCAACTTTGACGTTTACAATCTCTTTGGAGTTTTGCCATTTTAGATAGATGATAGTTGGTAGAGATAGTGCTTACAGAGTTCAGGCTTTTAAAATGTGTTACAAGGGGTGTTATTTTTTAAAAAGCCAAAACACTATGCGCAATAGCTCATTCGATTCAACAGAAGATTACAGCTGAAAATCTCTGAGAAGTAGAGGAGCAAATGAAGGAAAAGGCAGACTTGAAAAACTTAAACCACTTCTTACAAGACATTCCCCTCAGTTTTCTTATTTGGATGTCAACTATTTAAAATAGTTACTATGCCACTAAACCAATTTAGTGTCAACAGGAAATAAGTTAGACAATCTTTAATAAACATATAAAGCAACAGCTCTATGGCTAAAGTAGTTTAATTATGAAAAGCTTGATCCATTCATGCAGAAAAAGAAACCATGAGAACTTAAGGGGGACAAAGTGCCCGGTGAAGCAATGGGAACCCCAGTGTGAGTGCACACATTTTGGTCTGTGATAATGCATTAATTATACAAATTTTGCTAACTGACATTTAATTTGCCATTATTGATATTATATTTGTGGAGCCTTGTTTGTATAAAAAAAATCAGTTGAGCACTAACACAGATCAATGTTTCCTTTTGCTTTGCTAAGAATCCAACGTTAGACAGAATTACAAAAGTGAGAAAGAGGCACCAAGGAAATGATTTCTGCACCAACGCTAGCTCTTTATTACAGCATAACTTCAATGGGAGTTTTGTCTGTAAAAGGGCTGCAGCACTGAGTTTTCAGAATGTATGTGCCCTTCTACAAAACATTGCGGTGCACTGAAAAGCATGCATGATGAAATGAGATGCAAAGCAAATGAATAGAAGCTGCAATTCTTCTCTCACAATTGAGTAACTTCTGTGAGAATTGCTAAGGGATCAGAATTAGGTCCACTTCTTTTAAAGTTCCACTGTTAAGCCATTCTGTTCACTTTCTAACTCCTCTGTTACTGCTGTACATTTTCTCACATCCAGGAACAGTAAGGCAACTAGAAAAGGAAATAAAATACCACAAGCCAACAGAAGCAGCAACAGTTCAACTTATCTATCAGAACAATTATTCTTCTTGTTTTGCTTTTTATGATTTCAGAATTTTTCCTCAGATATACTGGAAATTTCTTTTAACCTTTCCTTTCGCTGTATCTGACCAGGAAGATATCAAGATTAGATTTTTTTTTTTAAGTGGCAAGAGGGTCATTCTGATTTCTGTGTGGTAGCTGTGTTAGTCTGTATCAGCAAAACGAATGAGGAGTACTTGTGGCACCTTAGAGACTAAAAAATTTATTAGGGCATAAGCTTTTGTGGGCTAAAACCCACTTCATCGGATGCATGCAGTGGAAAATACGGTAGGAAGATATATATATATATATATATATATATACACACACACACACACAGAGAACATGAAAAAATGGGGGTTGCCATACCAACTCTAATGAGACTCATCAATTAAGGTGGGCTATTATCAGCAGGAGAAAAAAAACACTTTTGTAGTGATAATCAGGATGGCCCATTTCAAACAGTTGACAAGAAGGTGTGAGTAATTCTGTTTCTTTTTGTTGAAAACCAAAATGCTATCTTACTATACTAGAGCAGCCATATACAGAGATGCAATACAGGAAATCTCCATTCCACTCCAGATTTTATATTACAAGAAAAAGACTAGATTAAAATGGTTAACAAGTCTCTCCCCCACATTTTTCAGAATAGCTCTAATTTAGATATGGAAATTCTTCAAATTTAAATCAACTACAGAAAAACTTGATTGATGCTATGTTAAATTTTGTTGAATGTTAAGTGGGTAGCCCAGACATATCTTCTACTGCTAATTAATATTCAATGCACCATTTAAAAAATCTTCCTGAATATTATATTAAAGGTTGATTTAATAATTAAAATATTATGTGTCATGACTACCTTACATCAGATATTAAATAATTTTTGTATCTGTATACAGTATATCTTAAAGGTGCACAGTACTGTGTATTTTCTATTAGTATTGTATATTTCCCAGGGCACCCACACACACATATACACACACACACACAAACAAACACAAAAGCCTGGTCAGGAAATTAGACATCTTATCTGTGGGCCTGCTAAATAAGGACCAATAACCTAGGTCTGCAGTACTCTGTGCGATAACTGCTTTTACAAAATGAAATTTTGACTTTTTCACAGCTTAGCTGCAAGTAGACACTATCAGTCGACCTGCATTTCTGTGCAATATGATGGGAAGTAAAAGATTTCAACATCTGACAGGAGAAAATGAACAGCTGATAAACAATCTTTGAAATGTTCTCTCACTGCAAGGCATACTTTTGATGATGATTTAAATTTTTATTATTTTTGACTTTCATGATGGGGCTGATGGTTGGCTAAACATACAATAACTGAAAGAACAAAAGAAAAAAAGGGCAAACCAAATAAAACAAAAACATACTCAGCATCATCCACTTTAAAAGCTCGAGTTCATTTTTGCCTTCATTTAAATATTTTGGTGAGCACAATTAGACAGTCAGTTTATCTTGAATTGGGTATCTGTCATTACGACTTTTTGAATCTGTGAAGTATCTATGAATTGCATCAAACAAAAAACAACAAAATAAAAGGATTATATTCCAATTTTGGTCCCAGTGCACAAAGAATGAACCAGTATTTATTTCTCCTGTGGGGTCCACTTTGATTGTTTAATGCCACAAGTCAATCAGGAATTGCAGCTGTGGCGAAAGAAAGGCATCAAAGAAAGAGCTTCCTGATCTCAACATGTAGTATGAGCGCTAGGGCTTTATCCCTTTCGAATTGTGAAAGAGTAGAGATTTTGAAACTTTATTAAAATGATGAATTTGTTACGCTGAATCAAGCAAATTAAATAAAAAGTAAGTAAACAAATACATTAAAAACCTCTGCTTAAGCATCCCTGTCAATGTTTGCTTATAAGCACTTGATGTTAACTCTTCAAGAACACAAAACACAAATGCAGTGGATGCAGATATAAAATTGTGTAGATCTAAAAATCCCTCTGTAAATGTACCAGTTAGAACCAAACATATTGTTCTCTGGGTTTTGTAACTATCTGTAATTAAAATTTTGTTCAATACAACATTGGGTTTCAGATGTAAGTTCCACTCCTGATTATCAGGAAATGAATATAATTGGCCAAATGCTGCATGGACTTACACTCTGTGCAACACCATTAAAGTCAATGCAAAGAGTGTTGGTGGAGAATGTGACTCCCAGAGATGGAGTGATGGAGTGAAGATAATATAAATACTAGAGATTACCACCCAAACTATCGTTACTGTTGGGACAACGGTGATGGTCTAACCTATGCCTGGCTCAGCATTTCTCTATGGTGTTTACACAGACAACTGTCTGTGAACAGTGCAGTTGACAGCTGATGCACAAACAAGAAAATTAAATGAACCTATAACTGAAATAACTGAGGAGTAGTGAAACTAAAGGTTGTTAGTCTTAATTACATAACAATTTTTCATTACAAGACAATACTTTCCCATTCAAATTGAAAAGCACTATACTTATCCAGATCCCTGGTGGGCATTATTTAAAAAAAAATTAAAAATGATGAATTAGAACTCACATTTTTAATATTTTTGAAAAAAAGGTTTTAAATGATGTATGCCCATAACTATACTGATTATGAGTTTGAGGGTTATTTCCATTTATTTTTACTTCAAAGGTAAATGATTAATACACTGCTTAATTGACCTAGCTCAACAGTTACAGTAGTTAAAATAAAAGGAGTACTTGTGGCACCTTAGAGACTAACCAATTTATTTGAGCATGAGCTTTCGTGAGCTACAGCTCACTTCATCAGATGCTGTAGCTCACGAAAGCTCATGCTCAGATAAATTGGTTAGTCTCTAAGGTGCCACAAGTACTCCTTTTCTTTTTGCAAAGACAGACTAACACGGCTGTTACTCTGAAACCAGTAGTTAAAATGTAACACTAAAACCCAGTAAGAACTGTAATGTTGCTATACAAAAGTTATTCACAAACTGAATTATCTATTCACAGATAAATAAATAAGTAAATCTATTCTATCTCCATGTAAATTTCACCTTGCATTGCCCTATCCCATACTAGTTGGTAGTTTTGAATAGAGAAATCTCATTCGGTTAGCACTTGGCAGATATGCTCCAAGCAACAACAGATACATTGGCAGGCTAGGATCTCACCAAGCCACCTACATGGATAAAGAAACAGATAGAGAAAGCTTCCAATGGGTAGAACTTTAAGTGGCAACCCTGGTTGACTGGCTTCCCCACCTATTTTCTTCCTGTATAACCATCAATAGGCCAGAATTGAGTATAACATTAATGTTCAAGTTTAAAATGGCAGTAGTCCCATAAGGAAGAGTAAACTGACACTGTGGTTTCTATTAAAACCTGGATGGAGGGTTGGAAAATGTGTCTATGTATCGGAGAACTTCAGTAGGAGAACCTCCATTATATGCACCCCTATATCTCCACAGAGAAAGGACACCAGGAATTTGCAGACTGGGTTGCGCTCCTTTTGGATATCAAACGCAAGGTAGACCTTCAATCCTAGACATGGTGTGATCACAGATATTGTGAATATCGGGTTAACATCATATATTTGTTAATCAAGTTGTGCCCTGACATCTTTTGCTGAAACAAATACAGTCCTTGTGTCTTTATGATCTATCACATTCCAGTATGAAATGCAAATGCTCTCCGAAAAATGCTTCTAAAAAATCTTAGGGCCAAATTTTTAAGTTCTCAGACAAAGCAACTGTACATACAAACTGAGTATGTGCAATTATCTTATTTGCATGCACAAACTGCTTGCATGGGCAAATGCAAGTTTTCATGGGTGCAACAGATGTGCATGCATTATGTGCATTTGTCCTGTTGTGTAAGCCTTTAAAAGCATATTCCTTAAAGTCCTAGGTTAAAGGAGTGTGATGGGCTGTATAGATCCCATCCAGAGGTTATTAGGAAAATAGTGTTAACACACACACTATGAATAAATGGGAAAAAATAGCTACATACGCTGAATGCAGGGATTGTCAAGGTAGCAGGGCTGTGGTGAATTTTAATATATGCCCAAAAATTCTACAAAGGAGATGGGGCTCTGGGAAGATGGGGTCGTCTAACACTGGGAGATAAGGAAAAATAGTGCAAGGAGGAAAAATAGTAGCTGAAAAATACCATTTTTAGAGGAACTTGGCTTCCAAACACTAGTTTTTATTATTTAACTTGTTTAGAAACCAGGTTGAACAAAGCTATCCTGAATTCTTAATTTAAATCCTTGATCGTGGCAATTGTGTCTGTTTAATTTACCTCCAAAAAGCATCAATCAGTTGACGTTCAAATTCATGAGTTTTGACCCCGTCAGTGGTGCAAGTACGGTGGTACTGTCCGGTACGCTGTACCAGTAAGATATTTATAGCTGGTACTCCAGACCAGAAAGACACAGGAGGAACAGAACATGGGGCTGCCGGGCGGCCCCACAGCAGCAGCTCCTCCAGTGCAGCTGTACTGCCCCCAGCCCTGTCTTTCAGCAGGGCTGTTGTACAGACCCCAGACAAGTCTCAGGAGACGCAGCTGCATGGAAGGGCTGGGGATGGGGCTCGGGGCAGTACAGCCACACTAGAGGAGCTCCTGGAGTTGGGCCTCCAACGCAGCGAGAGGAGGACAGAGCCCCCCACCCAGGTAATGTGGGATGGATCATGGGGAAGGGACAGGGAGAGTATGGGGGCTCCAGGCTAGAAGGGGGGCAGGGAAGATTCACATGGGGGGTCATGTGGGGAGGTCACGTGGCCTCCCTTTAACTGATCCCCCCTGTTGTGTCTCTCCCATGAGTGCAGCGTACTGGTGAGAAATAAATTCTACTTGAACCACTGTACCCTGTCCACAAGTTATCTAATCTTTCACTATAGTGCAATGGACAGGACTGGGAACATCTCATATTTGCAGACTCCCATAGGTGTCTTCCATGTAGATGATCAATAGTACATAGTTTTATCTGATAAGACGTATTCAGAGTACTGTAGTGTGTCCAGAAGGGAAAACTTCCCTGAGTGTCTAGACCTGTCTTCTATTACACTCTTACTTCTGGAAGCAGATGAGATTGAAAGGGTGGGGATGGGGCATTTTCAGGAATGACAAATCACCAAGATGTAATCCCTCACTAGGTCAGAAGTAGACTGTGGGAGGAAAAATATCCTTCAGCATGTGGGGAAAAAACAGGTTCACTGGTATCTCAAAATTGTTAAAATAAAATGTTCTATTTCTAAATTAAAGACAAATTTAAGGTCAGGTAGTTCAGTGCTAGCTAAATAAATATCAGTTTCTCTTGGGTTATCAAATGTTGAAAGGTCCACATTAATACATAGAACTGTAATAATTGTCTAAAACAATTTAGATCTGTCGGGCTCCAGTGGTGAGTCTTTGCTCCTACATATAACAAACATTTTATACTGCCAATCTCCTTTTGTATCACTGCCAAGGTCATGGCCAAGAGTCAGGCTGAGTTTTTCATCTTTCCTAATCTGTGGTTTCTGGAGTTTCTTAGGAAACACAGGAAATTCTATGTGCCTAGTAAAAAGCAAGTCATTTGTATAACTGTGGGCAACAGTATCAAATGTTCTGCACCTGTTTTACACTGCAATACTGTAATTTCTGTAAAGTAAACAGTAGATCTCAGGGTCAGATTTCAAATTCTACTAGGCTGTTTGCTAGACTGTTGCTTCGTTTAACCTTTACACTTTCATTTATAAAGGAAAAAAATATCATTGCCACACCAAGAAGGCAGTTAAAGAGTTTTAATTAACTATGGACGTAATTAGACCTCTCAGTTCAACAATTACGAGACAAGTCTTTTTTTCCTTTAAGTCCTTTCAAGTTGCATAGTTTATTAGAAATAATCTTATGAACATACAGTGGGAAATAAAATTAATGTCATACACAGTTTTGGGAACGCCAGGGATAAAGGAGTGCATATTCAAGGAAAAACTGAGTTAGCTATGGCATACTTTCCTTTTTTCTACTTTAGTAACTGCAACAAGTACAAAATCGATCAGATTTTCATTCATTCTGTACAAAAGTCACACTTCTGGTCCAATTGCTCCTTTTATTAATTCCCACCTCCCATCAGTTTCCTGAGCTTCCTTGTTCTGTGCTCCAGAGTGATATTTGTTGGTGGGTACCTCAGTATACAAAAAAGAAAGAAAAGTCTTTCTTGGCTCCCTTACAATAAAGTTCATGAGTGACAACCATAGATTAAGCAGTACATGCCCTTTCACATACAATTACTTGAAATCTTTGATCCACATACGTTTTCTTCAGGAGACAAGATCTCCACACAGTGACGAGAGAACACACTATAGTTTTGATTCTTAACCCCTTCTTCTAGAAAGTAAATACAGTTCAAGAAGCAACAACCATCTACGCTGTAATAACCCTTTCCCCACAATCTACAGGCCAACACCACCATGGTAGCTCACCTGAATACCAATGTAAATAGACTACCAATCCTTAGGGCAGCAATACAAGAACTATTTCCAAACAAAAACATTTCTTCGTATTTGTTCCCAAACTGTTGTTGTTGTTGTTGTTTTTTGTTTTTGCTGGATTTTGCATTTTTTTGCTTGTTTTAATTCACATGGTTTAACTTGAGCTAAATGCTGAGCAAACTTTCTTACATCGTTCTGCCAATACATTTGAATCCTAACCCACATATACATGCTATTCCAGTTCTGAGCCTGGAGCAGAATGTGCCCATTATGCTGAACTGTGACTGTATAATGACATTTTGTATTTTAACACCTTTCATCTTGGACTCTTAAAGCACTTTAAGAAATGAGTAAGCATATTCCCTTTTGTTAGCCCTGGGCAAAGAACTGATTTTTCAGTTTCCTGGCAGTTCCAAAAATCAAAATATAAATTGATTTGGGTTGAAACTGAAAATTCAAAAAAATGTCAGTGAATGAAAGAAGTAAACAAGAATTTCCTTTCAAGTTTAACAAAATGTTCTGTTCAGCCGAGAAAAAAAATGGTTGCTTCTTTATTTATTTTTGTTTCGGGCATTTTTTTAAATAAAAAGCCAAGAAAATGTAGTCCTATGTTCACAAAACAGCTAGAGGAGGAGGAGCCTCCCTTGCAACCTTTAGCTTAGTAGTTAGGGCACTTGCCCAGAGCGTGGCAGATCCAATTCAATTCTCCCTTCTGCTTGATTAGGTCTCCCACATAACAAAAGAGCACCCTAACTCTCAACCCACGCCTATTAATCCTGTTCCCCAGTATACAAATAATGATTGTAACAGGGACTTGAACCTCAGCATCCCAAATTCTAGGTGAGGACCTTAAACACCAGGCTATAGAGTCATTCCCCCTTTTTGTGCTCTGATCCAATGACTATTCAGTATTTTGTACCAAGTGGAAGAGCTTCAACAGGAGAGACTGAGAAAGACATATCCCATAGCTCAGTGGTTAGGGCACTTTCCTGCGGGGGGGAGTCCTGAGGTCAAATCTCTGCTTGAAATTAGCCAGAGGCAGGAAATGATCACAGGTTTCCCACACCTTAGCAAGTGCCCTAACCACTGTTGCTAAAGGTTATAAGGGGGCACCATGTCCACTTCCTTCTCTGGCCACTCTGTGAATAGCACCTCAGTACCCTTGTGACTCCAGTCTCCCACCCTACCACATTTTTTGGGCTGAAACTATTTGGTGAATTTGTGTCAAATTCACAAATAGTGCTGGGTCAACTGAAACTACATATCTTGATGAAACTATTAGTCCAAAAAATGCCACCCATCTCCACCCATTATACACAAGGGAAACTATGGCCCACAGATATGAGCATGGTCACAAAGCAAGACAGTGGCAGAGTTGGGAGAAGAAACCAGGTGAGTCCCAGACCCAGGCTATGAACACCAAAGGCACGCTGCCTTTTCAAAATATACATACAGCCTGGTTCATTATCAAAGTGCTTTCCAACCATCTAGTTAAACTGCACAACAGCCCTGTTTGGCAAACAGGTAGAATGTTTCATTAATATAGACGAATGAATGAGTATAGACTTGGATGAAACCAAACTCGTTTGCACTTGTAACTAGAGAAGGATCAGAGTTCAGGTAACCACAAATGAATTCTCAATTCTTTTAGTTATAAGTGGGAGTATGTAGGACAGAGGCAAGAAGAGGGAGCTCAAAGGAGGGAAGAGTAACTGGAGGGAGCTGGAGAAAGTGAGAATGGGAAATAAAGTACGAAAAAGAAGCAAGGTTGCTGAGAAAAGGACAAAATGGGGCAAGAAAGAATATTTTCTCCTTTTACAGAGTTATCGTGTCCTAGAGAAATAAAACATAGGAGAACTGAATAAGACCAGCATCAGCTCAGGGGTTTGAGATGCCATCATAAACCACATGAGATTTGCTCTCGTTACATTATCACCTGAAAAGCTACACTATAGTTATAAGCCCTGTAAATTCACAATTTCCTATAATTTATTCTATATGTAATAAATCCTTATTTGTAACATGCACCATATAATGGAGTAGTAAATATTTCCAATTAGCTTTAGTGTCACAGTCCTCAAAAACTGATGCATTTATGTTAATATAAAAGCATACATGATACATTTTATCATGCATTAGAGATTTTAATCAGGTAATCTGCACGACATCTGGAAACCTAAGCAGAGGCAAAGTCTACTATAACAAAGGCACTGTAACAGTTCACCTTCAGTGAAGAACAATAATGCATTATTAAATTCACTTTCCTGCTCAGTGGTTACACTTAGCTGACCACAGCAAATTTGCTCTCTGCCTGGTCTTCACAAGTTGGCAGAAAAATAGATTCTGTCACATTTAACGGGTTCTGAAAATGACAGGATGCCTCTCTTGGTTTAACTATAAACCATAATCTTTCAGAAGTAAATACAATTACAAATTCCTATTGTCATGTAGTTCTTAGGAAGGAAATTATATGTGGGTTATTAGAGTAGTAGATCTCACTATGTACTTGTATATTGTTAAAATCAGAATTGATATTGCACATCACCAGTATCAAAAAGGTTTCAGCTTTATGTATTTTCTTTGATCCTAAATGACATCATAATTTCTATAAAACGACGAAGAATCAGGTGAACTGGGTTCCTTGACTATCTCATGGCCAGACTGTTAGAGAAATGCTATATCTTAAATGAACAAAGAAAATCATGTCTGAATGTTGTTCTGAACTTATTTTACATTTCTTAAGCATATTCTTTTGCCTTATTATGAATGTATATTTGGCTGAAGGGGCCATTTTAGCAACCTATCATTGACACTTCCATAATCAATAATGCACAAACTAACAAAAACCATTGAGGAAAAAATGTAATTGATGAGAGTAAATGGATATATACATAAAAGGACTATTTCTCTCCTGACTTTAATTCCATTGGCTCATTTTCACCTGTGCACATGAGGAAATACTCTGTCCCGTGGGGGTGAGACTCATTCTCATGTAGAGGGTCAGGCCAGCTCTATGCACCACTTAAGTCCCAGTGAAGTCCAGTTTAGGTCCCTCTTAAGCCCAGATAATGTGTGTTAAGTAGCTCTGTGGAGCTAACTAGATCTTCCAGATTAACAATTATGAGAAAATTCTTCTCTTCTTTAAGTCCTTTGAAGTTGCACCATTTAATTAGAAATTATCTCTACACTTACGTGGGAATTAAGTGATGCACAGGTCTTAGATGGGCTCTCTGCATAAGGTTAAATTTCAGCCACTATGCATCTAAATACATAGATGTGCAAAGTTAATACAACTTTAAGATTCTAAGGTTACCTTAGATCACTGATCATTACCTGTTAGGGTAACTCCCTCTGGGGCACCTGGCACTGGCCACTCTCAGTAGGCAGGATACTGGGCTGAATGACCTTTGATCTGACCCATTATGGCCATTCTTATATTCTTATGTTACCTATTAAAATACACACAATTCATGTGTCTTGGAGCTTCAGTGACCCCTGTGGAATGGCCTGCAGGGCAGAAGATGAGAAAAAGGAGACTGGGCATGGGAAAGGTGGG